>NW_026623291.1:2566358-2599485 GCF_030028575.1 Malurus melanocephalus
CCACCCTGGGGACCCTCCTCTCACCTTGGAGGATGCTGAGGTTATTAATCCACGTTGTGGATTAAAAAACTGAAAACATTTGGAGCATGAGGAAAAGGCATTGTCAATTTGCAGTATCAGGCCAAAAAATGGGGCTTTTTCAGTAGAAAAAAATTGTGCAGCTGGGAAAGGGTAAAAAAAAAAAAAAAGGTGTTGACTTCTTTACCACATTGTAATAGGATTGTGGTGGGAAGAGTGAGGTGATGCAATGAGCAGAGTGCTCGGGAGCGGGTCCTGCATTTGTGGAAGGGGAGGCTGATGACAGGACCCACATCTYTGGGACCAAGGATCATCTGTGTCAGCAGCGGGGTGGAGTAGATAGCGGGGCTCTGGCGAGGAGCAAAACCAAATCAAATCCCAGGAGAAAGAAAAGCCAGTAGCAAAATCCCCAGAACAATCCCTTTGTTCTGTGCCCAGAACCAAACCTTTTATCTTTCTGGGAGGGATGTGCCTGCATGGTGAAGAGGCTTCCCTGCTCCAGATTGGGGTTTGCACAGTGATTGGGATCTCAGCTGGGACAAAAACCCACTGAGCAGAGTGCAGGAGAGAGAGCAGGGAGAGGCATTGAGTGTGACACTGCTGAGCTCCGTGTGAGCTCCGTGCCCTGCTGGGTGGCCGTGTGTGGAGACAGCAGCTCTCAATTTGAGCTGAGTATTTTCCAGATATCCAGGGGTCTGGGGAGTCGATTTTCATTACCTGCTCACTGCAGGTCACTCCTCTCCAGGGGCTGGGAAGATGCTCTCCGAAATGTAACTGCTGCAGGGAGTCACTCAGACATGCTCTGAGTAATTTCCACTCCTGGAGCCCCAGGGTTTTTGGGGGATGCTTATCCCTTTCAGGGGAAGGAGTTGCTTCCAATGCTGTAGAATCAGAGTGAAGTTGGAGCAATGAAGTCCAAGGGAGGTGCTCTTTGAACCAGCACACCGTGCCCAAAGAATCCCAGCCCCTTTCTCCTGCAGGGTGGCAGGGACAGAGGCCAAGGGAGAGACGCCCCAAACCTGTGCCCTGAAGTTACAACCATTGAGTGAGAGTGGGGCTTGCCCTGCCTGAGACACACCGGGAAAGGAACTGGGGTGCAGSGTTCAGGGGGACAGTTTGGGGAGCAGCTTTGCCCAGACATTCCCCACGCAGCAGAGCTGCTGTAGGTTCCCTGAGCTCTGTTTTAAGTGCAGAGTCGAGCAGTTTGTGTTCAGCTCTCAGCTCACAGGCAGCCAGCTGCGAGTGCAGACCCAGGCTCAGCCCTGCTCCCCCAGATCTGTCCAGGTGTCCTGGAGAAGCTGGAGCTCCTGTCCTCCCCCCAGACATGCTGGATCTGCAGATGGAGGATTCAAAATGCCTTTGCAGTAGCTGAGCTCACACAAAATGGTGTTTTTACTTTACCCTTCACATTCCTCCCTCTGGTCCCATCCTGTCCCAGTGCTGGCCCTGCTCCATCGCTCCCTCTCTCCTGCCCTGCAGGGGAAGCTGTGACCTGCTCCTGGTGTGAAGGACACAAAGCCACAAGAAATGCTCTGCAGGGCCGTTGAATTCAGCTCATTACAGAGCGTTCCCACCAATTCCTGCTGCCCTCTTATCAGCCCATCAGCCTAAGCAGATCGCCCTTCAGCTCCCACCAGCCACCTCCGCAGTCCGAGCCTGGGGAGCTGCAGCCTGACTCACACTGTGTGGGAGAAAGTAATTGTTCCATCCACAGCAAATTGGGCCCGTAATAACCTCTCTCTCCACAACAGCAATGATGCTCCTTCAAAAATATATTTTAATTGATTTTGGATAATGAATTTGGCTTAGCAGGGAGCGGGCAGTGGAGGGGTGAGGGATGGGCGGATGGGGAAGAGCAAGCGGAAAGGAGAGGAGGATGCTGTGCTCTCTGGAGAAGGTGCTGGAGGCCTGGGGAGGGCAGGGYATGGGCAGGGCATGGGCAGCCGGTGTCTGGGACATGAGTAGAGGGTGAAAAACAGCACTGGACTCATCATCAGCCTCGCCAGGGGCTGTTTCTCAGAGCTGTGTCCACACAGAGCTGTGGTGAGCATCGCATGTGCACGACAGGGCTTTCCCTCTGGCAGCCACTTCAGAGGCTTCCCCAGGGTTCTCTGCCCACACCCTGGGGTGCTGTGGATCTGTTTCGCATCTTTGAGAAAGAACAGTTGCCCCTKGCTYAGAAGTTGTGCTKWRAGCCAGCAAAGAGCATCRGATGGAAGGCGAGCTGGCTCTGGAWCTCCAGTGCCCTCCTCTGCAAGGCTTTGTTCGTCCCCACAGCTCTCAGCAGAGATGCTCAGGGGGTTAATGTGACACTGCCATGTGCCACTGCAGCAGTTTCAAGTCCTCTGCTTGGAGGTGCCTCTGTTCCTGTCTCTCGCTGCGAAGAAAATGCAACAATGCTCTCTAGAGGCAGAAGAAGTCAAGGAGAGCTTTGCTTTCCCTGGCTCTGTCTTTCACCATGACCTCACTGCTCTTCCCAGCTGTTTATTTCCCACAGAAACAGCAATTTCTGGGCAGTCTGGCCTCCTGAGATGCAGCCTGGGCAGTTTGCTTTTCCCTCCCTCCTCCCAGGACAATCTGATGCAATTATTGCGGATGCTCGGAAGAAGGCTGGGAAGACTGGGGAGTATTTTGGGTCAGAATGAGGAGCATTTTCGGTCAGGATGGAGTTCTGGGAAGAGCTGGCTGTGCAGGGTGATGGAGGAAGGAGAAAGGGCTGGGGGAAATGTGCTGCAGCATCGCTCTGGGGCAGGGGAACCGGACTCATGGTGGGATGTTGGAAGGGGAAGCTCTCGTAAGGACCAATCTGTCCCAGGTCTCAGGTGAGGTCAGGTGTTGCTGTGGGGCTGCAGAAGCCCAGTGAGGCACCAGCTGCCCCTTGAAAAAGTCCAGATGGGAGCTGGAAGCTGGTCTGGGAGGGTGTGAGTCTGTTCTGGGCTGAGCAGCTTTGATACGTGCTCTCCTAGGATATATTTTGTTCTGAAGAAGGARCTGGAGCCCTGATCACCCAAGGAGTTTTTTTTTTTTGAGTGAATCTGGGCCTCTTGGGATATTTTGATGGAGTCTTTGTTGGGGCAGCTTGGGAGGAGCTGGTCCAGCCAAGGTTGGGGCCAGTGGTGGGGCTGTGCTGAACTGCAGAGATGTCCTGGAGGAGCCTGAGTCTGCAGGAGCTGGCAAACAGGGGAGTGCCAGCACCTGAACCAGTCACAGATCCCATCCTCTGCTCCTGCAGAGAGCCCAGCTGAGCCCTGCACTGGCTGTTGTAAGCACAAAATGTTTGAGCCCCCTGTGYCCCTTGAAGGGGAATGGGGCTAAAAGGTGATGCTCTGCCCTTTGCAGAGGTGCCAGAGGTGATGGACAGGGACATGATGGGAAGCCAGGTGAGATTTTTTCCCTTCATGTGAGCAGTTGGCCAAGTACTGTGTGTGGAGTGCCCAGCGTGGTCCCTTTGGTTTTCCTGAGCCACAGAATTCTGGGATGGYTTGGGCTGGAAGGGACCTTAAAGCTCATCTTGTTCCACACCTTCCACTATCCCAGGGTGCTTCARATCCTGCCCAGCCTGGCCTTGGACACTTCCAGGGAYGGGGCAGCCACAGCTCCYCCGGGCACCCTGTGCCAGGTCCTCCCCACTCTTCCAGGGAGAATTTATCCCTAATATCCAATTTAATCCTGCCCTTTGTCAGGTTTGATGCCATTCCCCGTTGTCACCTGGGCTCGCTGTGCTCTCAAATCAAGTGGGGATTGTCCCTCACCCTGTACCTGGATCTGGACAGAATGCAAAGCCCAGACCACCCCTGGTCATCAAAAGAAAACAGAATAATTAATTTTACTATCCTGGCCAGTTTCCAGTCCACTCAATTACGTTCTGCTGATCCTCCCTGCAATCCCATATGTTGTTGTTTATTTTATTAGCTCACATTGCAAATCTTTCAGTGAGAGCTGCCCTATGAATAGCCTCGCCTGCTGAATTAATCGCGCTGSTGAAAGTTTCAGGTTAATGTATAAAATGTACTTGCAAGCCCTGGATAAAGGAAACAAAGGAAATTATATTACTGAGCTGGACTGGGCAAATCTTGTGTCCCCAAGTGACTGGGAGGATATATAAAGAAYTAACTGGACAAATCACCACCCTCACAGGGAAAAATTTCATCCTGATATCCCATCTAACCTGCCCTCTGGCAGTGGGAAGCCATTCCCTCTTGTCCTGTCACTCCCTTGTTYAAAGTCCCTCTCCARCTCTCTTGGAACCCCTTTARACACTGRAARGTGTTCCAAGGTCTGASAGYTCTGAGTAGTGCTGGGYTGGGCTTCATCAGCTGAAATACCTGTACCTGYCCTCCCAGGCAGCTGCCCTGGGGTACTTGTGTGCTCCTTCATGTTCCTGGTAACTCTTGTATTGGAAAGCAAGTCTCATATTGCATGTCTGCCTTCATTGAGGATGCTGGATGCATCTGGCCCAATCTTTCATCTTTTATTGTGGGCAGTCTGCAAGCCCAGGTGGCTGTGAGGGGCTTTGTGCTTCCTCTGCTGTCTCTGATCTTCTGAGAGTGGTAAATCAGTGCTGGGGGTTACAGATATACATGGAAGGGTGGTTTGTGTTAAAGTGCACCAGATTAAAGTGTTTCTGATTGGGAACCCTCGCTCTGGTTTAATTTCACGGAGTTCTGTGCTCTGTGAGACTCGGTTGCTATGGGGAGCTCCCTGCCCTTGGAACTGGAAAGGATCACTCTGGTTATTTACTCCAAGCTCCAATGAGGTGTAAAACGATTCCCCTTTCCCGTCTGCAAGCTCCCAGTTMTGCCTGAGCTCCTGCATGTGCTGCATCTTCAACACTGACTGATCCATGATAGCGACCCCCTGAAAGACCTTGTTAAGCCTGATAATTACCCTTGCAATTAAAACCCCTCTTCTTTCCAGCTCCTGTTGTATTTCACCTTAGTTTCCAGTGCCAGGGGCTCCTTATGGCTTTCCTTGCTGCATTAAAAGAAATGCAGAGCTGTCCCAGAGAGTGAAGGGAGAAGGCTGCATGGTCTGGGGGAATTTCTGGGATTCACAGTTGGGAAGACTCAAGGATGGGGCTGGCTGAGGTCCCAGGGGATGCTGCTGATCATGAGGGGCACAGACTCATCTCCAGGGAGGTGCCTGAAGTGTGGGGTGGGCATGGGGCTAAAATCTGACCCCACGTGAGAYCCTCGTTAGGTGTTTCCACTCCCTGCTCTCCCACCCCTCTTTTCCCTGGCTRTGCTTGCAGGACACAAGCTCTGTCCTCGGCAACCCTGCAGACTCCTCCTGTGTTTGCTGCCAACTAATACTTTGCTGTGAACTCTTATTTAACCCAAACTTTCATGGGYRTGTGCGGGAATTTGTGGTGCCGTCRAGGGGAATTTGCATTTGGGTGATGAGAAAATTGTGTAGCCAGAGGGAAGTTGGTGTTTTCCATCAGGCAGTGAGTGCCATCCATTTCTTGCTGCTCTAACTCGATTTGAGGCACTGTGCTGTCAACTCTTTAAATCTGATTAGCACAAGTGTTTCTTCTCCTCCTCTGTGATTTGCTGTGGTCTTAATGCAATGCCCACTAATGACAGGGGAAGAAGCTGAGCCAACTCATTTTCCCATCGAATAAATGGCAACTTGCATTGCTCTTAAAAACAGTGAATGCAAGAGGAAACCTCCTTGGTGGAGGCTGCTCGATGGAGTCAATTAATTCTGACTGCTAGGAGTAGGATAAATTGGGGAAAGGGAGCTGGACAGGCACTCACACWGCYCTGAGAGATGGTGATGATCTSCTCTGGCTGCTCTCAGCCCTGGCCAGGGAAGCTTGGAGGATGTGTGGCTTGGGACAAGCCAGCTCTGGGGGTCACCAGAGACCCACCAACCTCCCAGATTTCTTGTTGGCACCATCCACTTTTGCTAGCCCAGCTTGCAAGGGAGGATATTTTGGGAATGTTTGGTGTTGTTCCCCAAATGTTGTGCTGGTTTCTCTCCCTGTTTTTCATGGCAGAGCCAAGACCACGGGGCTCAGGAGCTCCCACTGCCAACAAGGCTTTGTCTGGAGACCCACAAATGTTCCTATAACCCCTGGAGTGGTTCCAGACTGTGTCTGCACAGCAAAAGGTGAAGCCAGCCCTGATCCTCCCCTCTGGCTGCAGAGTACATCATCAGTTCTGTCTGCAAACAGGAGTGGGAAATGCAAGGCGGGTCCCTGCCAAAAGCCCTGCTCCTGCTTTGCATGCAGAGTGCAGGTGCCTGGACAAGGGGAAGTGTGAGGCTTCGAGATCATGCAAAAAAAAATTAAAAATGGGAAATGTAAGGGTTTGTCCCTGCGCTCCAGAAAAAGTAGGCTGAAACAGGTTTTTCCRTTCTTAATGTGTTTTTTCATTCTTGTTTTGTGTATTTTGCTCCAGGATTTACTGCACAAAGCCCTTCATGCTGTTCCCACAGGCTTATTTAATATCTGTGGCCAGTGGCAGCTCTTCCTTGGCCTATATGTTTTGCTGTTTTTTTTTTCCTCCACGCTGCCATTTGCTATTAAATTTCACTGTGCGCCCTTGAGTGCTTCTGTGGAAGGATCCCCCTGATGTGTTCACTATGATAATCATAACCCTGTGCTAATTACTTCCATCACAGATAACTGTGCTCGCCTCTGAAGCATTTCTCCTTCTCTTCATTCCTCTCTGTCTTCCCCTGCTCCTCCTCCCTCCTGGGCAGAATCCTGACTCTGTGTTCTGATCATGAGTGCCTCTGAAGAATTCCTCCTTGCTGGAAYATCCCAAGTAAATTGTTTGTAAAGCAATCCCGTGTATTAAACATCCCATAGTGATCCCTGCTTTAAAATGGTCCCCTGTTGAGATTTGTGCTGAGGGATCTCTGCAGACTCTGAGATGGCATTTCCCATAATTGATGTCCCRCTGAAGGAGGTGATTTAATTCTGCTGAAGTCATATTTGTTTTCTACGAATCTCCCAAAGTTCATGAGGCCAATTAATCCAAGGAGATGAGGCTTTAWTGGCACTGATGGATCATCCTGTGGTGAGCTCATCCCCATGTACGAGGCAGGGTGATGCATGGGGTGATGGCCATGGCTTGGAGCAGCCCCTTGGGGCCCCATCCCCAGCTCTCAGTCAAGGTGAGGTGTTTTACTCCATGTAGACACAGAGCAAGGCCAGGACTGTCCCCATCTGAGAGAATTTGCAGCCCTAAAGTATGACTGACACCATCCAGGGCAGATTTGCAGTAGAACCTGACTCAAAAAGCATTGTTATAAGTAGATGTAAAATGTTTCTGAAGAGCAGAGCCTCTAGAAGTGGAGTAACATCACGTTACACGTTCCTCTGTTCCCATCAGCTCTAGAGCATTTTTCCCTCTGTATTTTCCAGCTTGGATGATGCCAGGTGTCTGGGGATCCAGGAGTTCTGTCAGCTGGGTGCTGCTGTAGTTTTATTCACAGAAGAGGCTGAAGATTAGAGATGTGTAACCTTTACACACAAACCCTCCCTGGGGGTCCTTCATACTCAAATCCTCCGTTTTGCCCTGCTCCTGTAAGCTGGTTTCTGTGAGCTGCAACTTAATCAGGATGTTAATTTTAACCTTTTCTTGAAGGATTATGTTCCACCCTGCTTAACWCCCAGAAATGCTGACACCCCATGGGCATTCCCTGCAACCGAATGTTTTTCTCCCTTCAAACTTCCCCGTCTCTTTGCAGCTCTGCCTTGTTACTCCTTTCTAATGGTGCCAATACAAATCCTGGGGCTGAYTGAATAACTTTGCAATGTGCTGGGATTAATAATTAATAATAGGCATCTGTCAGCTGGAAACTGWGTTATTCAGAGAGGGATGATGTGGGTGGGCAGCTGCTCTCACTGGTGGAACACATCTCCTGTAGCATSGAGGGGAGAGCTGGGTGATGGGCTGGGTGTCGGTGGGTGTGTGGGAAGGATGCAGGTGTGATTCAGCCCTGTGAGAACACGCCTTGCCTGCTGCCAGTACCCATTTCTGGGCAGAAGGGTGGGAGGGATGGGTGTGAATCTCCCAGGGCTTTGCCAGGATATTGGGAAGTCACTGGGACAGAAGGGAGGGGCTGCCAAGGCTCTGCTTTCCAGGCTCTGCTGCCCTGACTCAGGGGGTTGCATGGCAGGTTTGCACAAGTGACAGCTTTTGCAGGTTTTGTTCTCCTAATTTAGACAGGTCTTTTGTTCCCCAGAGGGTTTTTCTGGGTTTTGCCTTCTGTTGRTTCCTTCAGGGGGATTTTCAGTGAYGCCTCCATGGTGTCCTGCAATTTTGGAAAAGCCTGGGATGCCCCACAGTGTGAGAAGAGCATGAGGTTTTCCTGGTGCTCAGTATGATGAGGACTCTGAAAAGAGGTTGCTCAAGCATTTCCTCCAAGAAATACCTGGGAAAGAGATGCTGATGGCTTGTAGCTTTTTAGAATTATTTTTCCCTCTCAGGGGCTTTTTATAAAATATGAGTAGGATAAGCATCATCTCCTGATGCCAAGGGTGGCTTCTCTTTAGCAGGGAGCACTGCCACTGCCACCGAGTGACATTTCATCGTGGCAGCAGCGTGGCTCAGAGCAGTAATGAGGATACAACCACTGTTTGCACAGATGAATGTAGAAAGTGATGTGAAATGGCAGCAAACCCATTTGTCTGGAAACACAGGTTTCTTAGCACMCACTTAAGCCCTCTGACACATGACATTTCTTCCTCTGAGCTCCGAAGGAAGTGAAGGCTCTGAAAAGCAGGTTGTCTACCATGGGAAGAAGAAATGTGTCTCTAGGTTAGAGATGTCAGTCCACGTTTGCTTTTTGCTGTGGAAAGGATGGGTTTGCCCGTGGGGCTGTGGGAGTTTCCCTCTTTGTCCCAGCCTGTCCTTGCTGGGCAGGAGGTTGCTGAGGATGGACTCAGATGGAAGGTCTAAATTTTGCCATTTCCTTGTCACCATTGCAGTTAGTAAAYACCATCTGCCTGACAGTTTTTCTGGTGGAAACTGTTCAGGAAAAATGCTGTAAAAAAAAATAAAAAAAATAAAAACCAGTTGCACAGAAGTGAAGCTTTCAAATGGGTGCTTTCTACTTTTTTCATCAGCTGTTGCTGTCTTGTGAAGTACCAGTTACTAATTAGCCCTCGTATCTCATTAAAATCATAGTGGGTTTTTTTACCTTCTGAAATTTYGTAAATAGCCTTTATTCTGGTCTTTAATGCACAGTGATTGAAGTATTTATTGGATGCCACTTATGCAGCTCCGTGCCTGCGTTCATTTTCTTCTTAAGACATTTACTAAACCACTGCTTAGAATTACTCCAGCCCATCTGGCATATTAAGTGTTTGCGCAGAATGTACCCAACTTCCCCATCCACTTCCTCAATTAATATTAAATATTCGGGGCAATTGAATTTTTTTTTTTCCTCCTCCTTGCCATCTGATCTCYGTGGGTGTAATGTAATTTGGGTGGAGATGTGGCTGTAGCAGTGAGTGTGAGTTTGGAGGTCGGGAGGAGGGTTTGGAGGTGAGGTCAAGGTGCCCTGCTCTGTGCAGTGACAAAGATTGCAGCAGGCAGATGGCTCTGCTAATGGGCATCCTCAAAGCCCAGGATATCAAAGTCAAAAGATATTATTCCACCCCATAGCGGGGAAGGGGCTCCTGGAGGCAGGGATTTAATTCCACCCCGCTAGCCGTGTCTGCTCTGAAAGCTGCCCCGAGTCCCCGGGGAGCAGCGGGAAGGGAAGGATTAGGAATGAGCTGCCTTGGCAGAGCTCCGTGGGGAAGCACTTGGAGGAAACCTGTCTGCATCAGGCGTGACAGCGACATGGTTTTACTGCTGGAGTCAGCCCTGCAAACAAAAAGCAGAACAGAGCACGTCACTTGCCTGGTGATTATCCAAAGCTGGCTAAACCCTGTGGCAGCAACAAAATAGGAGCTAAGAAAGTATTTAAATAAAATATTCACTGTGGGGTCGAGGATGGAAGGCATTTATTAGCTCTGAAGAGGATCTCCTGCAATTAAAAAAAAAGGGGTCTGGCTTTGCAACTCTTCCCTTTAGATGGGAAAAGGTGCTGTTTGGACTATCCAGCCTTAAATGTGTCCCACTGGAGAGAGAAATAAGAGACACTGAAGAGGAGGGTTTACAGAATTCTTACTCCAGGATGTTGTACAATCTTTATAGCAGCATCATGGCTGGCTTGGAATGTTGATAAGAAAATCTTCCCCTGTCTATTACCCTTTCCACAAGAGGAGAAGGAGTATGAGTTCATGGAAGGTGAAAGCACATGGAATCTTTGCCCCCGGAGGTGGCTGTGATCCCGTGTGTGTGCTGAGCAGGACACCAGGGCCTGCTGAGGATGTGATTTTTCACTGAGCCAGCAGCCACTGTGGTGACCCCTGAGGTCACTGACCAGGCWCTGGGATCCCTGGATGGTGCCATTCATCTCCTGCTTTCCTCAACCTCTAACAAAACACACTCTGCCACTTCTGGAGATCMCTGGGAGCTTGGCTTTGTCTCTCAGTCAGCTGGGTGGAGGGAATTTGAGGGGAGACAGAGCRTTACAGAGCTGTGGATAGGTGCAGGCACACGCTTATCAGCATAAACTCAGTGTACATAATTTATGTTGATCCAAACAAGGCTGTAGAGATGCAGATCAGCTGTCTCATGCCTCATTAACATGCTCCAAACCTGCCTGTGCTGCTCTCAGCAGCAGCAGCACCTCCCCTGGGTCCTGAGGGGGATGTGTGGTGCAGAGATCCTGGCAGGAGATGAGGCTCCAGGGCTTGTTTTGGGGTCAAGTTGGGATTCTGACAAAGATTTTACTTTGCAGTAGATCTGTGGTGGGTGTGAAGTCAGAAATAGTGTGAGTGTGTGTTTATGAAATTCCTGTCCCAAAAAGATCTGCTGTCCCTGGTGATGCCCTGAGATGGATCTCCTCGGGAGGGCAGAGCTGACCCGTTTTGTGCTGTGCTCCTCCGTGCTTGCTTTCTAGATGTCCTTTCTTATGGCATTTTGTGTCCTGAAAATAATATGGAGAAGGAGGGATATATATCCCTTCAAGCTCTCTGCTCTCCATGTGGAATCTGTGTGTTTTGATCACTCTTTGGGGGATTTCTTCCCACTGCTTCCCCTTCCAGAGGAACACCCGGAGACCCAACATCCCRGTTTTTGGAGACCTTGGGCAGCATTACCTGGTGCAAACCACATTCCTACTGCCCAGACCAGCCCCAGTTTGCTGATATTCCTAAACAAAGCAGTGAAGAGCTACAGTACAACTGCAAAGTCCTATGGAAATCCTGCTTTTTCTTCCCAAAATAGGAGAATACAGTGTTTAGCAATAATAATTCCTTCTGCAATGGGAGTGGCTGACAACAACACCTCTCGGTGAGAGAGAAGAATGTCGTGTTTCAGATAAAAGCAGACATTTCCTTTCCTTCCAGAACTGCACCCTGTGTTTAGCAAGTTAAATTGCTGCCATTCATTTGGAACCCACCTGGTGAGGAGCGGGTTATTCAGTGACGCTGCTCCAAAGTGCACGCCCCGTGCCTCMTTCTGCTATTTCTAAATTACCTGGCTATTAGAAATTAATCCTAAAGAAGGSCAAACACTCAGCGTGCTGGCAGCCTGAGGGTTCACTGCCACCCCTTCAGTAATTATGAATTTGGCAYGATCGTGGGAAGGGGAGGGCAGGAAAGCCTTGAGTGAGGAGTTGTCCTCACGATGCTGTGAGGATTCAGGGGAGCGTGCACAGGTTAAAAACTGCTTTTTTGATCATCTGTACACGGTGATTTCTGCAGTGTGGGTGGCAGGTGGGCACAGAGGTGGTGCAGAGCCCTCCTCCATCTGTGCTGGGTGGCAGCCGGGGGGTTCTCTTCCCAGATTTTGCTGACAATGTGTCTCCCCAAACTTGCCAAGGCAACAGAAGGGAAAATTAATCACAGGGAAGGCTGCTCGGAGCGGTGCTGGAAAACAGGCAGAAGTGACTCGCTGCGTTGGTTTCATTGCTACAATGTTCTAAATTGAATTTTAACCACTTCCATTACTTTCCTCTCCCTAGAGGTGGATCTACCCCGAGGCAGGGWTGGCARCCTGTCCTGTGTCCCCACTTTTGCAGAGCAGGATCCTTCMTGGCAGCAGCTGGAAGTTTCTAATTCCCATTTTTCCCCCTCCTTAGCTGCCGGTTTCTTTACAATCAGCCCTCCCGTGGGGATCACCCCCTTGAACTGCTGTGGGTATTTGAAAAAGGCACATTTTTCTTTGTTCCCTGCTCATGTCCCTTTGCTTCCAGGCACTTCTGTGTCCCCCTGGATCTCCCCCGCTGCCCTCCTTGCCAGGGTAACACTCAGTGCAGAGATGGGTAGTGATGAACACGTCCTTATTGTCACTTTTCCATCATGTAAGACCCGGCAGCCCGAATTGCTGGCGGATTTTTGGGTCTAAAGGAAGTTATCTCATTTACTGTTCCCATGTGGGGAATTGCATGTGGTGATATTTCCAGTTTGCAGCTCCCTGCAGCCTGTGGTGACTCTCAGGCAGGCTGGGCGCTGCCAGATTTGCTCCTGACACACTTTGTCACCTCCTCAAGCTGCTCCWCACAAGCTCAGCAGCTTAAATGTGCCATTCAGTGAAAAACACCAGGAGGAAATGGAAGTGTTTTTTCCTCTTTTCTAATCAAAGTTGAGGGGTTTTCACCCAAACATGTGCCTGTCTTCTGGAGTTATGAGAAGCTCCAGAATGTCTGGGTGCTCAGCAGGTGCTGGGGAGTGCTTGGTGCAGTGATCCACCTTGCTGGAACTGCTGAAACCTCATAACWTCAACAGAAACAGGCCAAGAAAAGTAAATTTCCTTTATTTGACTTATTTGCACTGGAATGTCACCCTTGCTTTTTGTGTCGTGGCTTTCTGACTTAGTGCTCCAGAGTTTGGCTGTTCGGCGCCTTCAGCGGGCAAACAGCCGGAGGCTGAAAGTCTGCTCATGGCAGTGCAATGAMAAAGCTTGTCTGGATGAGCCCAAAATATTGATTTCAGCAGCAAYTGCACCAGGAGAGACCTGCAAGAGAAAGGAACACACTGGAGAGGAGCTGCAGGTACATGTGGGGCTGGAGGTGATGAACCAACCCACAAAGTTGGATGATCAGAGGCACAGGATGTGCTGGGCTTCCCACAAGGAAAGGATCTGTGTGCCCTGGTGGGCTCAGCTGTTGCTATTAAAGTGAGATTTAGCATTTCTCTCACCTCATGTGGTTTTATTTGGGACACAGGAGCCAAATCTGGAACAGCTGCCAACTCTCTGGAGGGAACCTGCTATTGAAAAACCCAGTTTGGAACCCGACATGCCCATGACAGCTGCCTGTCTCTGGGTTTTTAGACAGCTGCTCATCAATTTAATGGCAATAAATGARCTCCCAGGGGGTCTTAATGGTGTCTTTGGGATGTCTCTGTGCTTAGGAGCTGCTTGGGTAGCTATTTTCTGTTTTCTTTATTTTTGGTGATCAGACTTTTAAAATAGCCTTTTTGCCCTGCAGCTCTGAGGCTGGGTGGGTTGGGGGTGTTCATGGTCCCTGAGCTTTGCTGTGCAGTTGGCYCAGCCATAAAGGGAAGAAAAAGATACAGAATCATGGAATAGAACCATTAAAGTTGGAAAAGACCTCCAAAAGTCCAAGCTGTGRCTGAATAGCACCACTAAATCATGTTTAACCAGTAAGTGCACCAGTCACAGCCATCCATAAAAGCTTCTGCCTCAGCCCTATCCTAATTTAAACATTCAGGGATCATCCCACTTTCCTTGAGCTACATCCTGTGGCATCATCAGTTTAGTGACACAGACTTGTCACACCTTCGGGGGCTTGGAGAGCCTTGTATGGGACAAAAACCCCCAACTGGGTGAGGTTTTGGGGGAAATATCACCCCATGGGATGTGGGGCTGGAGTATCCCACTGCTCCTGTGGCTCTTGGCAGTGCCTGGAGGGAGGAGCAGACAGCAGCTGGAGCTCTGAGCACAAACACAGCCCGGGTGGGTTGACTCACGCCTCGTGGTGTTGCTTGCCATGTGTTATAATCACCCAGAAATGCTTTGCCTGTGGTATCATTTTCTTTAAATATATCATTAGGGAAAATGACAGCCCAAATTGTGGGAGGATGTTAATGGCTCTGGAGTGGCAGACAGATTGCAGAAAATAGTTCCCTGCGAACACGTCGCAGGTGGGAGCTGGGAGAGGAGGAAGGGAGATGGGACGGGCACGTGTGAGGGGGCACTGGGGCAGGGATGGGGCTGGGACAGCCCTGCTCCCTCCTGTGCCTTGGAAAAAACCCTCTGTGCCTCTCTGCYGCTCTTCCTTGGGAGGCTTTAGAGGGAGTGGGGTGAGGATCGGGCCATGCAGGGTCATAGGAAAGAAAAGATATTTATTCAATCACTGTGTGAGGGAGAAGTGCCTTGGCAAAGCACAGCCAGGACAGAGCTGGTACCTCTGTCCTGCTGCCCCAGGGTGGGTGCTTGGCATGGCCTTTGTGGTCCTGCCCCTCTGCCACCCCTTCCAGGAGGTGAGGCTCTCCTCTTCCTGCTCTGTCAGAAAGTTCTTGTGGTCCCCASGGCTGTTGAGATGAAGCTCCTGGCATAGAGCACCAGATCTCTTTCCATCCCTTGCATGAGCTCTGCTGCCTCCTTATTTTTTTATTGTGTGAAGAATAGCAAGGAACAGAATGTGTTTTGAACTTTGCAGCTCTCAAAGTTTGTTGTTTTTAATGAGCCCTGTGTCCTCAAAATTTTATATTTCTGCTGAATCTCTGTAAGAGACAATAAAAAAGAATGACATTTAATTTCCATGCAGCAGCCTGCAGTTCCTGGGGATGCTGCACAAACACTCTGTGTCCTGGTGGATAAAGGTCTTCTGCCTTGTTCTTCAAAGATGTTGTGCTTAAATCTTCCTGGACTAGAATTTTTACTGAAATTGCTTCTCTCCGAGAGTGCTCAGCAGTGAGAGCTGCTCTCACATCGGGGGTTAATTGCCCCAACCCACGCCCTGTTCAGATCAAACACTGAGGGCTGTGGGGAGCCCAGCAGTGYCCTTTGGATCAGAGCAGTGGGGTGGAGATGGAGGGAGGCCCTTCTGAAGGCAGAACCATGTGGAAATGGTGGTGTTTCAGTTGAACCTGCAGAGTTGAGCCTGCCCAGAGGCGAGGGCAGCTGGATCTGTGATATTGGGACTRTCAAAGCCATTTCTGCAGTGCCACAGCCACTCCGTGCCCTTGTACAAACTCCCTCTCTAGGCAGGAGCACCTTTGGGGACTGGAAGGTGCTCTAAGGTCTTCCCAGAGCCTTTTTTCTCCAAGATTCCCAAGGTTTGCCCTCAGRGAGSTGGGAATTGCTGCTGCCCCATCCCTGCCTTCCCAGGGTGACGTGATGGGGTCTGGTGGAAGGACTGAGAGGTGACGGATGCTGAGTGRGGAGATGGAGGTGGTGGGGACATGGTGACCGTGTGGGGCACAACATGTGGCACACCTTGGCCTCTTCCAGCCGCCCCTTTTCCACTTCAGTGGAAAACTGCATTTTTCTTTCCTGTCTCCAAGTGTTCTGGGCAGAATATTTTGCTGCTGCAGTGTAGGCTGAGCATGGATGAGAATGGGAGGAACAGCAATACACCCACCCAGGACGTATTTAAGGGGTTTAGTTTTAGTTTTCCCAATTATTTCTTTGCATATTTATGTTTCTGAGACTGTCACATCACTCCTGAGACTAAGGGCAGATTTCTGACTCCACCAAGGAGGATGTGGCCATGCCTTCCCCCAATGTGTCTGGTCCTAGGGTAGGTATATTTATAACCCACAGCCAGCCTGAGTCATGTCCTTGTTTTTGATGATGTTCCAGGGGTTTGCAGCTCTCCGAGGAAGAGGGGGACCCACCGTGTCACCTCCAGCACAGCAGATGGAGAGAAAAGGGATTTATTTACTATGAGCAAGTTGGAAACWCCCCCAAATGCTCCCCTCTGCCAGCAGCAGCAGTTGGGAATGGCAAACACTTAAAAATGATGGAATTTGTTGGCTGTCATTAATGTTTTATCTCCTCCATGACTGCTGTGTGGAAATGCTGTTTTGGACTAGTGGTGCTCCCAGGCAGGGAGCTTCCGATGGGATGAATCAATGGGATAAATCAGATCCTGTTTGTGATCTGGGGCCCTGAGGAGATGCTGAGGCTGTTTTCTTAGCTTTCAGTTGTTTCTTCTTCAAATTGAAAGGAGAATTAATTAATGAAATTTGCTTTAAAAAGGATTTTGTTCTAAAGCCAGTAAGAATTTAAGCGAAATGGCACCGAGTCGTCCTGGCAGATAGGGGAGGGATGGATTCATCACAAGAAAAGTGTTTTCTTCACAAGGGCTGATAAACAGCCTGTAATGTGAATATTTTCGCACATTCAAGCAAAGCCTGACCCTCTGAGAGATTTTTCTTAACACGGATCTGTGAATAAAAAAAACATTTCTGTAAAGCTACAGAAATAAATAACAACCCAACATGAATCTCGTGTTCCTGTTCAGACAGTGAGAAAATCACTGGGTATTTCTTGAACAAAATTTGAAGCATCTGAAATTTTAAGGAAGAAAGGGYCAATTGTGTGGAACCAGTTGGCAAATGAAGAGGGGAGAAGGCTCAGTCAGTCCCACCTGTGCCAAATTCTTGTTGCTCTTCCAGCTGCTGAAGCTGGAAATAATTATAATAAAAGTGAAAAGCTGATGCYGGGGAGGATATGGGTGACCCGAGGGAATGTTCCACCCCTGGAGRCATTGCTCAGCACACAGGTACGATGTGTGAGAGGTGTGAGAAGCCACCYTTGCCTCAGCTGTTTTCACGTGCGTTGCTTTACAGCTCTAATTCCACCTTATTTTTCCTCTGGCAATTCTCCATGCCCGGTGTTTGATGCAGCAGGCGTGAGATGCTCTTTGATGCAATTACAGCTGCGGAGCTGGAGCGGGCTGGAACACCTGATTTAAATTCCAAACCCACTGTGAGACAGATGAAAGCAGTCACTTGGATGGCTGCCGGCTCCTGAGTTTTTCCTCAGGATCTCAGATTTGCTCCTTGGCTGGATGATATCACCACCATCCCAGCTCAAGGCTGCCTCGTGGGGTTTTTAGTGCTTTTTTTTTCCTGTCTTTCTGCTGCTTAACTGCAGTTAAAAAGCATCAAGTGCTCCCTCTGGGTGAGGAAAGTCTGGTTGTTGAAATGAGTGTTCTTTTACTCCTGGGCAAGTGTCCATTGTGACAGCTSACAAAGCTCCATGGAAATCGCTTYCTCAGGTAGCCAAGGGCAGGAGAAAACCAGGAAGATGGATGGGATATGAGGTTGGTTAGTTCTGCTCTGAAGCTGAAAGGAAAATCCTCATCAGGGAATGGGATGTTTTGTGGACAATTAACCCCATGTCCAGTGCTCATGCTGGCAGAAATAACCTAGAGYTGAAATAGATAAATTAGTGATAAACCTATTATCACGTTCTGTTTGGCTTTTCTTGCTTATTTTATCCTTCACCTCTYCAAAAGGTCAGGAAAGGATTTGGGTGATTTATCCATGCTCCAGCTGTGCACACCAGCTCTGTGTTTGCTCCCCAAGCTCCCTTTYCCTTCTCCAGCTGCTGCAGGAAGGACTCAGCTCCTGGCAGGAGCTTCAGCCTGAGCAGATGTGYTTCATCATCTCAGCTGCTGCTGCTACATGAATATATTTATTTATTGCTGCTTTCACAAAATAAATAGCCAGAGCTAACCCACGTGGTTCTTGAGGAAACTGGAGACAGAAGAGATGGATAACAATAGAAAAAGCCTCTCGTGGCTGGTTTGTAACAGCTCTGTTTGAAGTCCAGCAGCCTGACCAGCATTAATCCTATCTCCCATTAGAGCTGGGTGTTCCTGCGGCTATTCCTCCTGCTGAAATACCTGCACACTGCAGGGGCAATGGGAAACCATTGCCATTTAAAGCAGTGCTAGAATGTGTGCCCAGGGTGGAAATAAGGATGACATAAGTCAGTAGAGAGACACYAGAAAGAGATTTTTCTCAATTCTCACTCGTTTCTCAAATTCTCAAATCTCATTAGTGTTTAAGGCAGAAGCCAAGTGTATTTTGCTGAAACCAGCAGGAMCCTGGGAGTCCCTGACAGGATCCTGGGATGCCTCACACCTCGAGCTGGAGGTGGTGCTAAATTTGGGAATCCCCTCTCCAAAGGGAATGTGCCCCTCTGTGTCTCCAATCCTTCTTATTCATTATYGTCCTGAAAAACAAATCAATGAATCCACAAAATGACTCACTGAAGTGAGGGCAGGTCAAATTGCATATTATCGGATGTCTCTCTGAGATGCTTCAAATTAGCAGAATTAGCTAATTAGATAAGCTCTCTGCTCTGTCCTGCAATTTGCAGCCCCAGGCATTGGTGGGTGGGAGCATCCTGCAGGATCTGTCCGAGCCCGGAGGTGTCTTGGCAGTGATGAGACTTTAATATCTGTCAGCTCGTGAGGAATTCTTATTTAAAAAAAGGCAAACCAGCCCCAAACCCACACTGGCTTACATCTGCGTGGAGCAGAGCGGATATTCAATTAAATCTCTGATCTCTGTGCAGTTGCTGTGGCGAAAGGGAGCTCTGGTTATCTGAGAGCGCTGACAGCTTGTCCTGCAAAGTGCCAGGGGCTGGGAAATGGTAAAATCCAGCGTGGTGGGCTCCTGTGGGCATGGTCTGCCTGTGCTCACACCCTGGGGCTGGGGCTTTGTCTGGGGACCCCTCTGGATGTCTCGGGGTGGGGTGAATCCCAGTGGAAGCTGTGGCTGATGTGGGGAGGAGGGCAGAGCTGCCCAGCACAGACACAGCTCAGAGGGATGAGGATGGAGGAGACTCCTGGGCCTGCTGAACCTCACTGGGTGTCACTGGCTGCCCTCAGTGTCACTGCTGCACCTCGCTGGGTGTCACAGCTGAGGTCAGGCTGCCCTTGGGGTGAATTGGTGACTGGGAAGAGCTTTGGGGTGTTTAGAGAACAGCAGGAACAAACAGAATGTTTTATGGTGTGTCTGTAGGAGTCACCTGGGGCATGGCACAGCTTGTGCTGCAGGCTTCTCCGGTCACATCCCAACGTGGAATTGCTTTTGGATGGCTGTGTCTGCCCCCAGGGGAGCCCTGAGCTTTGTCTGAGAATGGGGAAAGGGCTGGGGAGAAGGAGGACGGTGTTCCCCAGTGTCCCACCCTCCCTGCAGAGGTTTCCTCAGCTCCATCCCTGGCTCTGGGGTGGAACTCATCCCGGTTTGGCTCTGTGCTGGCAGCTCCCGGCTCTGATGGGAGCCCCAGGCTGCAGAGGCTCCAGTTAGGGGCTGTTTATAGGAAGCCATTCCCCTGCTCAGGCCCCAGGGAGTTGGGACAGCCTGGTGTTCCTGAGGAGGGTGGAAACAAAGCCCGAGGAGAACACAAAAAGGTGGGACTCACCCAGGTTCTTAYCTTTCATGGAGGCAGTTTCTCCATTAGACCACCAAGGGAGGAAGGAAATTTCCACTRAGGTGACATTCTGCAAGGGCAAGAAAACCCTAAAATCTCACAGATTTAAGGAACAGCTCCTGCTGTTTCCTCCTTATCCATGAACAGGACGTGAAACCTCTTTTTGCCCCTGGATGAGCAAGGCTGTGCTGCAGCCTGGATGGGGCTGGTGGAGCTCCCTGCAAACCTCATAAAACCCAGGCAATTTATCATCATTATCGTTTTTATAACAACTGGAAAACGAGCTGGTAAAACTCCCCAGCAAGGAGATCTGCTTCCTCAGCAACAGGCAGGGAAGGGATTATCCTCATCTGTTTGCTCTGTTCTTCTCTGGTGCAGGAGACAGCGTTGGGAGCACTGTTTTGCTGTGTGGGATTGCTTTGTGGAGAAAGACAGCTGGGAAAATTTCCCATGGACAAATGAGACCTTGGTCTGGACCCTCTGGAGCTACTCCCAGCTCAGAAATGTGTGGGATGGGTCCTGCCTGAGCAGGAGTGAATCCCTTGGTGTGGTGCTGGACCAGGGGCAGCTCTGGGAGTTGGGCTGGTGCTGGTAAAAAGGGTCTGTGCTCTTCTGTGCTGTCCTCTTTCCTAAATCCAGCTGGTGACGGGGAATTTCTCCCATTCTTGGCTGTGTAGAACAGAATTTTGTGGTTGTAACAGAGATGCTTTTTTTTTTACAATTCCTTTTCACTGAAGAAAAGCTGTTCCTTCCCTCTCCAGGGTGATGATAATATACACCGTAAAACAAGTTATGTTCTGTGGAAAATCAGTTTTCCTGTGTCCTTTTCCCATCTGCAGTGGCTCTGGGGAGGAAAGCAAGACATCATCCTGATGGAACCATGTGGAGAGAGGTGCAGAGCCAGAGAAGAGTCAAAGAAAATGTGCAATTTTTCACGAGTTGTCCCCATTTAAACACAGTGGTGCAGGGGTGGCAAAGTGGGCAGAGTGGGAAGTGGGGATAGAGGAGAATCCTCCACTGAGCATCACCAGCAGCCTGGCCTGGAGAGATATTCTTGACATATTTCTGGGCTCTCATTCAATTTGCAAATTAATTTTACCATTCTCGGTTGCGTGAAGGGACCCTGGCATGTACCTGTGACTGAGACCGGGGTAATTTTCAGATACTGAGGGAATTGCAATGAAATGGTGAAATCCCTTAAGCTTATTAGTGAATAATGGTGTTGGCTTTTGGTGGAGTTAGAGTGGCAATAGCATTTTAATTTTCCTAAAAGGTCCATGTAACTCTACGCCTGGTTCTCTCAGTAAGAACCACAGATAACTCCTTGCCAAGGAAAAGCTTAAAGTTGTTCTCCAACAAATTGACTTTCTTCTTCATTATTCCTTAGACTCTTATCTCTGATTCCAGCCTGAGGGATGCTAAACTTGAAATATTTGAAACATTGAAAGTTGTAAGAYGCAGGCAGAAGTGGTCCCAGGATGTGGGGTGTGGACAGTTGTGTGTGTCTGCAGGAGTTTTATGGTAATCAGGGGAGAAATCTKCTGAAATAAACTTTATTGGTGCGTTGCTGCTTGGCCTTCCCATGGAAGCTGTGCTATGAATCAAAAGAGCAATGAAAATTTCAGTGTTCCCTYCAGGCCCTGTAAAATGATGGCAAAATCTTTGGGTCTCGCTGTCCTGGGCTGTAAGGAGCTCTGGTTGAGCTGTTGTGGCTTCAGCAATGCTCCTGCCACCAAATTTGGGTCATTTCGGTGTTGTTTGGAGCCCCTGTGCTGGAAATCACACGTGTCCCCATGGTTCTCTTCTAGTTTTGGGCAATTTCATTTTTTTTGGGAGGAGTTTGATGGAAACATCTCAGTCTAGCACAGCTCTGCTCTTCCTTGATGTGTTTGTGAGCAGAGTCAGCACAGGTCAGGCTCCAAATTTCACCAAAATGGGAAATATTTGGATTTTTGTTTGGCAAAATCTCAGGATCTTGAGCTCAGCCTTCTACTTCTCTCAGTGCTCCTGTCAGGAACAGAAATTCCAGATGGAAATTATGGAATGGGAGGGATTAACTTTCCCTGGTGCTTTCATTTGAGTGTTGTGAGACAGGGGCTTGCACTCACACCCCAATAACAACCAAACACAGTAAATACAGGTAGTTAAGGATCATTAGGATTTGGAAACCACCAGCAATCACCACATTTTTCTGATTTATTAGGCTAGAGAGGGTGTAATTGGGAGTGCTGCTCCTGCCTCTCCCCTGCGGTGCTTTTCACTCGGTGGATCATTAAACAATTCCAGGAGAACCATGCACAAACCATTTGTTTTGCCACGTTTATTTTTTTTTTCCCCACTCTCTTTATTTTGTTTAATTTTTTTCCCCGTTACACGGGCCTTTGGGAACATAATGCTAAAAACATTATTAAGAAGCTGTTGACCATGCATGCCCTGCAGATTTCTCTGATAAAAGCCAGTGCCTACTGTTTCAGAGAAAGGAAGATTAAACACAGGGAGACTGTGAACACGTTCCTGGGAAGAGTGGGTGAAGCTGCAAAAGCAAAACCCTTCAGTGACGTCCTTTGCTGCTGACATGATGGCTCGGGGTCTGTGAGGACACCAGGCTCCTGTGGAGAGCTGGGGGTTTATGGATGGCTCTTGTCTGCAGAAAGTGGAATTAGATGAGAACATCGTGACCTTAAAGCTTCCTGAAGAGCTCARCGCATGCGCTGAGAGCGCGGAGGGCTGGTGTGGGGTTTGGGCTGGGAAAGGGGTGATAAAAGGGAGAGCACAGGTCAGCAGGGTGATGGAGGGAACTGTGGCTGGCTTAGGGGTGAGAGAGGGCCTAAAACTCTCACCTCTATATTTCCTTTTGTCATCTCAAAAGGAGGGAAGGTGTGATGTTGTGGCCTGGGAAGGAGGAATCTGCAGAGCTGTCCCTTTCCCACCTCCTTGCTCAGGCAGCTTCTCTTTCCTTTTTCCTGCCCACCCTGAAGTTTGTRATGCTGAAGGGCAGCAAATAAGTGATGCTGGGTGCTGTCCTGCCCTGGAAGGAGGTGCTGGAACACTGATGAGCAGGAGAAGAGCTCGCAGCACCCCTCCCATCCTCTGTGACAGGGATGTGCTGTGTGTCTGTGCACAGTGCCCTCTGTGTGTCCCCGAGCTCTGTGGATGGAGCCTGCAGCACATCATGAGCACTGACAGCAGTGTTCTGATCAGATACAGAGCCCCTGTCAGCCCAAAGCTGGGGATTTGGCCCGTGAATTGAAAACAAGACCGCTGCCAGCTTTGGTTCTGGGGTGTTATCACTTTCACATTTTAACAAAACCGTGCMTCRATGTCTCTGYAGCCACACGGGCTGAGATGCGTGAYCCAATCACTGCAAAAGTGTAACAAGGGCTGGATAAAAAGCTCTGCCGCTCTTCCAGAGGGCTGTGGGATGCAATTCGCCCAAGCCTGAAGTTGTTATTTTCCTCTGTGGCTGTAAATTGTTCTGAGCAGCAGCGTGTGAAAGGCGCTACATCACCAGAAGTGGAATCAGAGAGATTACASGCCTTCCTAGGGAGCTGGAATTACTTTGGCATTTGACTCTGTGGCTCCTGAAATGAGCCACCATGAGACATCTGTGTGTCCTGGGCACCAGCTCACCTGCTCTGTCCTTTGGTCTGGATGTCCCCTGGGTCAGCACAATTGAAATCCTGTTATTTTGGGGTGGTGATTTTCCCTCAGTGCTGCAGGAGGGTGTGGGGTACCCTTTTTCACCCCTCCTGTGCACGGGCTGCTGTTGGAGCATGGAGAATTCAATATTTTGGGGGAGAAGAAGCCCAGATGTTACTCTGATAAGCACCCCTGTGAAAAGTGATGCCAATCCCAGCTCTGGAGTCCTCCCCTGGGTGGGAGGGAGGTCGTTAACTCTGATTAGGACACTTGCAATTCCAACAAWGCCTTTCATTTCCACCCTGGCTCCTGTTCTGCATATTTGATGCCATTCTCCTGCGAGGGAGTGCAAATGTTAAGATGTCAGAGTGAGATTGCCCCCAGGTTCAGACACTAATGACAAGAATTATCACAGTCTGAGTAGTTCAGGACTTGACAAAAGGTACAGAACAATTAAGCCATGATTAACTGCCAAGTGTTCCCGTAATTACAGAGTGAGGTTTTGTAGTACTGTTCACTGCCTTATGTAAAACAAAAGGAAGCCAGTTGCAGAGACTGGTTTGCTTTAAAAACCCGCTGGTGATGTTGGGTAAGCAGAGAAGACCCAGGTGAAGCCGAGCCCTGGGTTATGATGTCGAATCTGGGGGTCCCAGAAAGATGTGGAGCCTCATTAATGCACACAGATGAAACCATTCTGTAYCTTCAGGTGACAGATTGTGCTGCACTGCCAGGGACTCCTAAATACAAGCATTAAAGGATGAYTTTTTTGACCTTTGTAATCTCCCAGCCTTTCTTGAGGCAGTGCCCCTGAGTCCCCTTAAACAAAAAAGGAAGAATTTATTTTTGCATGGGGAAAAATCTCACTGAACAGAAGAGAATTTAACGTCACTCTTTACACACAAAGACTTCCAAAAGCAGTTTCTAGAATTGAACGATGGCATTAAATCAAGTGGGCAGGACAGAGAAATTAAAATGTTTTGACAACAGGCCTGATTATCTGTGAAGAGGGAGGAAGTGGTGTGGGAGGTCAGTCCTGGATGATGCTGGTGCCCTTTKCTGCCCACCCAGGAGGTGCCACGATGTAAATGCAGCAGGGCACTGGGTCTGTAACATCCATTTAACTGTCAGCTGTATGGGAGAGGAAGCTGGGACAAATCAGAAATAGTTTAATTGTTAGGTAGTGCCAWAAATATTCCCGCCAGCCTCCTGGGGATTAAAAAGGTCTTGTTTTCTCTCTTGCTGGCTGAGAATCCAGCCTGACTGGGGTGTGTGCAGGGACCAGCCAGTCCCATGGGGTGAAGGGGGATTTGGCAGCTTGTGGGGCTGTGTCACTCCCGAGCCTTGTCTGAAAGCTCCTGAGGTCACTGCTAGGTTATTTATAAGCAATCAGAAATCAGGAGTGATTTGCTGTTAGCGAGAGATGCTAATTCAGGTTCTGGAGGGGATTCATTAGCTGAAATGGCTTTGCTGTGTGTGTGTTGATGACAGCCCTCTGGGTGCAGTGCCTCTGGCTCCAGGGGGGACCCTGACGCCTGTGGGAGCAGGAGCAGCCCCAAATAGAASCAATCTGGCACCAGGGGTTATCTGAGTCCCCCTGGGCTATTTTTCTCCCTCGCAGATATCTTTCTGTGGAGTGAACAATCCCAGCTCATCCTGGTGTCCCCCACGTGCATTGGATCCTCTTGGTCTTAGAGGAATTTTTCAACCTTTACATGACCATGTTTCTTTCTCCAGAGGGGATGTTTTCTTCCCATATTTTTCCCCAGTGTCACCACAGGGCTGTGGAGCACTTCTTGCAGGGCACAGCCCCACTGGTTTGTAGGGGCTGAAAGCCAACATTGAGGCCTTGCAGGTTCTAAAGTTGGACTTCAGCTGAGAATTGTATCTCTAAAATGTGTTAAAAACAAAAGTGAGTCTAAAAATTTAAATAAAACCCAACAAAACAAACAAAAAGTTACCAAAATAACAACCTTAAACTAACTATGATAAAAAAAAATTAAAATCCCAAAACCAAATAAAACAAATACCAAAAACAAAATAAAAAAACTACAAGACTAACAAACACAACCACTTTTACAACTATTATAACACACCAATCATGTACTAATAAATAAAAACCGAACTAATTAACCAATAAATAACTAACATTTACACAAAAAACTTAATATATACACTAGTACTAAATAAATTAAAAAAACCCTCAACCCAATAATAAAAAAAAAAAAAATTCTCATTACTTATATCACATTATCCATCTCTGCTACAACACTGGTTGGGAATCAGCCCTTATCTGTTTGGGACAGATAGGGCAAGACAAGGAGAGAAAACCACATGAAGCGAGGAAATACATGGGCAGCGTGGCTGAAAATCATTCTGTTCCTCTTGGCAGAGGAGTTAACTGCTGARGAAAATTGGGCAGTTGGTGGTGCTGCCAGCTGTACAGTGCTTTGGGATGGCCAAGGTAGCGGAGCTAATTTTCAACCCCGCTGGGATGGAGAAAGCTGTGAATTACAGGGAGTGGAAAATGCCACAATAAAGAGAAGAATAGAGGGAAAAAATTGCTTTCTTCCCTTGAAATGTTTTTTTGATATGAAAGGGGCTTAGTTCTGAGCTGGAAGAGGAGCAAGYATCCTGCGTTTCATTTCAGTTCTCTTACTGTTGGCACAAAGTAGGCATTGCTTATCCTTTATACACACGTGAGAAAGGAGGAAAAACCCTCTGCCTTTATTTTCATGCWTCCAGTTCCTTCCTGGTGTAGGTGTTTTCCCTGACTCTGTAAGATCAGCTCATCAATCAGCCTCTGCTGCCCTTCCTGTAGGTTATTCGCAGGAAGCTCCAAGGAGAACCAAGGTGGATATAAAACAGGGCTGTCAGGAGAGAGCAGAGCAGAGGGGACATCACCTGCCAGGGAGTGCCAGCTTTTCCTGCCATGTCTGGGGTGTTTGCAGCATTTCTCTTGTGTCTGAAATAGGTGGATTTTAGTGAGGGCTCCAGTTCTTGGGACCAGATTKCTGAGATGCCCTGGCTGGACCAGGGAAGTGCTTTTGAACCTGGGGCTGGTGTCTTGGCCATCAGCCACTGCTCACTCGTGTCTCTGTGCTTCCCCAGCTCAGCCTGGCTCGCTCAGGCTGGCAGGGTGTCAGAAATGCTCCTGCCTGCAAATAAAACCCCGCTCCATTTGGCACTTTGGAACTGAAAGGATGGAGAAACACCTGTGAAGCAGAGAGTGAGGCTGTCAGTGCTGGTTTGTGTTAGTGTGAGCCCTCTCTGTGGGCTGAGGGGACAGAGCTGTGTTGCCTTTGCTTAATGCTTGCCAGGCTTTTTAGGAGAGGAATTAGCTCAGCACAGATATAATTATTCCAGCAGGGTGATTGCTTCTGCAAGGCTGAAATTTTCCTGATGCAAAAACTGCTGGGAGAGGGGAAGGGGCAGGGGTGTGAAGGTGATGGACAGCTCATGACATTAATGACCCTAAAAATATTGAGTGAATGAACTTTCCAGCTGGGCTGGTGAAGTGGGCTGTGGTCTATTCCAGTGGCTTTTGGCCCTTGAACAGCCTCTGATGGAAGCCCAGCTGGAAAGATAGAACCTGGGGACTTTCTGCAGCAGAAATAACACCCCAGGCCTGGGATGCTGTGGGAAGGGAGGCTGTTTTKTCCTCTAAAGCCTTCCCTGCCCCATTTCCAGGTGAGATTATTCCCAGGCTTGTGACAACCCTGAGTTATGGTTTGGAGAGGGGGGTAAAGCGTTGAGAGGGAGTGGATGCAGCTTGGACATCACTAACAGAAAAGTTCCCTCGCTTTAGTAGAACCAGGGTGTTTGTTTTGTAAGACACCTAATCTGGTCTTAGGAACATCAAATACTCAAGAATGTGCCCTCTCTCTCAATGCCCTGTTTTGCTGCTCAAATGTGAGTTAAATCTTGGTCCATGTCCAAGCCAGTGTCCATGTTGCAGGTCTGAAAAGGCTTCTCCGGACTTTTCCATGCATGGAAAGAAAAAGCATCACAAAAAGGGTCCCTACTGTTCTTTCCTACAGGAATTGCAGAGTTGTGGTTCAAGTCCTGCTGTGCCATTTCCAGCCCCTCTATCAGAAGTTGTCCCTGGGGGGCTGGAGATTCCCCCTTGGGGCAGCAAAACTTCTATGGAAATGGGAAGTTCAGGGTTGATGTGTCCCATAGGGGCCCTTTCCTCCAGAAACATCAGGAATGAAGAGTCAGGTGGGAAAGGAAAGTTCTTAAAGCAATAAAAAAAAATACAAGCTAACCCCAGCAGTCAGTCACCATCCCCCAGCTCACAGGAGGATGCTCTGCTTCACCCCAGTGCCTCCAGCATTGAGGACATTTCAATTTGACCCCCCAAACACTTTATTTCTTCCTTCTGCAGTGAACTGAGCAGTTTACTAAGAAAACAAAAGTAATGTTTAAAAATCCAGCAGGATGGATGTGCTTTAAAGCAGGTGGRAGGGAAGGTGAGYRGCATCTCCTGGGTGCCAGCAGCTCWTTTCCCTCTGGTGCAGTGCCCATTTGCTGCTCCAGCTCCTCAGGACACGGCTGTGGKCAGTGCTGGAGCAGGGTAAAAGGTTTTTGTTTATCTTGGGGTTGCTATTTCAAAAGGAAGACAGAATAAATACCAGGCAACAAAGCTTTTACCTCTTTGCCCRTTGTGTAATGCAGAGACCACTCGTGATTTATAGAGGGTGACTTCAGCTCCAGAGAAGTTGGAATTAAAACCAGGTGAATAATGGATTGTTTTTCTGCCTTTGTGGGTGGCTCCAGGARAATCAAGTACTAATTTAATTTGGGCTTAATTTACAAAGATTTTTTTTGTTATGTTTAGGTTGTTTTTTTTCCTGCTGTAATATGAAAGAGTAACGTCAGCAAGGTGATGGCTTCAAAAAGCCACAACYGTGTGTCTGTTATAAACCCTGTGGATGTGGAAATGCCCATCTAGTTTTGGCAGGCTGTTTGGGACACTTCCTGGGAGTACTTTGTTTTATTGTAACATTTATTTTCTTGAAAGGGAGTTTAGTGGATGGATCATAGAATCCTGGAATGGTTTGGGTTGGAAAGGAAAGCTCATTTCATTCCACCCCCTTCCATGGGTAGGGACACCTTCCACTATCCCAGGGAGCTCCAGTGTGACCCTGAACACTTCCAGGGGTGATGCAGCCTCAGCTTCTCTGGAAAACTCGTGCCAGGGCCTCACCACCCTCACAGGGAAGAATTTATCCCTATTATCTAATCTAAACTTATTCTTTTTTCAATTCCTGCAMAGGCTGGAGCTTTACAAAGCTCTGCTCTACTCCATTTTGGGGTAACCATCAGCATCCCTGAGCTGGTTCAACACCTTTTCCTCCAAAATTCTGGAAACCCAAGCCCTACACTCACAGACTCCTTTGGCAATGACACAACCTACAAGTTTTGTATCATCATCTCCTCACAAAAGCTAAAAGCCAGAAGACAGAATGCGGTTTGGGRTTTTTGATCCACATCTATGCTGTGTTTTCAAGTTCCTCTGGAGTGTGATAAACCTTTCTGCTGGATTTCTGAGTCCAAACCTCCAAAGCATTAGTGTCAGCTTTTAGCACCTGGCACCAAAAGTCTTGCTGCAGGATTTAAAAGTATATTGGAAACAATTTTGTTGCAGGCAAGTTATTAAAGATTGAATGATGTCAGACAATGTGCTGAAAGCAGAGTGAGTTTAATACAGGTATAAATATTAAACTGTCAGGGGCAAGTATATGAGAAAAACAATCCCTGAATGGTATAAGGAGAAATAAGTAAACATCACCTTTCAATAAATTCACTTAAAAGGATTCTGTCCAATTTAATTCAGACCTTACTTTTTGGTATATGGGGTAATAATTGCTACCAGTCATCATAAAGAAAACTGTTGTTTTTCCACTTTTTTTTTGCTTCTGAGCCTTTAGAAGTAACTTGGGAGCTGCTTTTATCCAGTTTTCTTTACTGGATGCTGAGCACAAGGGAGAGGCAGGTAGGTTTGAGGCTGTGGTGATGCTGTTGGGGCTGTGCTGCTGCACCAAGCACATGAATTTTCCCCTCCCTGTACATTCAAACTCGGTCTGGCTGCTTTGGAGTATGCAGACCTGCCTAGTGAAAAATTAAATTGTGCAGTTTCCTGCTCCTTCGRGCAGCTGATGGGGGTCAGGGATCTTGAAGTGGAAGAAAAGGCTCTGAGGAGCAGGGTTGGACTCAGGGGATTTTGTTGCACACGAGCCCTACTTTTGGGAAGAGCTTCACTGTAGGATCATCACTTCCCAAAGAAGCACTTGAGGCWCAGATCCCTGGAGTCTGAAGCCGGGCACTTAAAAACCACCGAACTGCAGGTTTTGAGCTCTCCTAAAAGGGTTATTTCTACCATCAATTTAAAAAGCAAATCTAAGGGATGTCAGAGAAATAAAACACCCAGAAATGGGCACAGGCTCTGTGGATGGAGCAGTTTTACCTGAGCATCTCCTGTGCAGCCCCAGCACCACGGCAGCACCAACTGTCCAGGTTTGGCACAGCTCAGCTGAAGTTCCTTCTCTACTGATGGAGATTTTATCTGACCATTTGGGTCATTAAAGTGGGGTTTGCTTCGTGTTTAGCAATCTGAAATTTTCCTTGTCCCCTGCAAAGAGCTGCAAACATTTATTCATTCCTGGGCTTTGACCTAATTCCTGGCCATAAATATTAAATTTCTTCAAGGGACCAGAGAGGAGATGATAAAGCAGAAGCCCCAGTCAAATGGCACAGATGTGAAACAGCCTTTAATTGACTTGCTTTTGTCAAACATAATTAAGTCCTACATTTCATTGCAGTCCTTGGCTCACAGTCAGATCTCGAGAAGTCTTTGGTGATAAAGGAGTGTTCTGGCTTCAAATGAGACTGATGAATTCTTGCAATCACTTGCACAGGAGGCACAACATTTTCTGTTGTATTGGCTGAAAGCAGAGCCGTGAGGCACTGCCAAAACCCGGGTTTCTGATGACAATGAAGTGCCAAGATGTCACTCCTCCTTCTGTGCATCTTGCTTGTGTTTTCCTTCCACTTCTGTGAGCATCAGTTGCTTCACAGTTTGTCAGCTCTGGGTGGGCTCAGCTGCCCACCCTTCCTGTCAGAGTTTGTCTGTACAYGCTTAAGCACATGCTTAAATCTCATATATTWTTATATGTATATAATTCCTAATTTYTAAATTTTTAATTTTTTTCCTGGGTGAGGATGGACTTCAGCACCTACCTAAGTGTTCCATTGAACTGAGRCCCCATGGCCCAGTGCTCTGTCTGCAAAGCCCCTGCCAGAACACTCAACATGTTTTACTGGGAACAAAAGTATCAGAAATTTAGATTTCTTTGTACTGCTCATTGTCCTCAATGAATCATGTAATGTAATGTTTAAATGTAATGTAATGTTTAAATGTAATGTAATGTTTGCAGCACCTTTTCCCTGATCTAGGAAATAAAAAAAAAAAGATAAAATTAGGGAGCTGGGTCAATGGTTAGAATGTCAAACCTCAAGCCAGTCCATATTAAACTCTTCTAGTTGGGAAGTTGGATCCTCCTGCAGCCACCCAGGAAAACCTGTGGTGAGTTTGTGTGAAGAATATTTGATGGACCTTTGTTAGGAGGCTGAAAACAGCCAGGGAGATGCAGATGTGAGGTTTTCATACCTCTTGACAGAGGAAAAGGACTTGAAAACCTTCCCTTGCCTTGCTCTCTTTCTGTCTGCTGCGTTATTGCATCTCACCTTTGCTCACTGCATTTCTTATGTGCTGAAAGGAAATGAAATCTCTGCTGTGCTATTGTCGCTCCCTGCTCAGATAAAGAGCATCGTGCTGAATTCAGGGAATTGCATTCCTGGCTTTTGCCTTCCAGAGGCACCGCTCTGGGGAAGCTCAGCTCCAGCAGGTGGGAAGAGCTTGGAAGTGCTGCAGAGCAATCTTTAAATCCACACTTTTGAAGGTGGATCCTTTAATATCTGAGCAAAGCAGTGGGTGTTTTGGGTGAGAGTGACTCCAGGAATTGTCACCTACTTTGAATACAACAGCAAAAGCTGAGTTTTAGTTCAGTTTTAACAGAGAKATTTTGTCTTGTTTTTTGCCTGCTGGGTTGAAAAAAAAAACCTTTCTGAAGGAAATATGTGTTCAATCTCCTATTCATTGGACATAGAGAGTCTTTGGGTTTCACACAGCTCAAAGCACAGCTCAGCTGCTCTGAAAGCAGAGCTATCACTGTGGTATAAAAGGTTCTTGTAGGACCTTTCCTTGTCCCCAAAACAAAGACARCAGAGAGAGGCAAACGTGAGCTGAGCTTCCCAAAGCGCTGCTCGCTGGGAATGATGCTCAGAGTGCAGCAACTCCGGGAGATCTCTGACACACCAGAGGAGGGGGTGGGAGGAAGGAGAGGGAGATTTGGGCACCTCGGAGGTGCTGAAGTTCAGGAGGAAGGTCAGATTACAGAGGGGATGGTTACTCTGCAACTGAGCCTGGGAACACTCGAGGATGGAGGGAGAGGGAGGTTGGCTGGGTTTGATTGCTGTGGACGCTGCCTGCCAGTGACCTGAGCTGTGATGGCCACTTCCCATCTGGAGAGGGCATGGAGGAGGCTTGGCACGGTGCTCTCAGCCATTTTTCCTTTGCCCAGTGTCTGTAGCATTTCTATTTTTGGACATTTCAGGACAGCATTCTCCTGGGGCCCTGCCAGGATCTGAGAGCAGACYGAGGTGACCAACTCTCCCCGTGATCTCTGCCTCAACCTTGCCCTCCTGCTGGCTGGCTGCTGACACTCGGGTCCTTTGAGGGGTGCCAAGAGGTTGGTTTTTTTTTGTGTTGACTCTTTCATCTCTTGCTGAAAAAGGTATATTTTATGCTCTTTAGAGTTGTCTTTGCTGCTTCTCAGTTGCCCATGACCTCCAGACACTCAAGAAAGTTTGGGAAAGGATGAGTTTAATTCACTTTTTAATTAMCTGAAGAAAAAATAATATATCCTTTGGAGAGAGAAAGTTATTTTCCATCAAGAATTTCCTGATTCAGATTTAATTTCTGCCCGGGGGGAGATTTGAAGTGGCTTAATACAAGCAGATAGGAGCWGAAACCTGGAGAGATTCAGCTCTGGCAAACAACTCCTTACCCAGAAATGTGTTCAGAAATGCTGGGAAGCTGAAAATTTGGGCATCACCTGTCTGGGAATAGAGATTTTCATCTTCAAGAGAAGAAATTGCTTTTATCTGTGGCTCTGTGRAACCTCTTGCTGCAGGATGGAGGAATGAAGAATGTGTGGATGTGTTTCCTAATGAACCCTGGGGATGTGGGAGAAGGATCCTTTCCCAAGGAGATGCTACATCTTGGAGCAGGGTGGGCTCTGCTGCTCCTGCTGATAACCTGCAGGAAGAAAACTAATGTCATTCCCGAGGCTGATTTTTGCTGGAAATCCYGTGCAGCCATTAATTAAAACACCGCCAGGCTTTCTCATGATGAGCCAGTGATTTTCTAACATAGAAGATATTTTGACCAAAACAAACCTGGAGCCTGTTCTGGATTTGGTTGCTGGACAGGAATTTTGTGGTTGCTTAGGAACTGGTGGATCAGTGCCTGACTATGCCCAATATGGGCTGACAAAGGGCATTTCCATCAATATCCTCATTATTTACGGCCATATGGTCCTACAGCAGCTTTCAAAGGGCTGTCTCTCCAGCTTGGAGTTGTCTGAAAGTTAAAATATGAACAGAAAACGGGGAGTGAATGTTGGAATTTTTTAGGTAGTGATGGTCATGTGGACAAGCCCCTGGAATTCATTATAAAGAGATGTTGGCTTTGCCTTGAGGGTCTTCCAGATTCAGGAGCCAGGTCAGAGAAGATACTGAAAAAAAAMCCCCCAAAAACAGTAGTTTGGAAAGGAAGCTAAATGGAAAGTGATGGGTATCAAAAATTAAGAAGCTCAGCCAGCTGATGAGGGACAAGAGCTTGAAATCTGCAGCTTTCAAGAGTAAGCACAAAAATTTTAAATATCATTAAACAAACAAAAAAAAAAAAAAAAAAA
>NW_026623291.1:2600225-2684405 GCF_030028575.1 Malurus melanocephalus
TTTTCCTAATTGCAAGGCAATAATTACAGGTGAGGATGCAATCCAATAGAAAAGAACATTTAAAAATGGAAAAAAGATTATTAAAAAATCATGGTGGATTCTACCCAAGTGTCTGTGCTCCATCCAGGAAGGCATTTGGATAAATCCTCAGCATTTGATTTCACCCTGCTATGAGCACCAGGGTCTGTGTCTGGAGAGATCTTCTCTCCTTTGTTTGCACCCCTCTGGGTGTGCAAACAAATGCTTGTGACATTTCTGTGGACTTCCAAGGTTTTTTGTTAAATTTCTCAGGTGAAAGATGTTTTTAGGCTAACACGAAATTTTCATTTGGCTTCTCTTCCCCCTGGTTTCACATGCAAGATGCGATTTCAGGTTAAAAGCTGTTTTTCTGCAGTGGCCCTGTGATATTAGGGGTGAATTGATACACAAGTGTTTTAAGGTCACCTCTTCCAGGAGGACAAACAAGAGATATTTTCGTCCATGGTAGCCTTTGTTTTTAATGCCTCAGTGCTCTCTCTTAAGAACACATTACAAAAGGAAACGTATTTTAGTGCATTTCTCTGGCCAAGTGGAAAAAAACTGTAAATGGTTTTGTTTCTAATCTGCTCCCCCTTGTTTTTGGCATTGGAGGAGTGAAGTGGTGGCTGCAGCCACAGGGTGAGGACACAGCTCCCAGTGCTTGTGCAGCAGCAGCGTCCAGGACCCCATTCCCAAACCATGGCAGATGCTCCAGAGGCACAAACCAAACATCAGGACATGCCTCAAAGCTTGCAATTAAAGGCAGAGGAGTGGGAGAGTGTGAGGAGCCAGGGGCCAAATAGGAGCCATTATTTCCATCAGTGCTGTTGAACACGCTCTYATCCCATCGGGTCTGGGAAGCTTTCATGTAGAACGTGGAGTAAACACAGATTAAGAGGTGAAGGATTTTTTTTTTTCCGCTAGGGTTTTGGTGTTGAAAAAAAGCTGCTGCAGATGAGCTGGGAACTGTGACATGGGAGCATAATGTGGGAAGCAAAAGTCTGTTTGGGGCTTGGGGTTTGTTCCACAAAAACATCAGGAGGTTTGGGAAGCCCTGGGTGAGCTGTTGATGTGATCTGCACAGAGGGCAGAGTCTCTCACAGTTAACGAGCTCCAGGGCAGCTCGCCTGCCTTTGATTTGAGGCTTTTCTCCAAGCAGGGATGGTAAATTGTAGGCAGAAATAATTCCTGTCAAGGATCTAATGATGCTTCAAGTTGCCTGCAACCTTTCAGATAAACAGGGTGGAACAGTACAGTGAATTTTATAAGGAAWATCTAAAAATGTGCAGTGAACATAATGAAGCAAAATTGATCTGTTGTTTTCTCTCAGGAAACAAATACTGCACAGGGAAGCAAAAAGAAGATGGGCCAGAAAAATAACAGCTGTACTCTCAAAATGGGTCAGTCCTGGGACAGCAGCTGTCCTCAGACATTAATGTTTTCACAGTAAAGAAAAGGAGAAAATTTAGGAGATGTGTTTATGCAGCTTGCATCTCAACATCTAAGGATGAAATCACCCAAACAACTCTTGTAAGTATTCAGCCCAAAGCCACATAAACCCATGATCTGAAGAACAACCTTGAGGCACATGCGCTGGTCTTGCTGAGAGACAGGAATTTGGGAAGGGGAATTGTGAGTGTGTGATCCAGACCTGGGTGAGATTCACTTGGCACATAAAAGACAAACCCAGGAGTCACCCAGGAAAAAATCCATGGAGCGAATTTTCAGTGCCTGGTGCCCTTGAGGGGATGGATGGCAAATGGAGTGGGAGCAGTCACTGCTCAGCTGGGCTGGGGAAGGCTCAGACAGGTCCCTCAGCAGGGCCAGAGTGATGTGATCCCAGCAGGAAGGRTCTTGGAAACCTTCATCCCTGTCTGAACCCCTCAGTGGGGTCCCATAAATCAGTGCCACAGCTCTGCTCTTCTCCAAGGGCGAGTGAATGCTCCCAGGACAGCAAGTCAGAGCTCAGGGATGGGGCCAGGGCCACCAGTGGGTTTATTTRTGGCTTCCTAAAGGCTTTCCCATGCTTTTAAAACATACCCTATCATCTAGGGCTGTGATGAAGCAGAGTTCTGGCTGATGCTTTAATTCACCCRCTGTGTGGRYTCRGCAGGGACAAAGRGATTTCTGGGGATGGAAAAGGTCCCTGTGTCCTTSTGGGGATGGGAGGAAGAGGATGGTGCTGGCAGACCTGCACAGAGGGAATGGGGGAGCCCTCCTGCCCAAAGTAGAAGATGAGCTGCAGACAGGTTTGGAGAAGGTGGATGACCTGGCAAGGGTGAGAAGCTGGAATTATCTGCTGTGGATGTTTATGGCAGGGCCAGCAGGGCTCGCTTTTATGGCAGCATGAATTTACTGCCGTATTCTGACACCACCACAAACATTTTCAGCTCTCCTSAGTCTGGGCWGSCTCCCCAGAGATGTTTTCCAYKGCGTGGGCAGAGATGTGCTCCAAGRGCAGGCRGYTSCCAGYCCYWTGTCCCAGGGCTTGGAGGAGCAGCACTTTCCTCTTCTTCATCCTCCTCCTTCATAAGGTTCTGCTGTGTCTCCTTGTTAAGGAACAAAAAACCCAACAGCCCCTGGGTAATAGGAAATGATTTTTCAATCTTCTCCTCGAGGATGGCAGATGCACCTTTATGTTTCTTAGAAGAAAAGCAAATCTCTTTTCTTTCTTTCTTCCCTTTTCCTAGAAGTGTTCATCCATGTCACCTGGTTCCAGAGGTGACATTTTCTGCAGCCTGATGTCATGGGTGGACGCCGTGGAGGATTCTGTTTCTGTTTCACATTTTTTCTGTTTGTTTTCCATCAAGGTCACCGTGTCACTTGCTCGGAGTTTGGCTTTAGCTGGAGCTTTCAAGAAAATATTAGTGGTATCTTATCTTTCTGGGAAAAATGCTGTACAAAATCAACTGAAACTGCCTGAAAATTTGGATGAAATTCATCTAGCATTGAGCTGKGAATTAAAAGGGGATATGAGTGTTTGCTCTGAACTTGTGATCTTTGTTTCTGCTGTTTGGATCCTTGTGCTGTGTGTGCCTTCAGGGAAATCAGTGCACATCAGCTGAACCAAATCCTCTGGGGAAGGAAACGAAGAGAAATCAAAAGCGTTTTGGCAAAAATATTCATCAATCAAAACTTTTAAGCCTAGTACATTTCCATCCTGGAAATAAATGCCTCCTGCAGACCCCCAAACCACCAGGATTTGCTGCAGCTTTKTGTGGAGGGCACCTGGGCACATTGGTGAAGTTCCTTAGAAAAGGTTTAAAAGATTTGTGCAGGCAAAACCTATGCCAGCGCCTCCCCACCCTCACAGGGAAGAATTMCTCCCCAATATCCCATCTAACCCTGCTCCTGGCAGTGSGAGGCCATTCCMCCTTGTTCTGTCCCTCCATCCCTTGTCCSCAGTCCCTCTCCAGCTCTCCTGGAGCCCCTTTAGGCCMTGGAATGGCTCTGAGRTCCCTCCAGAACCTTCTCCAGGATGAACACCCCCATCTCTCAGCCTGGCTCCAGAGCARRGRGGCTYCTGCACTCTGAGCATCTCTCAGCATCTCAGCCCTCTCAGGACTCTTTTCAGCAGGTCCAACCATCCAAACAGGATATTTGGGTCCTGGTCCCTGTGGTGAGTGGGGAAGGACTGAAGGTATCAAACTCTTCCCTTGACATATTGAAGATTATTGCTTTCCCCTGAAAAATTGGCATCACTTGCACTTGTCAGTGCCTGTCAGGAAGATCTTTTGCATTTCCYATCCCCTGGAGTGGAGGCTGCCTATCAAGTGTCTCTTCTCCACAGTTTAATGTTTCTGGTAAAACCACTAATTTGATTTTTAGATTTTGTCTGAACAAAATTAGCACGTATCACACATTGGAGCTGCCAGGCGAGGGAGAAGCCAAGGAATGGTCAGAGGAATGGAATAAGTTATCCCTCCTGGGGCTACATCAGCAGACAAAGCCCAGATGGCARAAGTCGGTGTGATGCTGGTTTGCACATCACAGAGATGACAGTGACAGAAGCTGATGGAGAGTGGGGCGTTGTGATGTGTTCTGCCCCAATTAGGGGGGAATGTTTGCGGGGTGAGGGTGCCACTGCAGGGGCTGGGCTGTCCCTGCTCTTGGTGGCAGCTGGAGAGCATTGGCTGTTGTGGAAATGGAGCAGGGGAGTGATGGAGCACTGGGTGATGGAGCACTGGGGAGTGATGGAGCACGTCAGGGTGGGGCTGGGCTGAGCCTTTGTGTGCCATGGCTGGTGAGGGAGCTGAGCAGGGGCTCACCCTGTGCTCTCCCACCCTGCTGGTGCTGGACAAGGCTGGAGGAGAATTTACATCTCTCAGGGAGYGCTGGCACCACAAAGGGATTCTATTCTGCTGCTATTTACTCATGACATCCCCATTTCTCCTTCTCCTCTTTATCTAATAAATGCCATCTCTCCCACAGGCAGATGTCTCAGCTAAAACATTAAAATGCAGAATTAAGTCAAGGACTAAAAGCAAAACCCAGCCCAGRGAGGCACATCTGTGGCACTGCTCAGCCTTGCAGTGTTCCAGCTCCGAGGGATGACCATCAGGGTGATTTCCAGGGACTCTTGCAGATCAGTGTGACTCTCACAAGCTGCTGATGAGGCAGGGGGGTTCTTGGAAAAGGAAAAGCCATGTCCTTGCTCTGGCCAGGGTCAGTGACCACGTGTGCAGAGGAGCACAGCAGAGATGCTGAGCACGAGTCTCCTCTCCCGACACAGCTGCTCTCTCCAACACCTGCAGACGTGCGAGGGACACGTGGTGTCTGTCACAGACCGGGAATGTCACAGCCAGGACAGGGTGTCACCGAAAAATATGCCTTATTGTAGTGCAACCAAAATCGATGAGGTAAGTGTACTGTAAATTTGTTTCTTACACCATTTTATCGTTTGCAAAAACTAAAGCAAGGTTTTTTGTTGTGGAAAGCCAGAACTGGCAGGTTGAGGTCCTGAAGCCAGCTCTGCAAAGTGTGTTTTGTTGTTCTGAGGAGCTGGAGGCTCCTTCTCTAGAGCTGATTTGGGGTTCAAGTCCCTTTTGCACAGTTTGAAAAAGGGGGTGAAGCTTTGGGGCTCTGCTAGGGCTGTGGGGAGATCCACTCCAGGAGAGCTCAGACCCCACTAACCTTCCACTAGAGAGACGTTCCTGTGGGTTCAGGTGTCCTCTCTGTGTCCTAGATGTGACAAAACCCAACGTGTGCTCCCTGGGACTGAAGAGCTGACTACACAGCGAGAGCAAAGCCATGTGCTGCATGCCAGCATTTCTATCTCACCTTCCTAAATACCCCATCAGCATGGCAGGACTCCTCTCACTTGYGAATTTTATGGGAGGATAATAAAAGCCTGATAGAAGGCGGGATGAACTGCATGTTTTCTGCTTCAGCATCACCTGCTGGTTCCGATGGGAATTTGCAAACTCGTGGAAGAGCTCGGGTGGCGTTGGGCAGGAGGTGCCAGCCAGCCCATTTTGCAGGCTTTGGGGTTTGTAGCATGGATCCTTCTCTGGAATGGCTCCCMATCTGAAAGCTTCAATAAAGAAAACAAAGGCAGAGAGGGCAGTAATAAGGCAGCTTGTKAAATCATTATATTTTACTGTCATATTCTCAGGTTCACAATGAGGAGACAATAAAAGGAGTCCTTGGGCAAAATTCACCAACCAGCCTTGGTGACTGTGGCCCTGAACTGCTTTAATATCTGCTTCAAAGTTAGYAGAAGCAACTCCAAGCATATTGCAAAATCTAATTCACCTTGTCTGGAAGATCAAAGCCTGCAGAGAAGCACAAATCTAAACCTCCAAAAGTATAATTGCCCCTCAGCATTATTAAAAATGTCATTTYCCTTCTTCTTCCTTTTCCTCAGCCCTCGTTCAGATGTTCTTGASACCAATGGATAGCACAAGGTGATGCCCCAGCTGGTCACCCCAGTAGGGTGACCTGATACACAGATAAGATCTCAAGTGAGGTTTWTAATTTTTGTACTTTTAAATTCTTACTTCAAGAACAGAGTATTTGAAAACTCCAGGAGAGTTTTGCTCCTGAGTCTGTTTTCTCACCTGGTTTGCTCCTCAGTGCAGAATGGGGACCTAATCCATCTGCACCAAACCTCAGCCATGGGGAAACTTTGGGAAGAACTTATCGAAGCATCTTTCTGGAACAGCACAGTGATCCAGAGGTTATGAGACAGAGGGGATCAGAACAGGGAGGAAAAATCACCCCCAGCTTTTTGCCTGACCTCATCAGATTTTTGTTGTGTTAGAACCAGAAGGCTTCATTCACACATCAGGATGGTAGCCAGAAGCATTTAGCATATACAGTAATTATAAAAAGGAGAAATACAGGGCAATGGCCTCCCAAAATTTCCTCAGAAATTAATTCGGTGAAATCCTGAAGGAGTTGGATGTCTGAGGCTGTTTCTGCATCCTCCAAGGCAGCTCTGTCACTGCTTTCTCACTCCAGAATGGGGAAGTTTGGTGCTCAGATGTCAAAATGAGGAATAGGCTTCATGTCCTGCATAATGTGTGTAATAAAACATCCCTTAATTACTGAGACAGTTCTAGTGAAAAGAAAAAAAAAACAAAAAACCAAACCCAACCTAAAGTAACAGTAAGATTTTACAAAAGTAAATGTGAGTTGCCAGTTTCATCTGTCACAGCTGTTCCTCCCTTTGATGCTGCTGAGGTCTGAGCTCTGTGATCCCTGGATACATCCACGGGCTTGGGAAGCTGCAGCACTTGTGGATGCCACCAGAATTCCTYAGCAATCTGGGATGCTTTCCAGGGGAAATCTGCTCTGGTTGTTATTGGGGATGGACAGTTTGGAGCAGAGCAAATAAAGTGCTGTGAGGTGAACTGAGCTGGGGAGGGGGGATCTKCATGGTGCTGCTGAAAAGGGGATGGGTGGGAAAGCGATGGGGGTGGGTGGCCCCACTCCCTCTGGGGGCTCAGCTCCCTGGGGGATGCTTTTTCCAGGTGATGGTGTCCTCAGGCTGGATCTCCCTCACTGCTTCAACTCCTCTGGCATGAAGCAACCCTGCAAGGCTGAATTTTCCCATTTCCACCTCTCTGGGATGCTGCTTTTTTACACTCTGGTGTCTCTCCCCCTCCATCCACCTCACAAACRAGCTTGCAGAGTTTGCAGCACTYTCTGAGTGCCTGCAGGACAAACACRGTGTCAGAAGTCAATCCTTGTTTCTGTGATGAGTGCAGCTGGCAGATCCTGCCTCCGGCACYGAGCTCACACCGTTCCAGAGATGGACACGAAGGTGATGGAGCCTGGGAGGGGCAGAAGGGGTGAAGCAAAATGATCTTGAAGGCAATTTGAGGGAAATAATGAGAGGTTAAGAAACTGGGACAGAGCTGGGGTCAGGCTTGGWGGAGCATCTCCCCGTGTCTGAAGGAGAGGATGAGGTGTCAAAGTGCAGCTGTGCCCTGCTTTGTGCCTGCTGGTTGGAAAACACTGCAATAACAGCCCCAAATGTGTTCCCTCACTGTTTCTGAGAGAGTGAAAATTGTGGTGGGTTATCTATTTCCTAAAGACCTTTCACACAATTTTTCACATCCAGATGAGAAAAATTGTAATAGGCTGTGTGTTACTCAGGCTATTTTCACACAGTTTTTCACTTTCAAAAGCCTGGCTCAATCACAAACACTTTATTTCAGCATCAGAGACTTTCCTGAGCTGGGTCTAAAAAGTTCCCAAGCTGCCACTGCAGCATTTATGCCACAAGCTTTGCTGGGCCTGGAAGAACCCATGGAGAGGAGGAGCCTTGGGTGACAAAATTTCATTCCATGATGGGTGCAGGTGATGTGGGTTGGGTGGGTGAGGGATAAAAGGGCTGTGTGGGGTTGGGGAACAGGATTTGATGGTGAGGGATATGTGGAAATGGGTCAGACTGTGGGATGCAGCAGCTTTTTGGGCAAAGSTTTGGTTTGAGGCAAGGATGGAGAGGCGCTCAATGGAGGTTCAAAGTCATTTTTGTAGGGGAATGGTGCAGTTCTATCTGCTGGCAGTGAGTTCTGAGCAGCCCAGGGTATTGGACAGTGTGGTGTGTGATCCTTTTATGGCCACCAGGGTTTGTGGTCCAGTGGGCAGCCATGGCTGGGAACAGCCCCTGACACCTGTGACATGCATTTAGAAGAGGTTTTTTATCCTGTCAAACCTTCAGGCCCACTTTTTTGGCTTCTCTGATTCAGCACAAGTTTTCTGGAATCAACTTATCCCAGCAGGGCTGTTGACTCTCAATCCCACATAAAATTATGGGGAGCTGGAATGTGTGTRCACAGTGCTGCTGCCACGGCTGTTTGTGTGACATCTCCGGAGCATGACAGCCACATAAATAGCAAATGTGAGGAGATATCTGCTGCTTGGTGCATGTTATTTACATACATCTCCTCCACCTAACTGGTGGCTCTCCCCAGTTACAGATTTGTTAAAGKCTGGAGTCTTTTCAAGGCAGATATTCAAGCCTTTGAGAAGCTGATGGAAATGCATTTCCCTCTCTGGTTGCCTGAAATTTTTGGTAAACAACTATTGTTTCCTCTGGCTGGCAAATGGAATGAGGGGAGGCTTCTGAGGCTGAGTTCAGGTGGGTTAAAGCTGGGAAAACATTTTGCTTTGGGGAGGTTTATCAGGCATCAGCTGCTATTGATCCACACAACAGTGAGATCTTGAGTGRCATTTGGGCAGAGCAAGTTCAGGGAGAAGCAAACAGCAAATGATTTCTGGGTATCTTGGTGTCAGACTTTTTTTTTTGCAGTGATTCTGTTGCTCTCCATGCTGTTGGCTATGTAAAAGGACTGCAAGCACAAAGGTGATAAGGAGATCTTTACTTTGAAAAGCTCCTGTGAAAATCACCATCTTAGCCCAGAGACGTTTTCCTCCCCAAGGGGTTCGAGGTTAAAATGCTGGCATGGTGCTCAGAGGATCTAAATTCATCCTCTGCTGCTGTTTCTTACTGAGTACCTGTGTAAATCCTGTGATTATCCCTGCCTTTCTTTAAATCAGAGACCTTCACCATCTGACACACCCAAATAGTGAGGCTTGGATGCTGGGTTACCATTCCCAGAATGGTGAAAAAAAAAATCAGTGTCCTGGGCAAGGGATAATGGTGGGGAGGAGGGGCTTCTGTCTTGTAAGAGCAGAGGGATTTGTTCACTTTAGGGTTCATGAGCTTGAGATGCAAAGAGAAGGACAGTAAAACACAATTTAATGTTGCAGTGAAGATTTATGGCCTCATCTGCAGTCACCTGAAATGATCAGYCCCTTGAAAATTGCAAATAGTGATGGCAAACAATAAAATATCAGTGAAGAGGGTACTTCTGTGMGCTCTTTCTCCTGCTAGAGCTTGGGGGATTTTGCTCTAAATGAATTTTTGGTGAAAGCAAGATCTGTTCTAATTATTTGTAAGTAATGAGGATCAGGCCTAGCAGTGTTCAAAATGCAGGTGGCTACAGGCACCAGTCCTGGTTATTCTCCTTACCATGGACCTTGTGGATGGGTAGAAGAGAAACTGGGATATTTCCTCTGTATTTGAGCTTGAAAATGGGCATGAATTACACTTGTTCTGCTGCCCTGCTGTTTTAGAAAGAGGAATCCATGGACTCCAGCTTTGCTAGCCTGGTAGCCCTGGCAATCAGCTGGCTCTTCAGGAAATTGTTTTATTGTATAATAGGACTGTTCCTATGAACCAGCTCCTTGCAGCCTCAGGAATTGGCAGGGAGGTTCCCAGTCAGCATCAAGGTGGATTATCAGGGTACAGAAGTGTCAAGATTGGGCATTTGGAGCTGCCCTTCAGGCATGGGTGGATGGAGGAGCTCAGCTGCCTTTCTCTGCTGGGCTGGAGCTAAAATCTGTGTGCAAATATCCGAGCTTGTGTTTGTGGCTGGGTCTGGGAGTGTCTGGGATGTTCTGGGACCAGGCACTGCTAATATGGGCTGCACCATCTACATCTTGAGATCTTGTCCCAGATCTGCTCTTCCTGGGAAGTTCAATGACCATGGAAAGGAAATGGGGACTTTGAACGAGGCAGGACATGGCCTGTGACATCCTGCTGATTCCATTCCTCTCGCTGGGTCTGGGATTTAGGTAATATCCCAACACAAGCTGCAGTCAGCAGGATCCCTTTTCCCACACTGTGTTTGTTCCCAGGCCTCTCTTCACTCCTTGGGAACAGTTTTTCTGTTTTTCTTTTTATTCTGTTGCTCAGCAGGGCAGAAAAGAGTCTGCAGAGGTTTCTGCCATCTCTGAAATGAGTCTGACTGGGGAAGTACAAAAGCTACAATGAATATGTATTACTGCAAATATTGGAGAAGCCAATGTCCCCTTCTTAATAGATGTTATTTCTCATTCTTTGAATGAGTCTGCTGGCCATGGAGGGCAGATAATCCACTTGTGGAATCTCTCTTGTCTTGTGTTGTTATGTGATTTATGGCATCATACAAGGAACAGAATTTGTCACCACCGTCTCCATGAAGTACTGTTGAATCTCCTTGTAGAAGTGGCTCTGAGAAAGTGAGTTTTGGAGCTCAAGAAAAAATGTTTTCATATTTTTATGTCTTTTTGTTTCTTTTTTTTTCTTTTTTCCTGCTTCTCTGATGCTCTCACTGTTCACCATAGATCTGTAAAAATCATCTAGTTCTAGCTCCCCTGCCTTAGGAAGGGATATATCATTGCTAAATTTTTGTCATCATTAATGCCCTAAAAGCAAATTTCACCCATTACCAGTGGTTGTGGAACAAATTTAGCTAATTAGCCTTTGGCAAGTCATTAATCAGGTGCCCATCATCCCAGGAGTGACAGCTGCATTTTTGAATCTTTGCTTTCCAGCACACTCCACAGCCCCCAGCTTTTCTCCTGCTCCTCTCCAGCCCAGGTGCTTGTTCCCTGCATGAAAAAAATGATTTCACATCTTGCAAAATTAATTCTCTGCTCATGATGACCTTGATTAAGCAGATTGACAAACAGTGCTAGAGGTGGCAAAACARCTCTGACATGCAGACGTCTTCACCTCCTGAAAGAAAAGACAAAAAAAAATCCCCGTGGGCTGTTGCTATTATGAGATGCAGGTGGCTTAGGGCTGTTTTCTGCACAATCAGCAGAAATTCTCCACATTYAGGAACAAGGTCTGTAAAGTTAAACTTGGTGAAACAGCAGAAGATGCAATTATTGGCACTTGAACTGGATTATCTTGAAATAATCAAGGATTTTTCATCCACACCTGGTGGACACTGTACTGATGCTGCAGGAGTTTGGAGGCAGAAATTGTAAAGGTGTGTGTGGCTGCCCCATCCCTCAAAGTTTTCAAGGCCAGGTTGGATGKGGCTTGGAAAAATCAGGTCTAGTAAAAGGTGTTTTCATTCTCATGTTGATKCTCTGTAGTTTCGTAAATTCATCACCTCCCAATGGTGTGTGATCCTCCAGCTCCATAAAGGCTCTCTGGGCATCACCTGGAAAAAGAATGGCATTTTTGTCTCGTTCCTTTATTGGGTTTGTTACCTTGCTGTCTGCAGAGCAATCTTCAAGATGAAGAGTTGACCAGTGTTTTGAAGAAATAAGATCRGAGAAGTCCTTTTAGGGTAATGCAGGTAAAATTCAGGTGGCTTTCCTTCCCAGCCTTGATCCCAGTGGCCAGGGGACTTCTGATGAGGAAGAAATCTGGCAATCCTGGTCTTGAGATGATTGTCCTCTCATCCCAGGCATCCTGAAAGGAGCAGGTGTTAAGATACCACGAGATGTTCTGGAAGGACAGATGTCACCATTATTGAATTATAATTGGGGTTAAATCATGTGAAGCAGCAGGAYTGGGACTGAAGGGGCAGCATGAACATTCGGGGTATTTTTTTACCCCATGCAAAGAGGGCAGGGATGAACACTGAGGGAAAACCAAAGGGATGGATGAGGGGAATTTTTGGAAGCCTATTTGTCCTAGACACATATCTTGGTTGTGAGTGCAATCCTGATCCCTCTTTCAGCAGCCTTTCTGAAACAGGACAGGCCAAAAAGCTCTCAGGCCAAAAAGAAAACCACAACAAGATAAATAGGTGAACCTGCTGTATTTGCTGCGATGCATTAACAGAAAGGGAGTGTGGGAAGGGCTGAGAGCATTTGTTGGGGTGGCAGCCAGCAGAGAGRAGCAGAGCTGAATTTGCAAACACTCTTCCCGTCAGCTCCTGAGCTGTCCAGCTGGGAGCTCTTGCACTGATTTACTGCTGTCCTTCCTTCAGCCTCTGGAAATCAATCCACTAACAATTAAGGTAATATCTGGTCTAATATTTATTTCACACTCGCATTAATGGACTGACAAAACCCCACTTTTTGAAGCAGTGAGGCTGCTCTGTTCCACAGGAGGGCTGCATCTCTGGGTCATGCCTTTTTCCCTTGTCCCTGTTAAAGCTGAGATCTCCTGTGAAGCTTTCAGGAAAATTGCTGTGCAGCACCATACCTTAGCATTGTGTTCCTGGTGAAGAAGGTGCAGCCTTTGTGCTAAATATTCCCAAACATCCATTRAAGGAGAACTGGAGCACAAAGGGGTAGCCCTGGCTGCCTGCTGAGCCCCAGGAGCTTTGTGCTGGGCTGGCTTTGAGCTTGGGAAGACAAAAGACATTCGCTGCCCAAGGGCTCGTGTTCTTTTTCTCCATCTCCTGGGCAAGTGTGCCCTGCATTGGATYTGACCTGCTGTGTGTCTCTGTGTCCTCAACACTGAGAAATTTCCCCAAAATGCTGGGAAAAGGCTTATTTGGGGCAACACTGCAGATGGCCACAGCCTGGACAACAGTCCAGTGGGCTCTGGTTCTTAGCAGTCAATCCACCTGTGATCTGGGATCAAACTGGGGGTGAACCCCAAAGTCCTCAGTGCACCCTGCTTAGGGGGTGGCCTATCTGGGGGGCTCTGCAGCTCCTGGGCACTGAGTTTATGAGGGTCAATGTCCCACAGGCAGACTGGGAACTGCAGGTACCTGTGGGTCTGTGCACATCACCCCACCTTGAGGTGAGGAATTTACCACTGCAGCTTCTGAAATACCGGTTTCTCTAACTGAGATGTGAAGTGCAGGATGGTYTGGGTTACCAAAATGACCTTTAATTAACGCTGCTAGAAGAGTACTAAATAATAACAAAATTCTCCCCGTAGTTCTCATTCCCCCTTGTATATTTTTTTTCCAGTTTCTAGGTCAGATTCCCCATTCCGCTGCTCCTGCGCTAGAGCAACGCTCAGGTTGAGGTTGCACAATTGCAGAGGAAGGAGGAATCCGCTTCCCGAATCCCGATCTCCCCGGCAGCCTTTCCCGATTCTTCCCTTCGTCCCAGCATCTCCTGCAGGGAGCCCACCCCAGGTAGGCTGCGGGTCGGGGGTGCGGCAGGGTGGGCTTGGGGAGGTTGTGGGGTGCTGGTCCCCCCCGGGGGTGGGATGGGGAGGCCACCGCAGBTCCCCCGGGGCGTGGGGAGGACGCTGCCCGTGTCTCGCAGGTGCGGGCTCGCCTTCCCTTTGCTGCGTTTGGTTATTTATCATTTCACCCCCCCTCCCCTTTTCCTCCTTCKCCCTCCCGCTTTTCTCTTACGCAGTGGGAGCAGCCCGGCAGCTTGGCTCTGCCCAGCCGCCCTCCGTCCTCCCTCCCTCCCTCCCTCTCCCTCATCCCTCCCTTTTCCTTAAAAACGTGGGCTCCGGGGTGCAGCCCCCTGCGCTGGCAGCATCCCTCCCTGCCAGAGCAGCCCTTTCCCCTCCTCCACCTGCGGAGCTCGGGCTTTGTCCCGTGTTTTCCCCCCCATCCCCCGGCCCGGGGGTGCTGGATGTGGCCGCGGGGAGCGGAGTCTGCTTGCGAGCTGCGCTAGAAGGGACCTGCCGCAGGTAAGCAGCCGGCCGGGGTTTTATTGCCAACTTGGGGGCTTTTCCTGCTGTTTTATCGCGATACGGAGAGCGGGGATCGTTCCGGAGGCGCGGCGGCTCTCGGGGTGCGCGGGTGGCAGTGGAAGGGACGCAGAACCGCGAGTGGGGACTCACCGGCCCGCAGCGATGGGAGAGGCAGGTGGGAACACCRACACCCAGCCCCTGGACAGGGATGGCGTGTGCCGCCCGCACGGCCCCGCACCGCCCTGTGCGGATGTGCGCGATCCCTGCGCGCTCGGGATGCGCCAGGCTCCCGGGCTTGCATCCCATCAGAGCGCCCCAGGGGAGGGGGGCTGTGTTCTTGGCGGTAAATCATCCTTCTCGCCGGTAATAAATCACCCTTGCCCAGCCTTTCTCACGCACTTCCCTTGCCCCAGTCCCCTGGCACCCGTTTGATCGGCAGATTTTAGAGCTGTCTCTCGCCGCCCCAGCTCGCCGGCGCAGGCTGCAGCTTCAGGATGGACCCGCTCTTCCCTGCCCATATTTTTGAAGACCCCGACCTGAGGAAGCTGCTGAACGACTCCTCCATGCTCAACCTGAGCTTTCTGCCCAGCAACTGGTTCAACAACAGCACAGGGGACGGTTTCCTGCCGCTCAGCATCAAGATCACCATCGTGGTCGTCTACTCCATCGTGTGCATCGTGGGGCTGGTGGGCAACTGCTCCGTCATGTATGTGATCGTCAGGTAGGACACGCAGGGAGGCTCCAGGGAAAGCTGGGAACGGGGTAAACCCTCCCTCCCTCAATCCCTGCTGCGGGTAAAGCAGGCAGGCGCTTCCCGGGGGTTGAGAGGTGCTTTAGAGGTAACAAGGTGGCATTTGTTTTATTGTTTTGTTTTTATTTGAGGGTTTTTTTTACCCCCCTTCCTAGGCTGTGATGAAGGTTTCTGCCAGTTTTCAGCTGCCCTCTGGTGCCTCCTAAAGTTTAACCCAGAGAATGGAATGGAGCGAGCAGATCTGCTAAAAAAAAAAAGGGGTGGGTTTTTTTTTTTTTTTTTTTTTTTTTTTTTTTTTTTTTTTTTTTTTTAAGGAGCTGGATGTCCCTGGGGAGGGCAATGTTCTGAGAGCATTCCACTGCTGGGGTGTGCTGGCTCCTTCATGGGACTTCTCCTTCCTGTGCTTGTCCGGCACCCCAGCTGTGTTTGCAGGTGCTGCTCCATCTGGGAGCTGGCTCTTTCCAAAGCTGAACCCTGTTGCAAAGGAAAGAGCCTGCTGGGAAGCTTCCTTTTTACTTTTACAGTGGAAAAAAAAATCACGAATGTGAGTCTTCCAGCCCTTTGGAGCCTGCAGACTTTGATACTTTGCAGAGTTGAGGGAACTTCTCTGTCTTGTGCTGAAGTCAGGAGAGCAGAGGAGACTTTTGCAGAGGGACAGAGCACAGAGAATGCACCACTCCTTCCTCCCTGCACACTTGTTGGCATTTTGAGTGTCCCTGTCCGCTTCTGCTGTGCTTCAAACCCTTCTATTGCTGGGAATCAGAAACCTTGTTTGCCCTGTAAATACAGAATTAGTTTGTGCAGCTCTTGGGGCTGTGGTTATACCAAACTCCAGCATCCCCCTTCTGATCCCTGCACCCTGCATGTTAAAGAGGGAGCTYCCATTTTATCCACATCTTGGAGCAGATTCCTGGTGCAGGTGGAYGCTGCCAGCACAGAAAAGACAGGCTGAATCCTCCAACAGAAGATGMAAGTGTTTAGCAGGTATTTAGACACAGATGAGATTGTCWCGTTCCYGCCAGGAGCCCAACTGCTTCTAAAGCATCTTTCCCCTGAATAAATACAACTGGGCTGGGGGAGATGCTGCAAAATTAGGTCCTTGATATCAGAGCTCGATGAAGGGTGGTTCAATCTCTGCTCCAAGGGCAGAGTGACGTGACTGCTCATCARGCTGCCTGTCTRTGCTCTTTGAGCCGAGGAGTTCATGGCACAGAGAGGGGATCCCATTAGCCCCAGGGAGCCTGCAGATGCAGAGAGGTTTGYACTACACTGGTCCAATGTCTGGAGAGCTCATGCTCCTGCTCAGTGGAGTAGCAATCACTGGAGTAGTTTGTGGGTGTGTGTAAGTGTGTGAGTAGTGAGGCTCTGGGAGCAGGAAGAACTTTGATGATGATGATGATGATGATATGGCTGTATGGGGATTCCAGGCTGTGTGCAGGAGAGGAAGGGTGTCCTTACCCCGTGCATGATCCTCACTGTGTGTGAGGAGAAGTCTGGGCAGAAATCTTGCCCCTGTCTGCAAAGGCCTGGTGGGACGGGCACAGCAGGATCCTGCTGGGATCTGGGCATCACCAGTGACACAAACATCCCAAACTGGTGACCTGGGCACGGGGCACCTGTGCCATGGCTATGTATGAAAAATACTGGCTGCTTCTCCACACCTTTTTGACTTTGATGCCTTCCAGTTGGATAAATGGAACTCAGGAAAAGAAAGTGGGATTTAACACTGAAATTTCCCCTGGAGTTTAATTMTTTTTTGTGTTCCCTCTGGTTTTACAGTTTTTAAGCAATTGAAAACTGAAGACAGGTGTCACCCGCAATCTCCCTCAGGCTTTTCCATTTCTGTTTCCCTTTATTCAGAAACTCTGATACATATCCATTTATATAAAAAGCCAAYGATAGTTTTGGCTATTTGGGGACTCTTTTTTTAAGATTCACCTCTGATTTTTTAAAAAAAAACTTTGTGAGCCTGGAGAGTCCCCTTGAAAAGCATATGCTGGGGAGTTTATAACTGAGCTAGAGCATGTGTAGAAGCTGCTGGTCCCCATCTGTGTCCCCTGGGAGCTCAGGACTGAGTGGAGATCAACACTAGCCAAGGAAATGACCCTTCTTGARTCGATGATTTCTCGCCCAGGATTCTTCTCTCCTCGCCCTGTCTGTTGAGTTTAGGAGCAGGTACAAGGATGAATTGGACTCAGTATTAAACTCCTGACCCGGGCCACGCACAGATTGCACAAGGAGGATGCTGATGAATTTCTCAAACTCAGCTTTTTCTCCTCGGATTAGAGCTTTGCTGTTTCATGCCTTGAATAGCATCTGGTTTTCAGTAGGTTGGAAGTTGGTTGCTGGTAAGTCAACACAAGGGTTTGGGGCTCTTAGGGATAAATCTCTTCCATTAATGGGAAAAAATGATCAGCAAACCCTCTGTGCTGYCCCTATCACTCTACTCTGGTGCACCCTGAAATGGGATTTCTTCTCTCCATTCTTCAGCAAGGATAACCAAGTTTGACCATATTACACGGCCCACAGGAGAATGGTGTATTACCTTCCAGAAAAAGGCTGGTAGTGTTACAGGCAGTAATTGTTTCCTGTTTTTGAAGGAGTTAAGAAATAAAAAGTCCCTAATACCAGCACTCGAGGAAGTTGGAGGCATCAGGAAATCTCAGGKTTTTTTGTTCCTCTTGAATGAGATCTTTGCARCRCYGAGGGAAAAGTTTTAAAATCTCCCRGTATTTCACGCAAAWGTCCAAATTCAAAGCCTCCTCTAGGTTTTCCCCTGTGTTGTAGAACCCAGCCTACATCTCTATCATGTTTGGAGTGATTTAACATTTGGAATGATTAATTTATAGAGACAGCCATCATGTGACTGTCGATCCCTTCCAGGGCTGAGCAGCACAAATTGGGTGAGATGGAGAAGGGCTCTTGTCAGGAACACGATTTTCCTGGACAGTGAAGGGCCTATTGTGGGGACCTGCCTCGCCTGTGGCTTTGTTCTGCTGCCTCATCGTGGAGCTCCTTGCCAGCAGAGACGATGCCTCCCCTCCCTCCTCCTTCTGTTTGCTCTCTTCTGTGTGTATTCTCTGTTCTGCTTCTTAATGAATGTGAAACCAGGAGCTTGGCAGAGGCTTTGGGAGGAGAGTGGGGGAAAGCAGCCTGTGAGATCCCTCTCAGCTATGGACCAAGCAAGGCTGCTTGCCCAAGGTGTTTGTCTTCAGGAAGGAAAGCAAAGGGGAAGGAGGATGTTTTGTTGCCCAGGTTTTAGGGTGTGACAGAGGCCCCGAATCCCTGCCAGCCCAGGGAAGGGACAGGATGCAATTTCTGGTTCAGGGAGTCTGTGCCATCCCCAGCTCCATCAAGCTCATGTGGTGCTCAGAGTGGGGATCTGCAGGACTCCCTTGATGCCTAAAACAAGGCTCACCTGAAACAGAGGCCAGACAAAGTTAAGAGAATCAAAGCAGACAAATTTAATCCAGGCCTACAGGATTAAATTTGCCTACATTCAGGGCAGRCAAAGCTTCCTCCTGAGGCTACACCCAAAATGGGCCCCGAGCCATGAGATCTTCACCTTTTACAGGTTCTGTCCTATTAACACATGGGGCCTCAATTCCCCAGTGATACTTTCAGGTGATGATATCAGCCACCCCAAACTTGTTTCCCCCCAATTCTCTGCTGTTTCCATATTTTGGGGCTCTGAGGCAGCGAGGTGTCCTTGGATTCAGGCTCAGAGAGGAATTGTTTTGTCTAAAGATGAGAGAACGGTAGTTTTTAGTGCTGTACTAGAGAAGTACAAGAATACAGCCACAAGAAAATWTAGAAACTAATATTCCTAAGGCATCACCCTTCCTCCAGCTCAGACAAAATGCTGGGGATGCTCAGCTCTCTCTATGGAAGAGCAATTTTCAGAGCATTTTAAGCAATGTTTTAGGCAGATTAGGGCTGTCAGGCCCCTCCATTTTCATCTTCTGCCTCCAGGTGAAGCTTTAGGAAGGGGAGCTGCCTGCACTGGGGATGCTGTGCCAGCTGTTGTTCTGCTTGAAAACAGCCTCAGTCCATGAGAACAGGGGTGAGGGCTGCTGGCTGTGATGAGACTGGGAAAATGGAGTTGATTGTGACATTTCAGAGATGCTGATTTCTTAACAGAAAGCTTTCTAAGGGAAAAGCCTGGACCAGATGAGTCTCAGAGATGAAATGAATTGGGGACCCAGCGGACACGAGTGGGGCCATTTGAGACCTTTGCTGTCTCCAGATCTGCCTCTTCGTTTTTCCTTGAAAAACAAAATAAATACACACAAATTATTGCAGTTCATAGAGGAATGAAACCCACACCAAGGGCTCTTGGCCCTGGAGAGTGAGTGGAGCTRGGGTGAGGTGAGCAGGAGGGGATCCTGCTGTGATAGTGGCTGCAAAGGACAGCTCTGCAGCTYTCTGATTTCTGGGTCCCCCATGAGCCCAGATGAGCTGGGCTCAGCCACATGACTCATAGTAGCCATGCCTGGCCCTGCTAACACAGATTCTGCAGCTCCAGTGCATGCAGGAGGGCTCTTTGTTCTGCCTGGCTGTGGTGAGATGGGTGAAAGGGAGTTGCCCATGTGCAGCTGTAATTCTGTGATATTTAACATGGGACTTCCCAGTATTTTTCAGAGACTGGGYAATTCCCAGGTGCATTTTGGACATGAGCAACCCAGCAGAGGCAGATCTGGCCCATGAGCAGGGGTAAGAGCATCCTGCTGCAGGGTGGGTGCTGATGAATGCCCTCCTGAGAGCACGGCACCATTCCTGGTGGCCAAACATCTGCTCAGGGGTATGGGAACATCCCTGCGAGCCCCTGGGTGAGCCCCTGAAGCCTTTGCAGCAGCAGGCACGGAGTCTCCTCCTTTGGCATGGCAGCTCCATCCCCACCGGTCCCCAGGGAGCACCTGCAGGGCAGGGAGGGGCTGGTTCTGCACAGCTGCWCCCCAGACACAGAGGGGAGACTTCAAGGACAAGAAAATCATCTGTCCCAAGGTGTGTGCTCATCCTGGCTGGCTGCAGATTCCTAAACTCAGCCCTGCTAGTCAGTGCCTGTCTTGCTGGGTAATTTACAGGCTTTTAGGTGCTGTGCTGGTGGCTGCTTTTGCTGTAGTGTCTGGCCTCAGAGTCCAGACTAATTTAAATTTGTCCTTCTCAAATTCCACGGGTTTTTGTTTTTTTCCAGGGCTTGATGAACCACTAGGAATAAATCATTTTGAAGTTGTCAGAAGTTTCAGGCTGAGGGGGCTCTGGAATGGGGATCAGAGCAGCAGCGATGCAGAGAGCGCAGTGTGGGGACACAAATCATGACAGAACGTGCCAGATYAAAGATCAGCTTCACACCACCTGGGGGCTGGGAGCAGGCTGGTAGAAGAGCTGGGAGAGAACTGGGGCTGGTTTCCACCCTCACAGGGTGGGAGCAGCTCAGTAAAAATCCTCCCYGAGCCTTTTCTGCTCTGTTTTGCCTCCTGGTGCGTGTCCAGGGACCGGGGCAAAGGCTGTGACTGCTGCCGGGGTGTGAGGGGGGATGGAGAAGCTGCTCAAGGTGAGCAACACTGTCTGCATCCTAATTAGCTGGAGTTACACATGTCAAAGTCAAGAGGCTCCTGAGGCAGAGAGCTCCTGGAAATAAAGCCCATGGTTCTGCAGGGCTGCAGGCTTTGCTCTGGTCCCTCTGCCCCTGGTTCTGCAGCCAGCTGGTCCTTAGCTCCAGCCCCTGCCCTGCAGCCTTGCTGTGGCTGGGWGGAAAAAAAGGAAAAAATGCAAAAACAGCAGGTCTGAACAGGGGCAGAACCTGTTCTTGTGAGGAACAGGACCTCAAAGCCCAGTGGGTTTGTCTGCCTTCCTACCCTCAATCTCCTACTCTCAATCTCCTACCCTTGATGTCCAACCCTTAATTTCCTCTCCCAGACTGCGTGTTCCCCTTACCAGAGGGTCCCCTTGCCAAAAATGAGGGGGAAGGGAAGTGCTGAGCTGATATCCAGGTGTTTTTCTTCTCAGGCTTCAGCATCCGAGAGAACAGGAGAGCAGAGCAAAGCAATTACTGTTGTGACAAAGGGGGAGCAGGATGGAGAGCTGAGAACCACCCTGTGGGAGATGCTCCATTAGGAAATTACCTCCTAGGTGCAAGAAAGTGGCTCAGCAAGGAGCTAATGTCCTCTGTGGAATCCACAGGTTTATCCTCKGCAGAGCTGTGTCATGGGGGAGGAAACTGAGGTGTCTCCTAAAGCCTGAGAGTTTAATTTTTTGTGTAGATTAAAGAAAAGAACACTCTTGGTTCTGGAGGAAAAGAAACAGAGGTTAATCCACAGAGAAGTGATTGACTGATTGATTTTTGTGTGTGCTGAACATTCTGGAAATGTTTGGGAACATTGGTTGGTTGGGACARTGGCTGTTGGCTCTCAGCATGTAGAGAAAGTGGTTTAGAAGTAATTAATTGGGTGTAAATTAATTTATCTGCCTTTTAGGAGTGCAAAATCAGCTTTAAACTCTACTGGAAGATGGTTTGAAGGAAATTGTATGACAGTCCTGTGTTGGAATGAGGAAAGGTGGCTCTGCCATTGCCTCAAGGAGGCTTTTGCCAGCAGTCTTAGGTGACTGAATAATTTCCTAAAGCCTGAGCCGACAATGCTTATTTTTGTGAGAGCTAATAAAACAGGGATTTCACTTTTTCATTTTAATCCCYCTCTGCTGGCCCAGATCTGCTCCCAGACCCACCTCATTTCCTTGTACTTTGACACTTTTGTGCCAGATGTAAGTAAGAATTCAAACAAGAAAGGAAAACCTGCCCACCCTGAGATGCTCCTCAGCGTTCAGGGCAGTGGAGCCTGTTGTAATTCTCCTTAGGAAATCCCAAAGCTTAAAGCCCTGGCAGCTGCCTGGTTGTGTTGGATTTGCAAAGTGCTTTTGGTCATTTATCCCTTCACAACAGGAAAGGCACTGGTATTTTCCTTCTACTACTTTTGGTTATGTAGTTTATCTGGGCTGGCTTTCTAAGAACCTCTGATTGATTTTTGTGTTGGGAAAAGCCTCACTCAGGCTTGTGTAGGGATCTCAAAGCATTTCCGACACTGTTTCCATCTGTGCTCACCTCCAAAAGCTTTCCTTGGCTTTCAGGGTCAAATGTGGGATCATTTTGCCTTGCTTTCTGAAGCTGCTTTCAGACTTCTGACACAGGCCCAGCTTACAGCTCCAAGGCAAGTAAAAAAGTAGACTTTATAGTGTGGATTGTGGCTCTCCTATCTGCTTCTCTTGCAAACCTGGCCACGTCACCATGTGTCCCAGCAGGGATCAGAATGTGCCAGTGATAATGTTCTGCCAAGTATTCAAATCATTTATCAAGAGCTGAAGAAGCTCAGACCCTCAGGGGAGGGCACAGCACTGAGAAGGGCAGCTGTGGGTTTGCTGTTCTGAATAAAATTGGCAAAAAGAGCTTTTTAGGTCATATCAGACCCTGTAATATTCTAACACATATCTGAAAATAGGGCAGCAGTTTACGGGTAAAAGTGTTACCCTCAAATGAACTTTCACTCTGTTAATAACATCATTGTCTGCCATCTTTGGCCACGTCTCTGCTAAAGCCATTAGTAGAATAAATGATGGATGAGCTGTAGTTTTTAAAATTATACCTATTTAAGCTCTTATTCTGCCCATGAGAGGAATATCGTGGAGCTGAAATGTTAGAGTCAGTGACAGAGCCCCTGTCGAGCTTCCATTTCTGCAGACTCTGCACGTCCCCCTGGATAGGTGATCACAGCTGGCTCTGCATCATTTCCCAAGTGTGAAAAGAAGATGATTGCTGTTAGAGCAAGGTGACTCTTTGGGCAGTCAGTTCGTGTGGTAAAAGTGATATTGAAATGACAAAAAATCTTTGAAGTAGAGTTTGACTTGTAACTTCACCCCTTTCTTTAGAAAGATCCATTGTGKTATTTTGATTTCTACCTAATTCCTCAACAGATTTTGGCTGGCCAGGGCTGGCCATGTTCCCCATTCTGATCTGACAGCTCACATTAGCCACGGTCTCTGGCTGTGAGCCCATATCAAATGGCTGATCAATGGCTTACCCCTGCACATTTCAAATCAGCTCACTGGCTAAAGCTCTCACCAATACTTATAATAAAGAAGCCACAGGTGGTGAAATCCTAAGTTTACCTTATTGAAGTAACTTTTCAAGAAACATTCTCTGAGTTGACAGCCTCAGGGTTTTGTGGCTCTCACTGGAAGTCTGAGGGAATGATTTTCCTGCCCATGGAGCTGATTGTGGAGGGACCATCTGTGGTGCTACAGGAGGCTCAGCTGTGTGTTGCTAAACCTGTGGGAGGTCAAAAGGTGAGGGTGGCCAATCTCATTAAGAAATAGAGAATATGCTTCCAATAGCAGCAGAATCTGCTTCGGTAGAGTTCAGTGTCTGACCCATCATGGTCAGGTGGATCTCTAACCATTGCTCCTTCCTGCATTTCAGATTCACCAAGATGAAGACAGCCACCAACATTTACATCTTTAACCTCGCTCTGGCTGACACCCTSTGCCTGATGACCTTGCCCTTCCAGGGAACAGACACATTCCTGGGCTTCTGGCCCTTCGGCAACGTCCTGTGCAAGATCGCCATCTCCATCGACTACTACAACATGTTCACCAGCACCTTCACGCTGACCATGATGAGCGTGGACCGCTACATCGCCATCTGCCACCCCATCAAAGCCCTGGACATCCGCACGCCCCACAAGGCCAAGGTGGTCAATGTTTGCATCTGGGCACTGGCTTCTCTCTTCGGCATCCCGGCCATGGTGATGGGATCTGCGGAGAACGAGAACAACGGTCAGTAAATGAAAACAACGGTCAGTAAAACTGCATCCAGCAGGAGGGACGTGCTGGTGGGCAGGAGAGGCCAGGGAGCCAAGGGAGGGAAGTGCCAGTTTCATCAGTGGGGGGTGGTGTCTGCTGTAAAATCATCTTAATTCTTCCCTTTCTGTCCCTGCCTCTCTGTATCACTGCTACTGCTTTTGTTGTATTGAACATAGAATTAGAATTTCTCGTATTAAACGTAGAATTAGTATTTTCTAGTGTTAAACACAGAATTAGTATTTTCTAGTATCAAACACAGAATTGTTACGTGAGGAATTGAACATAGAATTGTATCTTAGGTTGGAAAAGGCCTCTAAGACCATCAAGTCTAACCATTAACCTAACTGACCTAAACTAATCTGAATGTGCCGATGCTTTTCTTCAATCCGCATTTGCTGATCTCCCTTTCCATTTTATTTCCTCACTCCTGCAGAGATCGATTGCCTGATTAAGCTCCCTTCCCCTGTGGACTACTGGGACCCGGTGTTTGGCATCTGCGTCTTTCTCTTCTCCTTCATGATCCCCGTGCTGATCATCACCATTTGCTACAGCCTCATGATCAGGCGGCTCAAGAACGTGCGCGTGCTCTCGGGCTCCAAGGAGAAGGACCGCAACCTGCGGCGCATCACCCGCATGGTGCTGGTGGTGGTGGCAGTCTTCATCGTCTGCTGGACTCCCATCCAGATTTTCGTGCTGGTGCAGTGCTTGGGCGCCAAGGCGGAGAGCGAGCTGGAGCTGGCCATCTCCTGCTTCTGCACCGCGCTGGGCTAYGCCAACAGCAGCCTGAACCCCGTGCTCTACGCCTTCCTGGATGAGAACTTCAAGGCGTGCTTCAAGAAGTTCTGCTTCCCCAGCGCCTTCAGGACGGAGCTCCAGATGTCCAACAGGATGTGCAGCATCGCCAAGGATGTGGCCTACGCCTGCAAGAACTCGGAGGGGACTAACAATCCGGCATGACTAGGCATGGAAATCCCCATGGCGGCTGTCGCCCAGCAGAGTCCGACCACCCCCACGTCAGAACTGACTCAGATAACGGCCCTTTAGCAGGACCTCGGAACTGAGAGGTGAGAAACCGACCAAACAATTTCGGGGGTTGGGAAAACCGGATTCTGCGGGAGCACGCAAAATCAGCCCAATCTGATGTGWTTTTAATCCCAGTGCATCCTGCACTAAGGAACGTGTTTGAAATCAGCCCGTTGATTCCTGTGAAACATTGTTGAGAGTTTGGGAATCGAGGGTTTAAAATAGGCATCGCTCCTGGGGCTTACCCTTCTGCTGCTGGGAGACGGGCAGGATGTGAACTCTTGCGTTGCTTATTTCCTCCCTGAGTGGRGATGTTAACAGCTCGCGTGGCTCACCAGGCGCTCGTGTGAGGGTTTTGCTCCTGTGCCATCGYGCTGAAATCAGACTTTGCTGCAGCCAAAGCGGGCAGGAGCCATCAGACAAAACCCAAGATCATCTCCAGGATGAGTCATCGTGCAGGGAAGGATGCGGGGAGGGAGAGGAGGGAGCTGACGGGAGGAGAAATTCAAACTGCCTTGGGAGGACAGMGCCAGCTCCTGCAGATGGGATCTGCAGCAAAACCCCCCTCTCAGAGGGGAGCAGAGGGGAGAAGGGACTGTCAGAACTGATGATGTAACTCCAAARAGGAGGAAGAGAAAAGACAGAGGAAATTATCACAGTTCCTCATTTACATGCTGCTATTACTATTTTTTTTTTTAATTTAAACTCTGTATTTCCAGTGTAATACTGGACAGAATGTGTCTGTATATACATGTCTGTAGTGGAACAAGTGCAAATACATGGTAGGATTTCACGTTGCCAAGCATGCCTTGGGCATCTTCCTCAGTGAGAGGAGGAAGGAATGAAGTTGCCTATAGACACGTGAATTTATGTGCAGGGGAAAGCCATTTTGGAGAAGTCAGAATGGCAGCTCTTCCAGAAGACACGGACATTCCTGGTGGGAGGACGCAGCTTAAACCAGTCCCACCCACTCCACATGGGATAAACGGGGCACAAACCATACAAAAAGTGTGGTTCTCTGGTTTGTTTCATTATTTTTTTTAACTGGAAAGAGATCCACGTTGCTGAGAGCATGTGGGAAATGCTGCCCAGGTACCACCCCTCCTGCCAACCACGGACTGATTTTCCTCTCCCAGAGCAGGCCAGAGCTTTGTGGAAAATGAAATGTCCTGTCATTTCAGTCAGTGACAAAAGCTTCCCCAAAGAGTTTCACCACCGAGTGCCCTCCATGCTGGGGAGGGCAGCAGGCTGGGATTCTCCCTGTAGCACAACAGCCCAGTGGGCAATGGTGGCCAGTGGTGCTGATGGGGGAGCAAAGCACCAACCTCCCCCTGGAGATGGGAGGTCAATTCCAACGTGAGAACCAGCAGCATCRTCCAGACTGTACAGATTCCATGTGATTATACTTCTTGTGCCCTGGTCTATGAGATTCTGTATTTTTAATGTATTGATTTGCCAATATTTTAATGCTGTCGTGTTCTTTATATATGCTGTACAAAGGAATCGGATGTTATATTTCTATGTAGARTGTTTCCCTCATGGCTGGGCTTAAAATATAGATGCAATTCCAGCGTAGGACCCAGATCCCTTGTGAGCTGCTCAAGCTGGGAGGATTTTGATGCTGATTATCATTTGATTGGGAATCTGGAYGGATACCAGAGCAAACTTTGCAATTAGCACTTCCCCTGACCGATCTGGAGGGAGGAGGAAATCTGGGCACTTTAAGCACTTTGTAGTGGATGTTAATCCCCAAGCCCTCACCAGGAAATCTCATATAAACCCCAGGCATGTGAAGAACAACTCCTTGAGAGCTGTGCTGCTGGCAARCTGCATCCATGCCTTTGGAAAAATTGGGTTTGGTGGGATGTAATTTGTGGATAAATAACAGCGTTGGGCAGTGAGTGACCTTGGGTCTGCTCAACCCCTCAGCCATGGRATGGTCTGGTGGGGTCTGGGAATGGTTTGGGCTGAAGCTGGGAACTGATTCCTGGGCTGCTCTTACCCTTAGGGASCAGGAGAGCATTCATGAGTGGCTGGCTGAGGCTGAGGCACAGCCACCCTCCCTTTGTCGTCCTTGGCTGGGTTTTTTTTAAATAGATTTATGTGCTCTGAGAAAAAAAAAATACCTGTGTTTGGCATTTTTTTTTATATGGACTTTGTTATAATGACCATGCTGCAACGATCTTACGTAATCAAGTACTCAATAAATGTGTGTTTACCGAGCTTTTGGGTATTTCCATGGCCCTTGCAGTGAATGTGTTTAGGCATTCTGTTCAATGCTCAGTGAAGTTTGTCATAAGAAGAGCAGCAAACACCTGAAAGCAAAACTTTATTGTACTGTGCCTCTGGAGTTACAGGCTCAAGGCTTCAGTGCTGGCTCTGTAATTCCCTTTGGAAGTGGTTGTGTCAGTGTGATTCCTACAACTGCTGCAGTGTAAATGACTATTAGGTGGCTACTTGTGTGCTTTAATAAAGGAAAAATTAAAACTGCTGTGCTTTGGATGATAATCTGAAAGATTTAACTGAGTGGATCGGGAAGTTTCACCTTTGTAGTGAGGTCAGGGAACTTTTGGTGCAYGGGCAACTTTTCCTGTAGTTAACAGAGGAACAGAAGGTGTGAAAATGCTGGGAAATTGGGTCCATGGGGCTTGCAAAGGGCAGCTGTGATGTGTAGGCAGGGCAGCAGGGCAGCTGCCTGCTGTTAGAGGTGAAGCCTGATGAAAGATGAAAACAAACCCTTCCCTCATCCTCTCCCCACAATTCCCTGGAGTTATGGGGTTAAGCATGAGCTGGGAGAACAATAAATTGCAGAACTGCTCTGAAAATAAAGCCAAGGCCATATTCTGTAGGAAAGATGGATCAGCCAGTGAAATGTGCAATAAGGAAAGCACTTTYTCTCTGCACAGAGATCAATATTCCTACCCAAGCAGGTAAATATCAAGAGAGGAGTTTTTATTAGCAGTGGTGATTTTCTTCTTAAAAAAGAAAAAGTTAATTGGTGAGAAAAAAAATGGAAATCTTTATTTTTCTTCTAGTTCAGTTAATTATAAATATCCAGGGTTGAGTTCTTTCAGCAAAACCATAAACTAAAGTGCTTTATTCAGTATTATGGGATTTATTTATGCACTAAGTATTCTCTCTGCTGCTGTTGGCTGAAATCAAGTGCTGGAAAAGGCCGAGGAATGGATGAGCTGGGGACTGAGCTGTCCCCAAGCAGCTTCCTGGCTCTTGGTAAAGCTGGGCAGATCTCTGGCTTTGCAAGAGCCACATTTCCCTTCCTCTCCCCCAGCCAACAACATTCCTCCCTCCATAAATTACAACTTCTAACAGCAGAAATAAAGAGCAGAACTTACACTTTCACTGGGGTTTGGATGGACAACACCCTCAGGCACATTGTGGGGTTCTGGTTGTTCTGTGCAAGGCCAGGAGTTGGACTTTGATCCTGGTGGGTCCCTTCCACTCTGAATATTCCGTGTTTTGTGGGTTTATGCCATGGGAAGAGCTGAGCTGGGGAGCTGCTGGGTTGCAGACTGGGGTTGGTTGGTTTGGGTGAGGATTCAGCTGAAATCCCCCTCCCCAAGCCCACTGCCCACAGGAGCCACAAATCCTTTCCTCTGCTCCAAGTGCCTCTGCCCCCCACAAAACCCAGCAGGTGGGAGAAACCCCAACTGCAGAAACACCAAAGCTGGGTTGGCCCCTTGTGGTAYCCCCTGTTTACAGCTCGAGACTCGCCCTGATGGAGACACTGCCTGATGCTGARCATTTACCACATCTGTTTTGTCAAGATTTTAATGAAAAGCTAATCTGGAAATATATTTTCGTGTGTTTTTTTTTTCTTTTGGGTTTTTTTTTGTGTGTGTTTGTTTGTTTGCTTTTTTGTTTTTGTGATTTGTTTAATTATTTTTTCCTTTTTTTTTCCTCCCTAGGGAGATTTGTTAACTCTTGAAAGAGCTGCCTCTGGGCTCCAGTCTCTCTCCCTGGATACTTTGGGGTATCATTGCTGGGTAGGATAATGTGTGAAAAGAAGGATRCCTCTCACCCTGCAATGCTTTATAGAGAAGGTGGCTGCTCTCTATAGTTAGAGCCTCTTTTTTAAAATGAAAAGGATCTCCAGCAGCAGCTGGTGTGGGTGCAGCCTTTGATATCTGCTCAGAAGACAGACTCAGACTGGCAGCAAAGCTCTGCCAGAGAAACTCCAGCTTGTCTCCCACTCATTTTGCTGTGCTTCCCCTCAGCTATTTCTGTGGATATTCATGCAAAAGCAAATTTCTCCTTTCTTCAATGGGAGAATCTCCTTCGGACACATCCCAGGCTGTGCATTCATGGCTTCAGGCTGTGTTTGCCCTGTGAATCTCTGCAGCAGCAGAGCTGCGTCGCTGTGACTTTGCAGAATCAGTTGGTAATTCACACCCCTGACCTTCACCCCCAGKGCTGTTTGAACCACCAGATCTTACTCCCTGGCCTCCTTTGCTGTRGAGAACCACGGAGATGGGAGAGATGGAGGGCAGGATCCAGCAGCAACTGGAGAGGGAGGGAAAGGAGGAAAAGTTGTTCCATCTCTGTGGTGAGAATTGCTTGTGAGGTGGGGAGGCTGAAAAWCKGAGAGAAGGGAAAAAGGGGACYTKTTGGAGAGAGTCCAGAGGAGGYCACAAAGATTCTCTGAKGGCTGGAGYAGSTCAGATACAGAAACAGGCTGAGAGAGCTGGGGGGGTTCAGCCTGGAGAACAGAAGGCTCTGGGGAGACCTTAGAGCCCCTTCCAGTCCATAAAGGGGCTAAAGAGAACTGGAGAGGGATTTGGGACAAGGGCCTGGAGTGGTAACAGAAGTGCCAAGGTCGCAGCTCCTTTTGCAAGAGGGACTCTTAAGATTTTTTCCAAGCAAAGAGATTACTAATGGAGAGCGTGCTGTCAGTTCAAAGAGCCCCACTGCTCACAAAGTCCCTTTGTTCCTGCTTTCAGCACCCTGAAGCCTGGGTGGAKTGCATGGCAGAATGAAATAATCAATAAATAGAACAACATGGTTCTGTATCTTGGCAACGATGATGCTGGTGAGCCGTAAACTGACTTTGCTCTCTCTCCCTCAGAGAGAGAGATCCCGCCTGGCTGCAGGGAAGGAGCGATGCCAATTTTGTGCTGGGGACAGAGACAGCCCCTTCCCCCAGCTCAGAGTTTCTGCTTCAGCAACCCAAAAACTCCCTAAAGAGTTCCTGGACTATAAACAACACAATAATATCCAGCCCTAGCTGGGATCACCTTCACCCTGCAGGACAACATCTCCCACRTTCACATTCACAGAATCTCACAGTCCTGGAATGGTTTGGGTGGAAGGGACCTCAAAGACCTTCTAGTTCAAACCCCTTGCCATGAGGAGGATCCTTGGGAATTTGGTCATCCTGAACTGCTGGAAGGGTGTCTGRGAGGAAATCAAATCCTGTTCAACCAGCCCACTCTTGCAGCAGAAGGGGTTTTTCCACCAGGATGTGTTATTTATGTTATTTCTGACAGAGGATGTAGCTCTGGTGCTGATGGATCCTCCTGCAGTGGTCAGGGAGAGCATCTCTGCTTCCCTCCCCTCTGGGCCTGAAGCCAGGCAGGAAGGGCTGGAGCCTGGAGCAGCAGCACTGCCAAACAGCACATTTTCAGTGTAGTGAAATGAAGAACGATTCTTCAGGAAATCAAGCGGGAAAATTGATTTTTTCCAAGAAAACCATGGAAAGAATCATCATCCTCCTGTAGCTTGGTTTTGGCTGAATTAGATCACCCTTTTCATGGCCACAGAGAGGAGCCCAGGCAGAGCCTGAGCTGGCTCTGTCCATTCAATAAACATCAGTTTCTCTGTGTGTTTCCAGCCTGGCATGTGCAGCGAATGCTCCAAGAAAAGCTCATGCMGTGCTGATTTCATTCAGTAAGGAGGAATAAAAACAGAAGCTCTGTAGTCAACATGAAATTAAGATTAATGGCTTTTCAGCTTGATTTCCTCTGTGTGAAACAARCCCCGTATTGTGATTTGGCTATTTCATGTTTGCTCGGTGTTAGGCATTAATAGCAGCTTCTCCACATGCACAGGTCATTTGCTCACATATTTTGGAGTTTCCCTCGTCTCAGCCTTGCACTGCTCTTGCTTGGCTTAACCACAGAGGAAATCATAGAATCACAGAATGGKTTRSKCTGGAAGGGACCTTAAATGTCATCTGTCCAAACTTCATGCCATTAAAATTTCTGGAGATGATCACCTGCCTCCAGGAACTCAGCATAAAGGGGCAGAAAAAGAGCCCAGCCCCTGGTGCTGGTGTTTACCCTTCTCCCTGCATTCCTCTGGGGGCTGGGAGTGGCAATGGAAGGCTGACCAGGGCTCTTCTGCACTGCRGTTTAATTTGCATGTTCTTGGCTGGAAAAAAAATTCTTCCTCTTCTGGTGAGTGCCAGGGATGCCACTGAGCCCCTCTGCCTGGGGCTSTCCACCAGGATTATGCAGGATGAGCTCAAGACTGGGCTGGATGGGGCTCTGAGTATCCTGGTTAGTGGAAGATGGCCCTGTCCATGGCAGGGGGATKAAGCTGGATGATCTTTAAGGTSCMTTCCAACCCAAACCATTCTATAATTCTGTGATTCTACAAGCTGCTGGCTCTGACCTGCCCCATCCATCATGAATCAGTGGCCATCAGCTTCTCAYCCAAGCTCCTGGTCAGTCTGGGCGTGCCCATGGCATGGAGGATCCCGCTGAGTCCATCACATRGATAAGGGAAATTTAATTACAGCCCTAAGATTTCCATCAATGCTGAGCAGCAGCAGGCTGGGTCTCAGRGGAGATTTTTCATTGCGTTGAAATCTGACTTTATTAATTACCAGTCTCTGATCTCATTTGAGGGGTAAGTTTATGAAACGGAATCCTTATTTCTCTGATTTCTTTATTCAGCTAGTTTGTTGAGTCTTGTCCAGGGGATGGTTTGAACCTTAGGAACTCCCAAGGTATCTTCCACTTCTGGCATGAGCTGTGCAGGGGAAGCGTCAGAGCAAGGGGAGATGATGGAGATGTGCAGCAGTCCTGGTGAAAGAGAGAAAGGAAACACTGAAAATGGGGACAGCTGYCTGCTGTCAAAGGTTTTACTCGCAAAATATAGCTCATTTTACCCTCAAAGGAAGCTCCCCTTTTTCACATGGGATGTTGGTGGCAGCCCCCAGAGCCCCCAGCCAGGGAACGCTGTGGTGGGGGGTTTTAGCAGAGTGACCACCAGGCTGTTCATTCCCTCATGGGGAAAGCTTCCCATCCTCTGTTTATCCAGGAAGCACCAGACTTGGCTGTAGGCACTTAGGAGAGTGCCTGGTATTTATCTAAACATCAAATTAATTTTTTTTAGAAGAGAAAATAGCCACTGAACAGCCCTTGAAGCTYGGGCTAGTGTCTAATTCCACTCCAAGAGCTTTGTTAGATAATTGCAATACTTTTGTGAGAACAAATAGAACAGTTGAGGCTTGTAATTAAAARCCATTCAGGCAGTTTTTGATCCTGCCCTCTGCATCTTCACTTACCAAACACAAATGTCAACAAGAACTGATGGCAATATTTGCTGTCACAATTCTTGGCCTTTTCCTTAAAATTAATTCCTCTTCCTCTCTTCCAGTCAAAAGGAGGAGGAGGGAGGGGAATGTGGCAATGTGGCTTTTCAGTAGGTTTTCCTTTGGAAAGATTTTTTTTTTGGAGGATGCCTGATACCATAGAATCATAGATTTATTATGTTTAGAGAAGCTCAATGAGTCTAAGAATCAAATCAGCCACACCACCACATTCACCAGATAAGTCAGGCTGTACAGAAAAGGGACAAATTCTCTATCTTGGATTGATTTTAACAGCACCCTCTAGAGACCCTTCTGCTTCACATCTTCTGTAGTCCGAGTTTTTGCCAATCCATATTTCATTTTTATATTCATATCTTTCTCCCATAAAGATGMTTCTGAGAGCCAGGCCTTCACCTCTCAGTGGGGTATTATTTCTTTTCTCACCCAAAAATCGTGACCAGCCTTAGGGAGGAAGTCTGAGATTGCCTAAAACCCRGGGGATTAGAGCTTCCCGGGAGAGCAAGCTGCAGCGCAGCCCGGATGAGGACAATTGATCCGAACAGCCAATATTGCCGCACCACAATGACTTCAAAAGCAACAATCGCTTCCGATCCCTTAGCTCAGATGGCTGCGATGAAAGCCTGCAGCGGGAATAYGAGCTCCCGAATTCGTGTTCTGGGCTGGGAAATGACTCGCTCCCCCTCTCCCAGGGGTGATGGAGCAGAATCCTCCAGGGCTGTGTGTCCTGCTGGCTGTGACAGAAGCAGGAAGGCGATTCCTACCCGGAGCAGGAACCTGCTGCTGCTGCTTTGGGCAGGACCAGCGGAAAGCCTTCAGCTCCTGCCGTGTCCGGGGAGCTGCGGGCTCCCTGGTGGGAGGCTTTGCACCCATCAACACATCCTAGACCGTCCCAGAAGGAAATTTCCCCGGCTTTGAGGCTGAGCCGACTTCCTTGCTCAGTGCATGGCTGGCTGGGAAAGGGTTAGATGGGAAAAGGCCCCGTGGGTCCCTAGTTCAGCCTCCTGCCACCCTGCAGATCCCAGACGGGCTGTTTGGTTTAGCTCTTTTTTTTTATGTGTTTTTTAAAATTTTTTAAAATCTTTTTTTTCAGTGAATCGTTAATGGGGTTTATTTCCCACTTCCAGTCTTCCTGATGCAGCTGATGCGGGCTGATGTGACAAGCCAGCCCCAGCAATGGGAGGAAATCCAAAGGAATGATCTGGCGTGTGGGGTTTCCCTGGCRGAATCTTGTGCTGGGAGCGGGCAAGCGTCTCCCTGGAGGTGTTTTCTGCTTTCCCAGGAGGAGCCGGAGCAGCCTGGCCTCGGATGCTGCGCTYTGCGGCTCTGCCAAGGCAGGAGCGGGGTACCAGGCTGTGAGTGAGGCTGCGGGAGAGGCAGCGATGCTGAGCTGAAAGCAGAGAGTGCCGCTCAGCGCCGCCGGGCTGAACCGCACAGCGGCCGCCTCGGGGCTCCGGGGGAGCTGCAGCCCCTCCCGAGCACCGTCAATGCCAAWCCTGCTCCCCTCGGAGCCTGGAATCCCACGGGAGGGACCAGCATTCGTGTGTTAGGCGTTTTACATGGAGAACATCACGGATGCTGCCTCAAAAAGGAGATGCTGAGATGGGGATGCTCACCCTCAGCAACGTTTTAAAGTGCCTGATGGAGGRTGCAGAGAAGGAACCAGACTCTCCTCTGTGATGTACAGTGACAGGACAGGCAGGAAGCACAAAATGAAATATGGAAAATTCCAGTCAAGAATAGGAGGGGAATTCACTGTTAGAGTGGTGAAGCACAAGATGTCCAAAGTAGCAGTGGAATCCCCATCCTTGGAGACATTCAAACCCAACTGGACACGGCGCTGGGAAATTTGCCCTGGGTGACCCTGCTTGAGCCATGCTGTGCTGCTGTGACAGTCATGACCTGTGACTGAATGGAAAAAGCTCCAGCAACGTCATTGTACTGAAAGTGGGTGACTCACCCTGAGAAGTTCCTTTCCATCTAAAGAAATACGGTGTTTTTTTTCTACCTAATAAAATCTATTGCATTTCCTAAAATCCCACTGCCAATGAGCAGCCATGTTTTAGCTGCCTAAGCTACTTTTGTGAGACGAGACTTCATTTGAGTCAATTTTGTCACTSAGAGAGATTTTTCCACCTGGGAAGSCCCTTGCCAGCAGGTGGCAACCATGGCAAAGCAAAATTCCTGGAGAAGTTCCACCCGGAAGGATGTGCTCTCCTTCACTGTTCTCCCAAAGTTAGCMCCTCTAAAATGGAGAAGGCAACGGAGTGATCTTGTATTCACACATCTGTTTTTAGTTTTCTAAAAATGGAATTACCATCCTGCGATATTGGGGGGTTTTAATTTTGGGGTGCTGAGGGCACTGAATTGCCCTGAGCAGCCTCAACTGGGGTCTCCATACACCTGTCACCCTCTGAGAACCTATTTAAGCTGGCAACTGCAGCCTCCTCTTATTTTGTTTTACCTGTCCTGCACTTTCCTGGGTAATTTGGACTGGTAAGAGCTGAGCTTGGTACCTGGGGATTCGGGGAAAGCTTGAGAGAAATATTTTAGACAGCCTTCCTAAAACCAGTAACATATAAACCTTGCAGGGCTCAAGGGTGTGAGAATGAACCTTCCAAGCTTTCAATATTGAGTTTCTGATCTCCAGAATCTYCCACTCAAGTACTGGTTCTGTTCAAGCATTTTGACTATTTATCTGTTAAGGGTAAGGATATCTGTTAAAGAAGGAACTTTATCTGCAGTGTTCACTGGAGTTTTTCTTGTGGCTTAAAAAAAAAAAAATCTTGATTTTGTTACAAATCTATCATGTTTTATTTTACAATAGGCAAAATGCAATATATATAGCAAGGACATGGCATAAGTAGCATTAATTTTCTCTTGTGAAAGAAGGACCAGTCTGTTTTTTCCCCCATTAGGTTTATTTCATTACTCACTCTTAAATAAATATGTATTTGACACTAAACAGGAACAATTAGCTCAAAATAACTTTTAACACAAATTCCCACAGTTGTCATAGTATTTGTATGGCATGTTTTTTAATACTTTTTTTTGAGACTTAAATCTTCCTTTTGGTCTAGATTTCACAAGTCAGAAAAGAAGARATTTGGGGTGGGGTGGAAGATGGACATCCTTCAAAATCAAAAGAAAGCTGCAACACACAGGAATATATRTGGACACAAAAATTGTTTCTTTTCTCTTCCAAACACTGATCCTCTGTCCGTTTTATTGATGTTTAATTGACAGTGCTCATTAGCTCTGCTCCATTAAACAATCCTCCCTAATTACACAGCGATAAAGAACTGATCTTTGCACTAATCTGGAAATTGGTCTCCAGCCTGTCTGTGCTGTACAGCAGATGGCAATAAAGGACCACTCTGAGGCAGAGATATACCCCTGAAAAGGAAATGTTCTGTCCTTCATAACTCAGGGTGTAAAAGGAAAAGTCAGGATACAGAAATGTAACTCTGAGAAGTTGGGAGGTGCAAAGAGGGGAAATGCAAGAATTGCAGGTGGACGAGACAAACCCTGTTGCTGATGAGGATTATAAACAGACCACACTCTAAATGTAAACAAAAGAAATGACATTATGCATTCAYTGGCCACCCCTCCAGTCTGCAGAGGTGTCCCTGAAAAACCCTGGGAGGGCAGGGATCTGCCAGCCCCAATCCCCTGTTCAAGAAGTCCTGCATTCCAGCAACTTCCGGAAACTTTTCCGAAAACTGTCATCCAGGAAAGCGTAYAAGAACGGATTCAAGCATGAATTGGCATAGCTTAGGCTGGTGATGAARTAGGATATCCCAATGACCAAGGAGGTCTGGGGTAAGTCAGTGGTCAAAGCCACGATGGTGGCCAAGTGGAAGGGGGTCCAACAGAAGAGGAACACAGCCAGGACTATGAAGACCATAATGGTGACTTTTTTCTTGGCTTTGTCCAGGGCTCTGGCATTGGAGTTCAAGTGCATGTTCCTCAGCTTGTAGAGCATCATGGTGTAGAGGATRCAGATGGTGGACACTGGGATGGCAAAGCCAAGGATGAGGGTGTAGATCCTGCTGGCTTTGAACCAAAACCTCTCAGGCTTGGGGAAGTTGAGCCCACAGCTCTTGATCTCCAGGTCGTCGGTGTAGACRTTGGCAAAGATGATGAAAGGGAGGACAATGATGGTGACCAGGATCCAGATGCACAGGCTGACAATCCTGGCAGCTCGGTACGTGCGGTGGGGCATCCTCTTGGACCTGACTGTAGCCAGGACCACCAGGTACCTGTCTATGCTCATCACTGTCAGGAAATAAATGCTGGAGAAGATATTGTAGTGGTCTATGGACAARATGACCTTGCAGAGGATTTCTCCGAAGGGCCAGTAGCGGAGGAGGTGTTCCGCAATATTCATGGGCAGGACGAGGGTGAACAAGTCATCGGCTATAGCGAGGTTCAGGATGAACATGTTGGTCACAGTCTTCATCTTGGGGGCCTTGAGGATCACATAGATGACAGCAGTGTTGCCTGTGAGCCCCACAGCACAGATCACTGAGTAGATCACGGGCAGGATGACATAGAAATCAGCTGCCTGCTCTTGGAGGGTGAAGTTGAACCTCATGCTGTTGTCCAGGTAGCAGCTRTTGCTTGTGTTGCTGCAGGAGCTATTTAGATCATCCCAAAAGGAGCTGTTTCCCATGCCTGTTGATCACAGACCACCCTCAGATGCCACTGAAAGCCTCACTAGACCAGAGTGAGGGTTTTTTTGTTTGGTTGGGGTCTTTTTCCCCCTCCTGTAAGAAGCAGCTGTTACCTCATTTAGATGCAACTTATTTTCAGAGGTGGGTTGTGAGGCTGCATGGACCACCTAATTTACCTCTCCCCGCGTTGGAGAAGCTAGATTTTGAAATGATAAGGCGGGAAATAAAAGTTTGGAAGACATAAGGCTCCATGAACCAATCAAATAAGACACTTACGACTTTCTAAATAAGTCAAGGAATTCTTCTTTCTGAGAGCATTCCAGTGAGCTCTGGTTTCTCTTTGCTGGGAGAGTTGAGTGGCTCCCGTTCGGCTGYCTGCAGTGAGAGTTCTTCTGGGGCTGTCAAGAACAAGGAGGCAGAAGGGGGAGTTTTGTGCCTGGCTGGCTGTTCACAGCCCTTGGAGGACCCGAGGGATGGCTGCTGCTGTTTCACTGGCACAGCGCTCGCTTKCCGTGCCGGAGCAGAAGGGTTGCAGCGGTTAATTAGCGCCTGCCTTTGTGTCGGAGTTCAGGCTCTTCTTGGGATTTCACAAATAATGRAGAAGTTTCTGACACTGCTAATCCCCACTCCCGGGGTCCCCTAGCAAAAGAAGGAGGGGGGAAAATAGTTTAGGGAGTATTTCTAGAATTAAGGGTTGAAGGTGCTTAACCCGCAATCAAAGTAGATTTTTAAGCAAGGGTAAGCTATGATCTTATTCACTATGAAGASCATCCCCAGGACAAACAATGGACAGCACCCCAAACTTAGCACAGATGGACAAACAAACCCGTAAATCTCAGAAGTTCAGGATTAATCAGGGAAGAGGGAGAAAAGTACCCTGACAGCGAACCCACTTTAAAGTCACAGCAAGAATCATCCCATCTGYAGCAGCTGCCACATCCATCGCTGTTGTCTGACCCATACTTCCAAAAATTCCTCCACAGGGAACGAACAAACAACCGACCCCGACCCCCACCATGAAGATCAAAGGTTTGGCAACCGGTCCCCAGGCTCTGCAAAGAGAAGTGCCTCACTTCTCCCGTATTTTGCTTTCTCACGGCAACGAAGTGAGCGGGACTGCCGGGGTTGGGGATGGAGGGCTGAAGCGTCCCTTACCTGGGAAGCGGCTCCGCTGCCTCCTCCAGCACCTGCTGCTTGCACTGGAGAGCCTCTTGCCTCTAATCCGAGTTGGAGGAGGGTCTCTGGGATGCTGACGTACCGGGATTTGCAATCAGATCAACATGATGCTTTTGTGTGCGCGCGTTGCATGTCTGAGCAATTAGCACTTGCTCAGATCGGGGAAGGGGGGAAACAAAGGTTTTCTCTATGCACGGTTATTTAAATGGTAAATAAGGGGGATGTTCCCTTCAGGAATGAGGGAGATGTCGAGGGACACGGGCAGCACCCAGGACTGGCTGAATGAGGGATGCGTGAAACGGTGGGAAGCGGGGTTTAAACTGCTTCCATGGGGAACAGCGGCTGGTTTAACAAAGGGAGTGGGAGGAGGRTAAGCATCATTACAGAGCGCAAAATAAACAAATAAACAGACGTACCTTGCCAGTTCTGTGCCGTTTTCGGCTGCTCTGGAGGAGTTTGGCCGGTTTTCTCCAGCTGGGTCTCAGATCCGGCTTTGGAAATTCAATGAAGTCTTTCAGATGTGCATCGGGAGGTGCAGGAGTCCCGTGAAGCTCGTCGGAAATGCACCCCARGTTACAGAGCAAAACCAGCGAGAATGTAACATCGCTTTACCAGCATGTCCCTGGAAAAAGAAGAGAAAGGAAATCAAGGGTCTCTTGATTCTGCTTTAGTCTTTTAAATGTTGCCTGACCTTTGTTTCCAGACAAGGCAAGGGAAAACACAAGCATCCATCAGTGCCATGCCTGGCTGTGYGCATCTGACCAGGAGGRTCAGCTCACAGATCTGARCCRTGAAGCCAAGAGCTGTGTTCGACTTTGCTCCTCTTCTTTAGGTGTTTTTATATTCTTCTGGCAAGATTACTGTGAACCAGTAACTGGGTGGGAGTAAAACATTTCATTGCACTTTTTAAGGCCATGGCTATAACTGACTTTCCAGCAGATGGGATTTCTTTTATGTTCAATGTACAACTCTTCCAGTTCTTTTCTGTATTTTGGTCAAAATCTAACCAGATATTTGGTTTAAGGGAAATTAAACAGGATTATATTGTCTAATTATATTGCATAGTGATTATATGGATGATATTTTTTCAGATTAAATACCCCCAGAGCTTTCCTCTTGACTCTTTTGGGAAAGCTGGTGCAGCTTATAAGGAGTTGTAAACGAGGCAAGGTATTGATAGGTCTGCTGGGGGAAGGCAGTTTCCAGGAACTGCTGTTGTCTTTTTCGAGGAAGAACACACAGGAAGGAGGAGAAATTCAGGAGAATGTGATGTTGCATTTGCTGATCTGTAACTATTCCCTGGGACAAAAGGGTTTGGAAGTATTTTTCCTCTACAATCCTTTGAGGCTTTCTGTTTTACAGCATAAAGCGCATCTCTGGGATAGCTTAAAAGCTGTCCTTTCACTTCCCAAACTGTTTTATCTCAGAATTAGCATCATGTTGCTGTGGCCAGGGATCATGTGCTGTGTGTTTTAGGGACTGTGGAGAGGGGCTGGGAGCTGGGGAGTGCTGAAGGGGCTGCGGTGCTGAAGATGCTCCCTTGTGTTTTACCCTCTGCCTTGTGCCTTACTCCTCATTATCCATGGTGAACATGCTCTCCGTGCCTTGCTTAGGATGTGCTTGATTAAAATAACCTGTCAGAGATGAGATGGAGACTAATTCAATCTCATTGCCTGATGTGGGTAGAGGGGCTTTTGCTTCTTATATGCCCGAAACAAATCACTGGCACCTGCTTTCTGAGCTCCTTGCYTGGTTCTCCAATAAAACTTGTTTGCTTTGGGGAGAACAATTTCCAACAGACCGGAATTCATGCAGGAAATTGCTTTGCAGCAGGACCCCTTCTACCAACAGACAAAATCTTTCCTCTGTGTGTGTCTAAGCCTGACCAGGGCCAAAGGCTGTGCACAGAGGAAACAGATCCATCTATGTTGGTGTGATGGGGAGTGCTTGGAGGGAAGGCTGAGAGATGTTTAATTCATCTTGTTTTCTCTGGCTGGGCATCCTTCCACTCGATCATAAATGTTACAGCAGCACACAGCCCTGGAAATCAAACACTGGTTTGATGATGTTGGTGCAAAGGACACGAGCTGTGTTGGACCTTCTCTTGTGCCAACAGCTCCATCATCAGCACAGTGCAAAGGGACAAAGGTTTTATTCCTGGYAAATCCACGCCATGGAGATGGACTTTGCCTCCTGAAGCCCACGTTCACACAGTGCAGCTTGGGTCAGCTGTGCAAACAAAGRAAAGGCAGCGTTTTAGGGAGGGGGAAATCCCTGGCAATGCTAAATCAAGGGTGTTTTGTTGCCTTCATAAAGCTGATCTGCTGCTGGCTCCAGGCAAAACCATCRACCATTTTGGAGTTAAGGACAACTATTTTGTTGGGCTCCTGCTGCTGTCAAGGAGTCAAGTTCATCTCAAGGACACAGATASACGATCAATACTCTGTTTACCAAAACAAAATGTTCTCGGCTGGCTGTCTYACAGTCGCTGGTTATTAAGGTGATTTATTTGTATGAAGTGCTCAGGCTTTTGAAAAGCATTGCAGGTTAATAATAGAATCAAGGAGTAGTTTGGGTTGGAAGGGACCTTTAAAGGTCATCTAGTCCAACCCCCCTGCAATGAGCAGGGACATTGGCAATCAGATCAGATTGCTCAGGACGGAACTATCCAAGCTGACCTTGGATACTCCCAGGGATGGAGCTTCTACCACCTCTCTTGGCAACCTGTGGTAGTGCCTCATCATCCTCATTGCAAAAAACTTCCTTCTTATATCTTATTTAAATCCACCTTCCTTCTGTTTGAAGCCATTCCCCCCGGTCCTATCACAACAGGACCTGCTGAAATATCCAGAACTGATTCTGTCAAATGGTCTGTMATTGCTTCTGGTAAGATAAGTGTGCCTGCTCAGGCTGCTTGTAGGATAACATTCACCCACGAGCTGGGACAAGTCCTCTTGCTTCCTCTAAACCTTCCCAGCCATACTGAGCCAGGCTGGTTTGACAGGTGGTGGTGCTCACCTTGTGGGACACCCAGAGAACAGGCAAGGGCTGCAGGAGATGATTTTATCTGAGGGGTGAGGGTAGGACAAATGTCTCCATAGGAAAACTGATGAATTGTGGGCGAAAAAAGTGCCCTTGAATGGTGATAATTGTCACGGATGCAGTGGCTRGTGACACATCCTTCCCACCAGAGAGCTCTGCAGTGGAGGCAAAGTGGTTCTGGCAGTGATTTAAGGAAAGTCGGAGTAATGAGTCTATAAACGGCCTGTTTTTGTCAGGGAAAGTACATATCAATAACTGCCCCGTCTGTCTCTGCAGGGGAGCAATCGAGACAAACGCCGTGTTAGCAATTTCCTCAGACCAGCTGTGATGGGAAATAAAAGCTGTAGCACCAGGAGCTGGTGGGTGGGTGGCTGAAGCAGTTTGCTCCTCTCAGGAAAGAGGTTGGGAGGCTCCTGCAATGGGTCAGCCCTCATTCCCAGCAGCTTTTGGAGACYCTGGCTCATCTTCCACACAWYCCCCAGCCCTGTGGTGCTGGCTGGRGMCACCCAGAGGTACCACCCAGCCATGGAGGATGAGGGACATTGCAGGAGGCTGCCAGCAGGAGCCTGTGCTGTCGGATGTGTTAATTAAGAGAGCTCTGGCACTGTGCTCATGACATTGGGAGCAAGGTCACCGTGCCAGTCTTGCTGCAATTAATACATATCTGTGAGAATTTCGAGTGCAGGCAGAACGCTGCTTTAAACATCCTCATTTGCTCTCCCACCCCTCTCTGGTCTGGCTTCAAGCAGCCTTGTTCCAGAGAGAAATTAAAATCCGCTTCCACTCCAGGATGCTTTTATTCTCTCCAGCAGTTTTTCCTGCTTTTTTTCCAGGGTTGGAAGTGAGTTCTTTGGTTGGTTTGCTGCCCTGAGCCAGTCCAGCCTGTCCAAAGCAGAGCCCTTTGGAAGAGGGARATTTCTGGAAGTGATCTGTCCCGTTTTAAATGCTGCTCATCACCTTTGTGGGGTGTGAGGAGCTCAGGGCAGTGGTTTTTTTTTGCCCACAAGGAGTAGGCAAAACCTGTCCCATGGCTTTGACTCTGCCAGAGATGCCACTGCCTCTTCCTCTTTAACTCTCTGGAAGCAGGAGAAGCTGATCTGCTGGATCAATCTATGGACCAATTAGCCTTTGGACTTGAAGTTTTTGTGCTTCCCTGTCTCAGGCTTCTCCCACCAGCCCGAGTGAGTGACAGCTTTTCTATATTCTGCCTGTGGGACCCGTACCTGGGAGGAAAAGCCTTGGTTGTGAAGGGACTTGGTGCTGCAGTATTCTGGGGTACAGCTAATTGCTTCCTTTTGAGTTCTCTTGACCACGGTGATGTTAACAGGGTTCTGTTTCCTGCTGGTTGCCTTTATCAGATGTGCACAGAGTGTGTGCAAGGACATTCTTCAGCACAGCTGAAGATGAAGGCATAAGGAGGAATCCTGGTTTGAAAGGATGGGAGCAAAGTCGATCTAAAAGGATGCTTTTTTGCCCAAATTAGGTGAGACAGAAGTGGGTGTGAGTCAGCAGGTAGGAATCTGCACTTCCCTGTAGTGCTGTGATCCATCGGCATTCCTGGCAGGAATATACMTTATTTAGTTGCTGTTAAGCTCATTGTAACACAGCTGCTGAGAGCCCTTGGTGTCTGCCACTTCCAGGACATAGGAGCTGTCACTTTGACTTTTCTAACGCCGTCTGAGCTGTCAGTTCTGAAAAGTCACCCCTTCTGTCATTGCTTGACCTGCTTGGAAAAGCTTGGAGTCTCTGCAAACAACAGCACTGCAAAAGGGCTATAAAACATCCTTGGAAAAACAGCCCGGAGCCCTTCAGGGRTGCTCACCAGGGAGCAGGCTCTGTGCAATATATTCCAATATCTCTAAGCAACAGCTTAATGTGTTGCCTTGTCTGCTTAAGTAGCAGAGCTCCTCTGGCCTAAAAGCCTCATCARCAGAGGGTTATGGAGTGCAAATTGCTGCTGAATGAATTTTCTGCTGTGTTCACTCTGTTTTCTCCTCCCTCTTGTGTTATGACAGTGAAATGACTCATCTTCACCTTAATATCATGTTTTAGAGAAATGTTCAAGTGTTTTGTACAATGCTCATTGTTAAAAAAACCCCACCAAAACAACAAAACAGATGAAATCTATCCTCTGGCACATTTTCCAGTGTAATTATACAGAGCCAGCACCTTTATCCAACACTCTTGAGGCCAACAAATATTGTGGAGTACAAAGTTTGCAATACCATCAATTACTGYAAGGAAAAAAGGGAAAAGCAGAGAGCCTGGTTTGAGCTTAGTGAAACTTGACTGGCTTTGGAGTGCAATCATTTATTACAACTCTGTTTTGCAATTAATACGAGCCTGACATACTTAAATAGGTTGTCGAAATTCTTGTGGCCACGTATGTGCTCATGAAAATTCAGATTCATGAACATGAGCCTTGTTGAGTATGTCAGTGTGATGGTGAAAAATGTAAGGTGGATAACRGAGGTGAATTGAGCAGGAAATGGTGTGCTATAAAACTCATAAAAATAATTTAAAATGCAAGAAGGAAAAGGAAAAGGAAAGGGATTCTTGCAAGGTGAGGTTTATGCTTGATGCTCTCTGCTCATCTGCACCCTGTGGCCATAGTGGGGGGGTTTGAGCAAGTGGGAGAGGATTCAGTGTGGCCCCAGAAAAAGCTGAAAGAGCAGCACCAGCCAGGAACACCTGGCTCTTCTCTCTTTAAAATCTCATTTGGGCCCCAAAGCAAAGTCCTCAGATTTAATTCTCAAGGGCCTGAAGCTGTCAGGTCACTGACTGGGGCTTTCACAGTGTGCTGGGTGAACGAGGTCCCCATCAGAAATTCTACTGATGTAAATTACAGGTAACCATACCATACAGAACTTTTGGACGTTTGTGGAGGAGAAGCAGAAAAAGCAAAGAAATAAAGTCATAGTTCTGTGCTTTCCATAGGGAATCACTTCCCAAGAGCAGAACTCRCCAGGCCAGGCAGGGCCTCCTGTGATTTCAGGCAAGTGCTGACTGAATGGGAGAAGGTGTTGAAGGGCTGAGTTATCACTGAAGTTTTTCACTTCTAATCCTTGGTAATATCAGGGTCATTTTAATGGTAAGAAGCACACTCAGGCTCTTGACTCCTCCATCTCCACCTGCTTCTCAACTCCACTTGAAGGCAGAGGAAAATTATTTYCTTGTAAATGCCCTGTTATCATCAAATTCTGCAAACTCTTACTGAGGCTCTTTGCCATGAAGTTGATTATCTATTTATTTTTTCCTTTTTTTTTTTTTTTTTAATATTAAGAATTGCCTTTTTCTTGCAAATGCTAACTAAATTGTTTCCCTGCCTGGCATGTCAGGAGGTGCAGGAGCACATCCTGTACAGAAACACCCCCCAACTGCATCAATAACCTTTTTGTGCTGCTCAGCGAGTCCTAGATAACTGCAGAGTAGTTTTGTGGCTCTGCAGGTTACTTGGCAATCAATTCTCCATCTCTGATAAATCCTAATTTACAGGGAGGATGTGACGAACTCCTTCCTCTGCAATCAGGAGCTGGCAGTGTCCATTCTTTTGTGGGTTTATRGGTTCAAAAGAATAATATAATGGGCATAGAGGTGTTCTGCAGCATTCCTGCCTGGTTTGCTCCTCATTGAGWGGGGCATACAGCTTCCTTCTACAGCCTTACAAAGGACAGGGAGTTTTCTGGACTGGGAAGAAAAGCATCCATGAGAGAGTCAGAATATGATGCTGTTCTCACCTCTATTCTCAGTTCTTCCCTTCCTTGCTGCCCCGGGGCACCTGAGTAATGGAGGGTTTGTGTTATTGTTGTCCATACTGAAATTGGTCAAAGAGTTTATGGACTAATTTCCAGCATGARAACAAACCCTGGTGTGCCTCTTATATAACAAAAAATTCATTTCAGGCAGATAGAGGCGAGAAAAAGGTGAGAGACCAGCGCACATTTTTCATGTGGCTGCAGGGAGGGAAAACAATTGTGTTTTGTGAGGTGCGTTGATAAAAGTAAAAGCAACAAAAGCAACCCAAACAGTGAGCGAGCATCACTTGAGTCACTGTGGGTGACTGAGCATCTCCCATCCSTGCGGGCTGAATTCCTCCTGCTCTTCCCCTGCCAGAGGCGCTGCTGTCGGGCTGAATGTGCCTGTCATTTACCTTTCGATTGCACCGCCGGTTCCTAGAAAACAGTYGGCTTTTCTGACTCTCCTGAGCATTCCAGTGAGTCCAGGAGATGTGGGATGGGCTGATAAATGGGTTTGGATGGTCTTGGCTGTGAGGTGTTGCTATGTTTTCCCGGCGCTCCTGTTTATGATGGAGCAATTTGTTCGTCTCCAAAGCAATTCCGGGCACGCTGCTTTTGTGGAAGGCAGAACYAGCTCAAGAGAAAAATGCGCCTGAAATTACCTGTTCTGGGGAAATGCACTCACCACGAATTTTCTGCTGGAAACTGCTGGTGAACAAAGATAGAGCCTGAATCGGGGATCTGCTCTTGTGGGGGTCCCTTATGCTCTCTGTGCATCTCCAGAGGGTTGTGACCCCACAGGAACACGTCCCTTCAGGAACCTCCTGGCAGGACAGAGGGGGRTTTGACATCCCAGATCTCTGCCTGGGGAAAACATCGAGACAAATTCTCCCTTTCTGGCCAGGAAAGCCAGGGTGTGTGCCTGCTGAATTCCATGAGTGGGAAATCAATTGCTGAGGGATTTCTGCTGGGAGATTTGTGCTTTATGAAATTCATGCCGGGGGCAGAGGAGGACTGGGGAGCTGTCTTCCTCCCCTCTGCTGCTTTAATTGTTTGTAATGATTTAATAAGCAGCRCTAAACAGGGAAGCTGATCCTTCCCTGCAGCCAACACAGGCATGTGGCATTTTATTACTTTTATTAGGGCCTCTGGAGCTTCTTTGCTGTATTTCCTCCTTGCAGGCTTGGTCCATAGCTTGGGGAGATCAGCAGGAAAACTGAGGACTTTGCTGTGTCAGGGCTCTGCGTGTTGAGTCAGCACCAAATCCATGCAACTATCTGGGAAGGAAATAAAAAGGAGAAATGACATAATTTAAACAAGGAAATGCTCTTGGCTTTGGCACCTTATGTGCACAAATGCACACCAGAGAGAGAAAGAGCAAATCAGGGACGAGCTTCCAGTACTTGCAGAAGAATGGATGGAAATAACTTCCAGTTTAGGCTGGAAATTAGGAGAAACTTTGTACCCATCAGCAGGTGGAATTRGAACAGCTTCCTGGTGACAACAGACAGATGGAGAAGTGAAATCCCAAATTAAAGGCTTTTAATGTGGAGCTTTTGGATGTTGGGGGCTGTAGAAGCAGATCTTGAGAGTCCCGTGGGTGATGTTGGTGGCATCCCTGCCCCATGCCAGGGATCTGCTGCCCTGGTCCCACAGAGGGATTTGGGTTGTTGCTGGTGGCTCTGCAGAGCTTGGGGAAATGCCTCAACCTTTTCTGGWTTTGAATGGCATTTAGGACAAATGGAGTTTCTCCTCTGAGGGAGGGAGTCTCRAGCTCTCATGGGTTTTGCTTGAACATTTCTTTCATCTGTCCCCCACCCGAAAACCCCCCAGCAAATCCCCTCCTCCTCCCACTCTGTATCCCACAGCTATGATTCTCAGAGATTTTCCTTTAAACTACAAGAACTAGAAATCGGCTGGGTTTTGTTGCCTCTTGGCAACAAAATTGTCCCCTTTTATGCAGCTCAGGGGGAAAGAAACTTCTTCCTCCCTTCAATTTGCTGCAACAAAATGTTTCGTTCTTCCTTGTGAAGAACTGGGGAGAAGCACTTCTTTTAAAGCTGAGGRAGCCAAGTTCAATTCCCTTATCGTTTTGAACAAAATAACCAAGTTATTTATCTTAAAAGTAACTCCAAAATTCTGAAGAGATCTTTTGAGAAAACATTTCTCTTGGTGACTGATTACAAGTGGGTACGGGAAGAAATTCTTTGCCTTTCACCACTCAAAGCAGTAATTTCTTCCCAAAGAGTAGATGTTATTACATTTACTGGGTAAAAAAAAGAAGTAGTAGTGGACCAAAGGAGTTCCAAGCCAATCTCCATTTGCTGTCAATGACTGAATTAAAAGCACAGGGTTCCTATCAGCTCTGCCAGACAAAACRTTGCTTTTGGGTTATTGGGGGTTTTGTCAGAAATCTTTGTAGCATGAATAGTTCATGGACTTATCTCTGCTGGCTTCACCCATTCCTGCTGTCCATCATATCTTGCTATTATAAGGCAGCTYTTTTCATTATATTGCCTTTTAATTCAGATATCTGAGCCTTTTTTCTGCTTCTAGCCCCGGTTTTCAGTAGGACAAACATTTTCTTATCTGTGAGTTTATTCAGCAGTGGCCACACAARTGAAGGCAAGGAGCTGGCAGGTGATAATTTGTGAAACTTTCTATAATGGGAAAAACTCAGCATTCAATTTCCATCTCCTTAGTAATCTCTATTCTTTTTTATCCTATCTCTAGTGGTCTTTGTGGCTGATCTGAGTTTAGTGCTTGGAAATGCAATTATATGGATCCCAATTCTTTTGAGACAAATTATCTGGTACATAAAACCAAATAAATGTAACTTTTAATATTAGGGCAGTTTGACATCCAGGGTTGGGGACTTGGCAACAATTAGTGCCTGGCCAGCCTCAGAACATAGAGTTTGTCTGATTTAGGTGAAATTTCATTCATTGGAGGCAGAGTAAAATTGCCTCTTATTTGCTCAGCACTAAAAATCCATCTGGAGCTGATTGCCAAGACCTGCTGCAGCTGCTGAGTGATGGGATAAATCTTTGCATTGGCACCATGAAATGGGAGAGAAATATTAAGAAATGAGATTTTGGACCATTTGCAGGTCCTGATGTTCTGCTGTTGGCCTGGAGCTGCCAAAAGGGCCGATTCTGATGGTTTTAGAGGCTCTAACCTGGGCAGTGAAATGAACCAAAGGCATCAATTACATCCCTGGTCTCTGCCAGCACCTTTATCTCCATTCATGCTCCTCAGCACTGAAATCCTGCAAGGACCAAGTGAGTCTGGGGYTTTGGGATGGCTCAGTAGGGACAGGTTTTAAGGGATTTAAGGCAGGAGATGGAAGCAGCAGCAAAAGGCGGTGTAACCTTCATTCTTGTGCTCTCCTGCATCCTAATACAGCCTGAAGGAGGCWGGGATTCCATAAAACACCTTCTGTATCTCCTGTGGGAGAAAAACAAGTGGCAAATTCTTATATTTCTTGGAGTTTCAGGCATGTGTCATGTAGCCMTGCTGCACTCCAGGGCCAGGCTCTGCCTCTCTTTGCTCTGGTGCTTCCAAGCTTGTGCGATTTTTATTTACAAACCACCTCTCTGACCACTTTGCTTTAAAAATTCAGCACCACACCGACAGCTGAACAGGTCCCAGAGCTGGGGGGAAGGAATTGAGATGCAATTTGCATCGCAGAGTTGTTAGAGCAGGGAAAATGTCGCGTTCCTCCTGTGCCTGGAGCTGCTAATCTTGTTCTGAGCATTGAAAACCTCTTCAGCTCCTCTCATTATACCTAAATTTGATTACTGCTTTGATTTCACACCTCTTCCATGCAGGTTTTCCTCCTTCCTTGGCTGGAATTCTGAGGCCTGAGAASAGAAATTTTGCTGAGCCTTGGGACTATTCCCACTAACCATCCTTGCTTCTAATGCTGCTTTTAAATATTTTGGGAATCTGAGCATGAGGGGACCTGGGGGACTTTAGTGAGGGGAAAAGTAAGGCACAGAGGCCAAAGTGTAAATGCAGAGTCTGGATTACCACAGTCTGCAGTGTGGTGGGGATTTGGGCTGTGCAAACTGATGTTTTTCTCTGTGAATGGCTGATCCCTTCTGTTCATCTCCTCCTGAAATTCCTGTGCACCTGAGCTGGTGCTGGAGCTGCAGCCACACAAAATACCCACAGAATTGTGGGGGACCCAGCAGGAATCATTTGTTTGCTGCTTTTGATGGAAAGTTGTGACATGAAGCTCAGTGTCAGGGAGGTGACAYGTTAATGCTGCTGCTGTCAGACAGTGCCCACACACCCTGTCTGGAGACAGCTCAGGAGCAGATGAAGGAAAACCAGGATTAAATCCCATGTGCCACTGAACTCCATCAAAAACTGCTTGGGAGTGAAGACTGTGAAGTGACTGGACAGAAGGGACAGCTCTGAGAAGTGTGTGGTACATTGGTGACGTCCTARAAATGATCTTTGCACGGGGATGAAAAAGTATCGGTTTGCAGGGTCTGAATGTCTGGATCTGGAAATTCTGCGTGCAGCACGAGCTGTGCTGAACTTGTCAGGCACTGAAATATCATCTCTGCACCTTAACCAGGAATAATACCAGAGTCCTGAACCGATTAATAAAAATCAGTCATAACCCAGGAGCAAATCTCGGTGATACTCAGCCGTGGCAGGGGAGGAGACCTAACGCTTCCAGCAGATTTATTGCTCTTGGAGAATGAATTCAGCAATAAAAAACCCTCTCTCTTTGACATTAAAACGCTTTAGTTTCAGCTCTGCCCCAGACTACCAATGCCAAGTGTTTTATCTGTCCCTGTTGTCCCAGGGACAGGTTCTCAGCAGGTTGGTGCTAATTAAAGATGTTCCTGTGGGTTCAGATGTTTTGGTGGCCGAGCAGGGAGTGCAGAGCAGGGATTATGAGTGCTGGCATTGGCTGTGCTGGMAAGCCCAGGGGACGAATTTGTGCCAATTAACGTCACACCTTCAACTGGGAGGATCAATTTGTGCTCTGCTCGGAACAGAGTCTGCGACAGGGGGTTCCAAAGGAAACCTCGATCCCTGTAGGTCAGAGATCCCTGAGCTGAKGCTCCCTCTGGSCAGCTCCAGCCCCTTGAGGTGCCYGGGAGCAGGGGGTGCCTGCAGCYCAGCRCAGCCTYGGTAGCCCAGGGCCACCCAGGGAAGGGCAGGGTGAGGCTCTGCAGGGCCACACGGGCTCTGCCCTGATCCCATAGGACAGAGCCCGCTGGGATTTGCCCCTACAGACATCAAGGGTGTGCAGAGACCCTGCAGGGAGAGTGGGATCTCTGTCTGTGGGACCCCTCCGTGCAAAGGGACCCCCACTCCTGGGGTGGCTGTGCCCCTCGCCCTAAAAATCCCAACAACCACGTCTGCCTGGGCTGCTGGAAGMAGCACAGGGCTCGCCTCTGGATGAATCCCACAGAGATGGTGATGGTGGGATGTGCCTCTCACCAGGATGAACAGCACCCTGTAGGCAATCCCCTTGCTTGGCTGGACTGTGCCTCACTTCACACAGTAGCTGATCTTGGATTTCATGTTCTGGAAATTTCTGCTGTAACTGCGAGTCTTATACTGGAGGCTATGTTTTTATGCTGTATTTTTGTACCCCTTTTTGAGAAGTATTGGTAAAGAGGTTACTCCATATATATATAAATATATGTATATATAAAAATAAATAAATATGTAAAGAGTTTACTCTTTATATATATATATAAAATAAATAAATAAATAAATATGTATATATATAAATATATATGTATATAAAAATAAATATATATATATGCATATATAAATAAATAAATATCTATATGTGTATATATGTATGTATGTATATATAYATAWATAAAAATTTATCTATATATATAAAAAGGCCCTGGCAACCTGGAGCAAGTGGAAACCACAACTCTGCAAACCCTGCCTGTGCCCAAAGGAATTGTAAAGAGAGCTGGGGTGTGAAAAATAAAGAGTGCTTATTTACAGAAGAGCAACAACAAAAAAAATGAACTACAGAATGTTATTTACATWGTAAGAATCTTTATAACAACCAAAATCTATGGAATGTATTTACATGAGAACCTACCTAACAGCAATGCATGAAACTTATTTACAGAAGGTAAAAAGAACYCTAAAACCTATCTACTGAAGACAACAACAAACTCCAAAACATATACACAGAAGGGTGGCATCTCTGCCCAGCATCTCCATCAGTCCTGGAAGAAAAGCAGGTGACATGGTCACTCCAGTTGGTTCCTGAGGGCTGTTCCCTGTGCCCCCAGGCTGGCACATGCTGGCAGAGCGGGACTGCCACCAGCACTGAGCCCAGCTGGGGTTGGGAGCTGGCCCCAGGTGCTGGAATGGGGCTGGGGTGGCCCCAAGCAAGCACAGGACAGGCTGGGGKTGGTGTCTCTGCCACCAGAATCTGGGTCACCCTGTCCCTGAGCGCGGTCACCCAGCCCAGCCCCAGCCTGGTGGCAGGACACCCACTGTGCCCATGGGCAGGGCATGGGRAGMACCTGCCTGTCCTGCTGCTGGGGTTGGTCTTCATCCCAAGACCATGTCCTCCTCCTCATCTGTCTCGTCCACTTCCATGTCCTCCACGTAATCTTCTACATCCACCTCCATGTCTTCCTCGGTCTCCTCCTCCACATCCACTTCCATTTCTTCCTCTCTATCCTCTTCTCTATCCACTTCCATCTTCTCYTCCATATCAATTTTCAAATCCTCCTCTTCCCCTCTCTCTGTGACAGCCTGCATAGGGAGCAAAACCTCCTAGGGAGTGGGGTCCCTGTCCCACACCAACCCCACAGAGCTCCAGCCCAGCCAGGCAGTCTGGGGGTGTCCACCTCCATGGAGTGGCACCATACCTTCATTGGGATGAATGTGAGTGCCCTGCAGGGATGGATGGCAATACCAGGCAGCATGGAGAGTTCAGGACTGATGGCAGCATGAGGGAGCAGGTGACAATCAGGGTGACAGGAGTGCTCTCAGAGCAGGGTGAAGTGTGTGCTGGCACAAGGGGGAATGGTTGTGCTCTTTGCTGGGCGATAGAGGCTCCAGCTGGAACGTGGATTGTGACATCACAACTCACAGAATTGCTCTGCAATGGGCAATGGGGATCGTAGAATGATCAAATCCTTGAATGGTTTGCCTTGGAAGGACCCTAAAATCATCTTGTTCCAGCCTGAGCAATCTGTTCCCACCTGGTCTTGGGTCTTCCYGGGATGGGGCATCCACAGCCTCTGTGCCCAGCCTGGGCCAGGATCTCACCACCCTCTGTGAAAAAACAGCTTAGATCCAACTGAAATCACCTCATGTGGTTTCCAACCATCCCCTCTTCTGCTGTCCCCACATCCCCCCCACTCTGTCCCCATCTTTCCTAAAGGCACCTCATGGCTGCAGTGAGACCTTCCCATCCCCAGGCTGAGCATCCCTGGCTGCACATGGACAGCAGTGAGGGAGATCAGGGGGAATCGAGGCTGGAGGGCAGCAAACAGCATCAGGAACTGAGAGAAGGAAACCCGAGACCCAGGCTTGTCTCTAAATGTACAAAATCAATTAACAGCAGAGTGGAATATGGTGGGATAATTGCTTTGCTCTAACTGATGAATAATTTTTTTTCCTGCTTTTCTGTCCTGCTGAACAAAGTTTGCTGTTTGAAAAGAAGGTTGACACAGCATCCATTGCTTTCTCCATTTGTAAAACATTGAGCAGTATCTGAGCAGGCTGATGGTGCAGAGCAAAGCTGCAAATATACTGGTGATCCTGAGCCTGGTGGATGMAGCTAAACCCAGTCAAAAGTCATTTCTGGAGAGTCTGGCCTGGTTTGCATTTCCTTGAGTTTGGCTGTGTCAGCTTCACCAGTCATTTATAAAAAAAGCAAACAAAACACTCAAACCGAARCAGACAAAACCCCAAATAAATAAACAAACCCACAAMACCCAAACAAACAAATCMATAAAAATCCCCAAATAAAASCAAAGGGAATGAGGTGYTGGTATTAGCTGTGAGGATATCACAGCAGGAAAATGGCTGCTTCCCACAGGATTACCATAAAAAACCACACATAACAGCTGCTCCAAAATATACCCAACAGGAGAGATATAATATACCCAACAGGAGAGATATAAAAAGTGATACATGGCAACTTTGGGGGCAGCTCTGCATTAAGGTGAAGGATGGGCACGCAGAGGCACAGATCCACCATTCCCCACCCTCCAGGCTGCTGTTTTTTTTCCTGATGAAAGACCCTTGCAGAACTGTGGTCCCTCTCAGTGCAGTGTAAATCATTCCCACAGCTCCCAGTTGAGCCACTGGCATTTCCAGAGTGGGATTCAGGCACATTCCTACTGCCTGCTGAGCATCCATGGAAGATCCTGAGCATCCTCATGCCCAGAAACACAAAACARCTCAGGATCTCCCTGAACTGGGTCTTCAGGGGAGGTTTCCAGYATCTTTGGGAGATTTGTTCACCCCCCAACACACGTGACTTTATGTACAGTGATCTATTTGGGTTTCTTTTTTACTCCTGTGTGCCAGTGAGTAATGAATCATGTGGATGGAGGATATTGTGTAGAGGAAAATATATTCTGGATTGTTGTTTTACTTCACTGTCACTCAGCTGAACATAGTCCTTACCTAAGAAGGACATACAAGAAATGTGACGGAATTTTGGCTCTGAGAGAAGCAAAAAGCACATTTTCTAAACCAAATTCCCAGCTGATGCAGTTTCCCTGKCAAAACAGTGATTCTCATCCATCTTCCTGGACAGAATGTGAAGACCCGGTCAGAGATCTGGGTTCAGCTGGCCTTTGGTTTTGTGTCCCTCATTTCACACGTCCAATTTCAAAGGCCACTGAAAGAATCTCATGTTTCCTTGCTACACCAAAGTGCTGTWGTTATTCCCAGGAAAACAAGAAATGACTGTCCCATGGTGTGCTCACCAGGTTGGTACCTGGGGTAGAAATCCCACCACAGTTGTGACTCTGTGAGCAAAGACAGCCAGTGCTTTTTGGGGCTGTAACAGCTGAGAGTGTAGCAKAGCAGTTTTTATATTATTTTTAGAGTCCTGAAAACATTGTTCCCAAAACAATCTTTCTCTCCTGTCTTCTGTCATAAACTGTGGAGCAGAGAAAATGTAAAAGAGCGGAGGTTTGTTTAAATTGGCTTTTTTTTTACTTAGTCTTAAAATAGTGTCATCTTGATGCATGATACTTTAGAAATTGCATTAGTAGCATCTATTTCATCCCACCAGAGAGGTGGGATTTAGGGCTTCCAACAACAGAAACACTGGATGTGCAAGAGCTCAGTTTTCCACCCCTCACACCCCGCTATCTCACTGCACTATTTTAAGCACTCTCAGCCACATATATTAAAATAAACAACAACAGAATGAAAATGTTCCACCAAATGGGGAAARATAAGAAAAGTGGGTGGCAGCCCTTTCTGAAGAGCTCGTGTTGATTTTGCAGTCAGATGCAGACAAGCAGGTTTGCYTTATTACTTTCCTAGAAAAAAAATGTAAATATTTAATAGAAATCTATCTCTGAGGCTGCTAAATTTGGTATGATTTTAGATCTGGGAGGAACAAAACAGATTCCAGAGGAGCTATGATTGTCTCACCCTTGAAAGCATTMAAGGCCAGATTGGATGGGGCTTGGAGYAACCTGGTCTAGTGGAAAGTCCTGAATGTGGAGAGAGCTTGAACAAGATGAGCTTTAAGGTCCTTTCCAACCCAACACATCCTGTGAATCCATGAAAAGAAACTTTTGGCTTTCCTGAGATGTTKCCTTTGCAATGGGAGATCATAAATACCCCACATAATTTTGAAACTCCCTGAGCAGAACTCAGCTGTGCTTTCTCATGGATGCTGAGGGATTCTCACTTGTGTTTTATGGAGGATTTTCACAAGGCAGTGTAAGACCAGCTGAATGTGTTTGACAGGCAAAGAGGGCCAGTGTGGCAGCAGCTTAATTCAATGGAGCTTTTCCTTCTGTGATCCTCTATAACCTGGGGCACTCTGGGGCTCTTGAACCTGGCAGCTGGGCGAGTTAATCATTATAATAAGTGATAAATGAACTTGCTTCACTCTCCTTAGCATGGGTGTGAKGAGTATTAAATAACCTAGGGAGCACTTGGCAAGGTGGGAGCTTGTTCTTTGCCAAAGAGGAGGGAGAAAATATTGCTTGGAGTAAATAAGGCAACTCTGCTTCCCTAGGAAGAGGAAAAGAAGCAATTAAAATGTGAGTGCTGCATTAAATCGTTTGCATGAGGATGTATCTTGTCTGCTATGCAGGRATGTTGCAAATAAACCATGCTTCTCCTGAGCTTTATTTTTCTGGATTCCTTCCACATGATACAAGAGACTATGGATTAAAAAAAAAAAGTGACACCTTGTCAGCAGGGAATGAAAGGCACGGAGGTATTTTTTCCTTTCTTCAGGCTGCTTCTTCATTTTCTTCCCTTCAGAGATCTCATTTCATTTTTGCTGTTGTTTGGATCAGCTTTTTCCTGGTCCCCTGGGCATGTTTTGTCTGTGGGTGTCATGGACACTATTAATTGTGGTGTTTGTTTTCTTCCCTCCATCTACCTCTGTCTCTTCAAGTGGTTTACCTTCATTTACCTGTTGGAGTGATGGGTTTTTCTCAGCTTTTATTACTCAGTGCTTTTTCTGTGCTTCCTTCATTCTCTRAAACCACCTCTTTGCTTGCCCTGTGGCTGTTAGATGCCAGTCATGGGAGCATTAATTCTTCCTCTGCTGCTTGTCTGAGCTTTCACAGGGAGCTGAGAGCTCTCTTGGGTTAAATCTGTCATTTCAATGCCTTCCTTGCTGCTGCCTATGTCCTTGGGCCACTTTAAGGGAATAAGCGTGGAGATTACAGTTGGGAAATGATGGCTCTCCTTGAGAAGACAAGAACGCTGCTGTCAGTCTTTTCAAGGATAAATTGACCACTTTGTTCTGGGGAGAAATGGGTTCAGCACAGAGGTGCCTGTTGCAGGTGCCCAGGTTTGTAGGGAGGAGAGGAATGTGTCTGTGTGGTGCCATGAGGTTTGTGTGGGGTCTCTGGAGCAGTGGGAACATCCCACTGTGAGAGGCATATCAGGAAATGGGTGTACAAARGGCCTGGAGTGCGACCAGCTTTGGTGAAGGTTTCCACAGGGAAAAAACGTTTTCATTGGGATTTTGGATAATTTGAGGCTCCTTCTTACATGTTTGCCTGATGAACCTTCCCCCTTTGTAAGGGAGCTGGGAATCCTGAACTCACATGATGAAAGTCCCTGATAAGTGTTTTTATTTCCTATTTTTTTGATGTTTTCATCCCAGCAGGAGTCAGAGTAAGAGAATATGTGTAAGTTGCCCATCTTTGACTTTGTCAGGAATGATGACATGGGGAAACTGGCAGAGGAGCATCACTGCTCTGCCCTTAATTTTCCTTGTACAACTGAGGGTGATCTAAAAAACCAGGCACAGCCAARATCTTTCCTCCTCCTGAGCTCATCAAACAATCACTGCCTCATCACACCTCATTTGCATCTGGCTGACCTTGATTCTCCTCCGTGGATGGGAAGATGAAGAGATGGGAGTGTAAAAGCTCAGGGTTGGGATTTTATGGGTGAGTTGTGAAAGAGTGGCTGGTGCAGACTGGTCTTGTGGAAATATCGTGTGCTGTGCCATGGAAGATGAGAGTAAATGGATTAAACAGGAGATAAAAAGGGGGAGGGCACCTGGTTTGCTATTGCTGAAGAAAATATGGAAAGAAAATACATGTAAAAAACTATTAGAGATGGTCATTAGCTGCACCGTGGGTTCAAGGTTCTTTTAGTAATTGGCCATGTAGTGAATACTACAAATTATATAAAAAGCTCTTAAGTGAGTGAAGGCTTTTAGTGAATGGTTGGGGGAAACAAAGGAATACTTATCCAGACAGAACTTTTATTCTAATTTAAGAAATATCCTTTTTCTGAGATAACAGCTGCTTTGAATAAACTGAAATATCTTCTCCATTAGCTCTGGCAGGAGCTCTTATTCAGGTAAACTTTAATCCAACATATGTCTGTAGAGTAATAAGTTTAATGGGAGCCATTAAACTGTTGTAGGAGTAAGAATGGTGCTTGGGGCAAGTAGGAAGAGTAAATTAGGAGTGGAAAAACCATGAATTATAGTAGGGAAATTATAATTTATGCTGATTATGCTGGGGGAATATTTAACTAAATTGAGACCCTTCATTGCAAGCTAAGCTCTACAACAGAATTCTRCTAGAAAGAACTTAGTAGTCCTGTGCTCCAGGCAGACTTTTAGATACAAGTTTAGTTCTGGTTTAAGAAAGCTCAGGGCTTGAGCAGGATTTTATGGGTTTGGTTTTGACCCTTGGGCTATAAATGCCCCTGTAAAATGAATGCTAAAATTATAGCTTCCACAAATTTCGAAGAGCACCAATGGAGAAAGTTCCACCTGGACTTTGGGCACAGTTTCTCAGAGCAGAGCACTTCAAGTGCTATTAAACTGCGTTCAAAACTCTATTTTATTGGGTAGTTAATTTCACATCCCAGTCTATCAGGCCGACATGTTCTTTGAGAAGGGACAAACTTTTCAAGGCATTTTAAAAATAATTTCACTGACAGATTTGCAGCTCCGAGAATATTAATAAACTGAAATGGCTTTTCACCCTGCAGTAGCCACAAAGCAATTACGATTTGTCTGTGGGCAGACTAATGAAACCAGCTGTTAACAGCCTAATGAGAATTTAAACCAGACCTCTGCTCCACAGAAATATCCCTTTTCTGTCCCTGATTATCCTGCCCCCAGTGCTTTCCAGAGAAGCTGAATTGCTTGATGGTCAGGTAAAAACTGCCGTGTTTTATAGAAGTAGTGACGCACTTCTCTGAGGTGGTGCTTCACTTGTGCTGGGGTCCCAACACAAATCACAAATCACAAATCACAAATCACAAATCACAATTCCTGCAGGAGGTGGGAACATGGAGAGGTCTGATAGCTCAGTGTGGGTGTCATGGTTTTACTTGGTCTGACTTTTGGTGGTGGGGGGATGGGACCAAGAAACCACAAAGATGGCTCCTGTGAGGAAGTTCTAGAAACTTTCTCCTTCTTCTCCAGGAAAAAGAGTCCTACCCCCTGTGTTTTAGAGCCARTCCATCATGGCTCCACAACTGGAGTGGAGGGCTTTTGGTTTAGTGTTTCCTTCAGGGACAGACAGCAATAGAGATAAATCTTTCTTTCAGAGATAAGATGTTGCTGTTTTGGTTCTAATCCCAGCTTGCTTTCAATACAGCTTTCCCTGGCYGTTCATATATTGTTTTTCTGTTTCTTTGAATAGCCTGTCATTCCAGATGACCTTTAAAGGTCCCTTGCAACCCAAACGATTCTGTAATTCTTTTGATACATAATGAATAGCAACATGTATTTTACCCTCATTATGCACAGTATTACATGATGTCTGGCCTTTTTGGGTTCTTTCTTCTCCAGGTCCTCATCACTGCRCTCACTCCTATATGCTCTTAATTATATCTGTTGCTTATCAGTGAACATTTACAGTTCTGCCACCCATGTTTTGAGCAAGTTTTCTGTGACTCACTGCACCAGACACCAGATCAGGCCAAAGAAGAGCAGTGGATGCATTCAGCTGTGTTTTCTCTTTCTCCCTCTGTGTACATGCTGCTGTTTTGAGCACTCTTGCTTTCTGAGCTCTTGCACATGTCTTGATTCTTTCCTGGAAAACTAGAGGGATATCAWGATTAAATCCTGTCTCAGCTTTGAGGTCTGGCTTTTGAAGAGTCCCAGTCATCTTCTCCTACTCATCTCATCCAGTCCTTAATGCAAATATTAGGCCTTTGTGGAACATTTTTCAACTCTGTGCATTCTGACACTGCTTTYCAATGGAAGCTTTTGTGTCTTTGAAAGGTTTCCTGCTGTGGGAATGACAACCCTCAATCCCAATGCTTGATGGTGTTTGTGGTTGCCTGAGTTGTGAAGCCTCCTGAAAAACATTGTGGTTTTTTTCCTTGACTCTTTTCATCAACAGATTACAAGTCTTTCCAAAGAGAATTTCAACTAATCTCTGGTCGTGGCATTTCAAAGGGTTTTCTTTCATCAGTACCTGCTGACAATCCAATTAGCTAACTGCCTTTAATTAACCATAATATATTCCAGGAGAGCAGAATAACAATGGAACAAAATCAAGCAGTGGCAATTCTGTGACTGAACTTGGACCTCCCCTTTCCCAGGTGCAGGATTTTGGACAGCCCTGCAACTCCTTGCTGTCCCCTCTGAGATCTGCCATGAGTGCCTTGAATTCCTGGGGAGGGAAAAGCATCCAATCCCTCAGCTCCAGGTTCACCCGTGTGCAGTGAACCCAAAGAGACCAGTGGGTATTTCTTCCTGTGGTTTGTGTGCCTGGGCTTTGCACACAGGAGCTTTGATTTTGAAAATTTGGCCAGCCTAGCTTCTCAGGCAGGGATCTYTCCACTGCAAGAGGGGCTTACGTCTGTTTTTCCCTCATCTCCTTATCTGCATGTTCCTTGGTGGAGACTTTTTCAGTCAGGAGAGCATGGCAGGAGTGCTGGAATAAAACAAGCTTGTGTTTTGGTGTGGTGTTCAGTGTCTGGMTTCAGGTGGTTGATTCATCCCYCAGCTGCYKGGCMCCAAAATYCTTTAAACTCCACACCTGAGCTCCTGTTACTGATGTGGGACTGAGACAACACGGAGCTTCTGGGCTTTTCTTGTGTTAGCAGAACAAACCATTGCTCTCCTAAACTGGGCACCACTAACCCAAGGCTTCACCCCACTCTTTGCAAACACGAGGGGATGGCTGCTTACACTGCTCATCCTGTTCCTGGGAGAGATRCATTCAAAGGATWGGAAGCTCCACAGGATTTTGGTTAYGAGGTTTCCTTAAAAATGGGGTTAGATGAGGTGTGTAGGACTCATTTCTTCAGAAGGGCAGGAGAAACTGCTAMAGGCTCCCCCTGAAGGGCCTCCTTACCCAGCAGTCTGACACAGATTTGCTTCTGAAGAACTCTATAATTTGTCCTTATTATGTTATATGTGTGATTTAATGAAAGGCTCTTTCTCTACTGTAATTGAGCTCTTAATCTCATCTGAAAAGCAGAGCACAATCCCTTCAGAAATGCTGTTTGAGTAACAGCCTGTTTGTGTTTCCTTTGCCGTGGTGTTGCTCACTGAGCTGTTCTCTCTTTATTTGAGAGCAGACAACAAACAGATTTCTCTGAGTCAAAAACACGTCAGTGGTGCCACACAGAGTAGATTTGAATAGAAACCTATCTCACTGCCCAACTGAGCGAGCAARATCTTCCCTGGTTCTGCAAAGGGTGTGAAGAAGTGAGTTTTCCTTAGTGAACACCTGAGGCCTCATGCAGGTGATGCTCAGGAAATGTAACATGAGGATGGCAGCTGTCAGYAAAATGATTGGCTCTGGGCAGGTAAAGGCAGGAGATAAAGATGGAAAGTCAAATCAACAGGATGCTGAAAAAAATTGTAAGAGGAGCAATGACTTCAGTGAAAATCCCTCCATCTTAAACCTCCAAAAAGCATTTTTACATTAATCCACAAAAATGTCCTGTTTTTGATCTGTCTGATCTTCCTAAATAGCATTTTTCAGTTAGAATTATGAGTTGAGAGACATTAAAGAAGGCTGAGCACAGGAGTTTTCATTGTGATCTTTGCACATTTTCCTGGAGGGAGGCCCCAAGCCCCAGCTGCAGACCGGGGGGACCTGTTTCCCTAAACACTCCCAAACCCCACAGTGGGACTGACCCAGAACCCAGGATCTGTAGGGGACTATGAAAATATTTCACACTAGAAAACACTGGAAACTTGCTGGTGATCCACAGCTCCCAGTTCAAACCTCAGGCAATGCCAGCAGTGAYCAGTTTGCTGCCTGCACTGTGAATGCAGAACTGATGGTTGTGAGTGGGACTGTGGATGGCTTTTTGGGGCACACAGAACCTTCCATCCCTACTGCTCTGTCCACACTAGAGAGTGGATTTTCCTCGAGAAATACCTGAAGAATGGGAAGGATGAAGAGACAATTGTTCCCTGCCAGTGAGGGCTGTGCTTGTTGCAAACACACAAGTTACATCTCGTACAGGTCCACAGGGATGGAAGGCTGAGATCAGCTCAGCTCTGCCATTTACCAGGGGAGTGAGGACCAAACTCTGCACCACACTTTCACAAGTGGAGACAAGAGGGTTGGATCACATCCAGAGGGAGGATGAAGAATGTGTCATGTTTTGTCTTGCCATGCATAGCAGATATCCTAAATTAGAGCACCAATATCTTCCCAAACTCTGCTTTTTCCTCTACCTCCTCCCATGTGAGAAGAACCATTCATTCTGATCCTGCCCCTTCCACCTGTCCCAGTAAATATCTCAATTACTGGAGTAAYTGGCACTATTGGATCAGATTTGATGTGATGAGCAGTGGATTTTCGTAGTCAGCATCTCAATTTAAAGTGACACAAATAAAAGATCAATTCCTGCTTTCCTGGAGAAGAAATTAAGGAAAAATCTTTTYGTGCTGTGAACTGAGTGTACAAAGCTATAGAGGTAGAAAGTGGAGATGAGATTGTCTCCTGAGAGGAGTAAATTTGTCAATTTAGCAAATTAGAGAGAATATGCTTTCACCTTTGAAGCAGTCAGGTACCACAATGATGCCACTYTGAGCAGGCAGGGTTGGGGTGGGGATTGCTCCCATGGATTTTGACAGATCTATTCTCACAATAACCCATTTGCTGGTGCCAGCTCTGCAAGACAGCTGCTCAAGGACAATTTCTCTGCCTGATTTCACAGAATTTTCCATTCTGTTTCCCTCCCTGTGGATGGTGTCCTGGATGAGACCATCCTGCCACATTTAATGCCTGTGTGGTGACACTGAAGTGGCTTTGTGTGATGCCCTCGAGYCTGCAAGGGCTCTGTGCCCTTCCAGCCAAAGCTGTGACAGGTTGGAGAGAATTTATTGAGTTACTCAGCAGCATCAAAAGCCCTGGGAGAAATAGTGTTGTGGCCATGTAAGGTGAAACCAGAGGGTTTCATGCTTTTTGGTGGAGGATCAGATGATGCTGCAGAAACTTCCATCTGGAACACAGCAGCCCAAGGCATTGGGGAGAGGGTTGAGATCCCACTTGGCACAGTTTCTTGTCCAAAATCAGCCCAAAACACATTCCCTCCTAATGTAATGGACTTTTTTTTTGGTATTTTCTGCCAGAAACAGAGCAAAAATTAGGAGGGGGTACACCAGCTGAGAAATGATGAGGAAAAAGAGCTCTGTGTCCACAGGGATGCTGTGGARAGGGCTGGAGGCAGCTTGTGCCACCTGGCAAGTCCCTGCTGCAATGGCTAACGTGCTCCTGATTATATTTAATTAATTAGCAGCAGGGGAGAATCTGGAATCAGAGTTGTGCTGCTGCAGTAACAGGAAACAMGATGTTCTCTTGGCACTGGAGCTGCTCTCAGGTACCCGTGGYTGTGCTCGCCAAGGAAACGGGGCAGTGACTCAGAGGAGGAGCAGCAGCAGCAGCACAGGGCTGGCTCAACACTTGGATTTGCTGCTCCTGAGCACGGACCTCATGTCCCTGCAGCAYCTTTCCATCCAGGAATGGTGTGGAAAAGGGTGGCAAACCCTCAGGGATGTGAATCCTAGAGGGGATGTGATGAGATGAATTTTCCGCATTGGCCCTTTCTCGCTGTGTTATCTCCTCCCCTTGTGAGGTATGTGCTGGTGTCCCTTCTGGTGGAGTTTGTTACTAAGTGAAACATTCAGGTTTTTTCTGCTTTTTGGCCCTGATTTTGTGACTAGGCAAACATTTGCTTTATTGAAAAAATGTGATCAGTCCTGCCACTTTCTCAGGAGCTGCTCAGGTACCTGAAGTTAAGCAGGTTTGTATTTCCCAGGTACCTTCAGCTRTAATTACAATGTAAAATGATTTCTTCCTTTTCAGTCTCATGAGAATGCTCTAGTCTTTTGTTTCTGATGCCTCCTTAGATTGATTAATTCCTGCTAGTTCCCTTCATGTCCCTTTAAATACTAAAAAGAGGCTAATGCTACATACTTGGGAGAATCAGAGAAAGGTTTGGGGACATTTAAAAGCCATCATGTTTTATAGTGCTATCTTCCCTCAATTAAAGTTMCTTCCATTTTTTGGGGTGATTTTTTTCCTTTTTTCTTCTTTTGCTAATTGTGATGCTGCTCACTGTGAAACTCACAAAGGAACCCCAAGAAATCAGYCAGTCAAGCAGATAAGGAAACAGATGCTGTAGAGCACAAAGGTCAAATAAATACAGACAGCTGGAAAAAAAAGGCTTTGGAAAATGAGGGGAAACTGCTTAGGTGGAAAAGAAGGGGTTTTGAAATGGGATTACAAATGGAAAACCTTTTTCTGAAGAGAAATAAAATACCATGGTCTCTAAAAAATATCTTAATTAATTCAGGGCAGTAATAGAGAAGGAATAAGAACTTGCATTAGGTAAATGGGAAGTCCTTACAGCCAGTGGACTCTCTGCAGAGCCCATTACAAAGATGTGCCCGGTGCATTTAGACTCTGATTTTCTCATTGTTTCCTGGCCTCTGCCACATGAGAAATAACAGGGAAAAGCTCCAATCCAGGAAAACATTTAACAAACTCTGCTAGGTAGGACTTGCACTGTCTAGCTGGCTGCTGACCCGTGTGGTGGCTTTCCTCCCCATGTCTGAGTAATGAAGCATCTTTCTGGCCTATTAGAAAAGAGACATTCTTTAATTAAAATGCAGTTAACTGCAGCCTCATTAGCCTGGATCGTGTTTCACTGTTCCCTGGATGGCAGGCAGAGATGGCACTTGTACTTGTTTCRTTAGGAATGCAAAATGCCACCGGGTGGTCGCTCTCGGGTACAGGCAGTGCCTCMCGCTCCAGCGTTTGTCCCCATGGAATGCAGAAATGTCCCCAGATCCATCCCAATGACTCCATCAGCCACCCCAGATGGGGCTGCTCACCAAGGGCAGGGCCTGGGTCTCTCTGTGCACTGTTTGCCCCGGCAATGTTGAACCCTCCTGTGGTGTGGGAGGGTGTAGCTGCTGGCCAAACAGCGACAAAAAAGAATAGATACAAAACCACACAAAAAGTGGGTGAAAAAAACAGAGARAAAGAAGAACTTTATTGTGGGACAARCCTCTTTTATCCACTTTAGCAACCAGCGTATACATTAGTGTCAAACATACATTGGTTAAGAGACAGCTGTTTAATTAGTAATCAGAACATAATTGGTGAGTTTGCAAAAGCTACAGTATCAGTAATGTTTATAATTTCCAGCCACCTGCATTATCATTTCTACATTCCAATCTGCTTTTCTCAACAGCAGCCAAGGATGCGGCATTCCTCCTCCATGTAGGCTGTTAACATCCCTTTCTTTTCCCAGGCCTCAGTCATACACAATAATTGGCTGAGTTTCAGAATCAGGGCTTGTGGGGCCGCTTTTTTCCCCCACAGGAGGGATCCAGGCCTTGAGGGTTCCTGTGTCATTTCATTGTGCTGATAGGAACTAACGAGCCGTGTAGTTCTTGTCTCTTGATTACTGAACTTTGTTCTGCTCTCTGAAAATGGTGAAGTGCATCAGAAGGATGTGGAACTGCTGGAACTGCTCCAGAGGAGGCCATGAAGATGCTCCGAGGGCTGGAGCGGTTCTGCCCTGGAAACAGGCTGAGAGAGCTGGAGTGTTCAGCTTGGAAAAGAGAAGGCTCCAAGGAGATAATTGAGCTTCTTTCAATGCCTAAAGGTGCTCCAGGTGAGCTGGAGAGGGATTTTGGACAAGGGCCTGGAGTGACAGGACAAGGGGAATGGTTTCAGCCTCAGAGAGGACAGAGTTAGATGGGATATTGGGATTAAACCCTTCCCTGTGAGGGTGGCGAGGCCCTGGGCTGCCCAGAGAATCTGGGGCTGCCCCATCCCTGGAGGTGTTCCAGGCCACGTTGGATAGGGCTTGGAGAAACCTGGTCTAGTGGAAGGCAGAGGGGTGGAAYGAGATGGTYTTTAARTTCCTTTTTAACCCAAAAYATTTCAGGATTCTCTGTCTGGGCTGCTGAACCCAGCCAAAAGAAGAGCAACATTGCTGAGATTGAGTGAAAAGGGGGATTAAAACCACCTGTGTTTACCCTTTAAACCCCTTCAAACCCCTTCAAACATCAATTAAGATTGTTCTGATAAAGACAGGGCAGCACTCAGACATGCTGAATGCTGCTCCCGGGTGTATCTCCGGGTAAGATCACAAAGGAGTTTTTGTTGCTCTTCAGTCSTGGCTGAAATCTAAACCTCAGCGAGTGCAGCTCCAAGGGTGACACGAGCTGGGAGATGCAGAGGAGATGTTCCTCAATACAGTAACTCAACTGCAGCCAGAACTGAGGCATCTGCGCAGGGATTTCATATTCACCGACTGGGAGGGAAATCTAATCAGCACTTGCTAATTTTCATGAAGTCAAACACCTGGGATTCACTTCAGRCTTGCATTTTCCTGGAATAATTCAACACAAACACTGTATATTGATACACATGCACTTGACTTTTCTGTTGTTTGATGAGACTACAATTTGTCATTCTCTTGTGGTTCCTGCAATCCTTCCTCTCCTGTGGTTTGCAGTTGAATTACCACCCCCTACCCCARGACTATTCATCTGTTATGTTTTGGATATTGTTGCTCTTCAAAGGAAGGCAAACAATGCTTGTGTAAGCCAGCCTGCTTCCCAGGCAGATTTTATTGGCATCAGATCCTGCATCAAACCAGAATTCAATCTCATCTCCATTGTTGTGGGTCTCCATTATCTTTTTCCTTGTCATTGCTTTTCCATTTCTTATTACTATGCCGTTCTCAGTCTTGAGCAACATCATTCAGARCTACACAGAAGTCACATACTGCTGGTTTTTTATTCACATTTGCTTTTTACCTAATCCCAACCAGCTCTCTGTTGAACATCTGTTTTTACCTGGGCTGACAGGTGTATTTTTTAGCTGTAAATATTGCAAATCTGGGATACGGAATTTTTCTTACTCTGCGAATCTAATCAAGGTCCTTTTCTAARGTGTCACTGAACATCTGAATTCTCTCTTTCTCCCAACAACCTGCAGTGCTGGTTTTGAGTGAGATAAACCAGGCAGTCTGGAGTCACTCCTTAACTGCTCTTCCATCTCCTCATCCTGTGGTTGGGGTGGGATGGTTGGTTGGGTAGGCAGCTTGTGCAGAGAACCCAGTGCATCTTCACCAGGGCTGGACAACCCTTTTGGTGTAAATTTTCCTTTATATCTAATCTAAGCCTCCACTGGTGCAACCTGAGGCTGTTTCCTCTYGTCCTGTTGGTTGTTACCTGGGAGAAGAGACTCTGCACACACATACACAGAGGGATAGATGGGTATGTGGCATGGGAATTCCCTTTGATTCCTCCAGCAGAAACCCATGTGCGTGGTCCTTTTTGTTGCACAGCAGGTAAAAACTGAAGCAGTGAGATGTATCTTAACCAGGGAGAAATCTGGAGGCGGGGGGAGAAAGATGCTTTGAAAGGGAATAAAACTTGCTGCCAGGCTTTCCTCTGTGAGCAAGTCCAATTTCTTTCTTTCTTTTTTTTTTTTTTTTCTTTTGGTGCTGTGTTATTCCTCCGTGGGCAGGAGGCTGCAGGCATTTCAATTCTCTTCAAGTCCTTGTTTCAAAAAGGGCCCAAAATATGTTCTCTTCTAAGAGGCAGTAAACATCAAGTGCACAATGCAGCTTCTCTAAGCCTCTCTTCTTCTGTCTCAGGGAGAAAGGAATTCTCCAAGCCCTAGAGCCTGACTCACTCGCTGTGTGAGCATGAATTAACCAGGAATGTTCGAGAATTATTCCTGAATAATTCATGAACCTGAATTAATCATGCATTTTCATGAATTATTCATGAATAACTCATGGAAATGCAAGGTTTATTCATGCTCCAAAAAACCCAAGGCTTTTTCTCTTCTCTTCTGCTCTCTCTCCCTGTAAGAAACAGACCTGAAACAAGCTAAGGAAAAGAATAATATATGTATATGGGAAAATAACAGGAATAATAATGCTGAAACAAAACAACCAGGAGAAAAGAAAGCCAAAGCTCTTTTTTTTTTTTTCTTTGCAGTGAGGACAGCAGGTGGGAGCTTTCCAAGCCAGACAAAGGAGACCTGACAAGGAACTGTGGTGAAGGGACAAGCCCAAGGCAAAGAAGTGTCCGGTCACCTCCTCTCCTGGAGCAGGCAGCTGAGACCTGCAGAGACAGGAGGCATCTTGCAAGACTCAACACCTGGAGCAGTGCTAACCAGGCAAGAAGCAGCTTGTGATCTCTCTCTTTTTTTTTCTCTCTCTGTTTGTGTGTTCATGTAGTTTTGGTGCATTCATAAGGGTAAATGAGCAAGTGGTTAACGGGGAAGGAAGATCAGTGTGTTTTCTTTAAATGTTAAAGGAAAATCCCTCCTGAGAGCTGTTTGGGTTGGGGCTGTTTGCTGTTTGGAATGTGGAGCTCTGATTCTGGGAGGGAGAAGGCTCAGCTGTGCATTTTTCCCAGTTTCTGGTCTGTAGCCTTCCCTGTGTTTGGGAGAGGGCTGGGGGCAGCTGCCTGCCGCAGGGATGGGGATGTGGGGGGTCAGGCACACAGATCATTTATGTTTGGTGTTTCCTGATAAAAATCAGTGCCRGAGAAAAGGGTTGGAGAAATCCAGRTGTGAGACTGTGCCAGCAGGGCAGGCTGGCAGGTTTGGGGAGAGCTACAGCTCCTGCATGGAGCTTTGCTGCAGCTGATGGTGGTGGAGGCAGGGAAGGAGAAAGTTCTCCAGGGTGAACTTGAACCTTCCAAGTGAGAGGAATCAAATCCAGGGCAGGAATTTTATTGGGGTTTGGAGACAAAACAAGAAACTGGAATAATTTGGGTCTTAGCTGCCTTACCTGCTGTCTTGTGTGTGCTCCAGCTCTCCCTGCCCCAGCTCAGCTTTGGACATTGTGGGCATTCTCTCTGAGCCATGGTGCCCAGCGCACGGGCTCACCCCATCCCCAGAACCCTTCTCCAAATCCCACTGCTGAGCAGAGCAGGCAGGACTGGGGTGATGCTCTGCCAGGGCCTTTAGGAGCTCTGGCAGTGGTCTCTGCTTGATTTGGTCCCTATCCATAAAGTGTTGGTTGGAAGCAGGAAAGAAACCCCTCCTGGGCTCAGCCACCCTCATCTCCTCAGCTGCTCCTCGGCACGGGAGGTTTTGCAAATCACACCAGCCTGGCACTGTGGTTTCTCCAGTGGTTGAAGTCTGCAGCTCCAGGGGCAGAAAGAGGTATCTCCGTGGGCACAGCAGTGAGCCAGGACTTAGGATCCAGCTCCTTGCAGCTTTGTTGCTTGACTGCCTTAGATATATCTGTCCCTGGTCTGTGCCTCAGTTTCCCCATGGGTKAAATGAAGGGAATTTGCTGTTCTCCTTACTGAAGCACTCTGATGTTTACCAGGGGAAATAACTGAGCAAAGGAATGATAATTTCCTGGAATACCCCCAGGTCCTTTTGAGCCTCTTCTCTGCACTGCCTGTGTGGATATTACACAGACACAGCCCTGCTCTCGAGCAAATTGCTGTGGGTCTGTTGAAGCCATTTGAGCTGTGATGGCTCATGGGGCAGAGGAACCAGCCTGTGTCTGCTCAGGGGCTTATCCAGAGTCTGCTCCAAGTGTCTGCTGTGAGAGCTGGCCCTGCCTGACCCCAGATGAGACAGGACATGGCTCTCAATTCAAATGACACTTGGATGCACTGATGGCACCTGGGGCAGTCAGACCCAAGACAGCCTCCCAGTGACGAGCTTTAAGATGAGGCAAGCTCAGAACGGCAGGAACGGGAAAAGAGAAATAATGCATGGAGAAGATGCAGGGCCARGTATTTTCTATCTGCAGGTTGTGCTGCCGCAGGCAAAGCACCGTTTGTGAGCACTCCCAACAACGAACAGCCCAAACCCTTGTGGTGACACTCCCATTCTGCTCCCTGTGCTCCAGGTGGGCAGCCCTGATGTCAGCCAAGCTCTACGTGCTCATCAGCTGGCCGGATGGCAGCCGGGTCATCAGTGTGGAGAACATCAAGGAGCCCCGCAAGCCCTTCCACCTCTACACAGTGGGGGAGCAGGTCCTGGCCCGATGCCCCGGCTTCAGTGGCCTCTACTGGGGTGTGGTGGAAGGCATCAGTGGTGAGTGACACCCACCTGGCCTGGGTTTGCAATCCAGGRCTGCTCAGGAGCAACCTTCTGAGGAGGTCAGTGCTGAAACGTCTTCTCTTCCTACAGAGCACAAAGATGTTTTGGAGAAGAAGCTGCTGGAAGATCGACAGCTCCTGGAGAAGTTAAGTGAGTAAGGGGTTTTGAACATTGCACCCTTCTACTTCCAGGGGTTTTTTTGGGTGGGAGGATGCTGGGGATGTGGTAATCCCCATAATAATCAGCATAAATTTCACATCACTGCAATCAGGGTACCAAGCATTGAGTGGGAGGGGGGAGATCCAAATCATTGATGCCCCGTGGCACATCCTGAGTATCTGCCTTGCTTTCAGAAGAAGAACCAGCTGTCCACAGCATGATGCCATCCCCACCAAAAAAATCCAGGAAAACCTTCCCCAAATGGACCCAYGGGAACGCATCCAGGAAATACCCCAGTGACAGGAGCTATCCTGCAAAGCCACTGCTGAGGGTGGCTGAGGCCAGCCTGCCCCACGATGCCAGCAACTCCTCCATCCTCAAGGACAGACATGTCCTGGGAGGCTCAGCAGGAAGCCCCCGTTCCCTGGCAGCTCCTCCCCACCCAGCCAGCGCCTTCACAGCTCCATCTGCCTTCATCACCATGGCCATGCCAGGGCCAGGCACTTCCCAGGGTGAAGAGGACAGGGCTGCTCCAGCTGCCAGAGGTAACCTTGGGTTCTGCCTCTGCTGCCTGGTCCTGAATAGCAGGGTGGGATGGGRAGCTGCAGAGCAGCCAGAAAACCTCTGCTTTTCTCTGGGGCTGTGTGGGCTTTTCTTAGGGCTATGGAGGGCAGAGATGACATCTTCAGGTTYTTTATACCAGGGAGATCTCCCACAGGAGAGCTGTCTAAAGGGAGATGTGTGATACCTGTGGGATAGTGCATGGTCTCTGCTCTGTAGGCACCAGGTCTGTCTCCTTGGCTAGCAGTTCTCTCCCCACAAGCCAGAAGACAACCTAAATGAATGCCTGCCTGAATAACTGAAATTCCCATTTGTATCTCAATTAGTCAAACCTTCTCAGATTTGCCTATTTCCCTATTCTTCCACCCACTAACACACACACATTAAATGCACTTATGAAAATACATTAGTGTGTTATTTACCTGCTGACAGACAGAAACATCCACAGACAAGTTTGCTCTGCTCGCTTTGCCCACTATCTCTTTTGTGCTGGGACCAGAAGCCCTTGAGATGCCCCCTTTTTCTAATAACAAATCCCCCCTGATGAGCCCTGGAAAGCCTGTCTGGATCACTCTGTTTATGCAAAGGGAATAGCATGTTGCCATGCAGTCTAGCAGGAGTTCTTAGATAATCTGCTCTGGACACAGAGGGATTAATGACCTTTTCCAGAGCTGATTTTTCAGTTTGTCTCCCATCCCTGCTGCAGATTACATCACCCTTCCAATGAAGAGGAAGTCAGATGGCATCCTGTCCCCATGCCAGCAGCACATCTGTCTGAACAGGTAATCCTGAAGTGCACTGAGGACCTTGGATGCTTCACATCCTGTATTGATTTCTGTCCACCCTTTCTCCATTCTCTGGCAGTGAGTAGATGCTCATGGAGGTTAAACCTAAAGCACAGAARATAACAGGAGATTGTGTGGGCACAYACAGAAGAGGATGCACAGGARTTTGTCCACATGAAGRACCCCTAATACTTCCTCTCAATCCATTTTATTCTTATTGCAAAGGGAAGCAGAATTGACTTTGCTTTGAGTTACAGATAATTCTCCTCAGGAATTATTATAAATATGAGTACAAAGCTGTTTGTGGCAGTGGTGTTTAACTTGCTTGTTTTTTTCAGCCGTGAAGAGCGAAAGACTGATGCTTTGCAAGAGATGGATGGCTTTGAGAGGATTCACAAAAATTTCAGTCCTGGTGAGATGGAAAGGTAATTAACAAAAGAAGGCACTTGTTCCTAACTGTGTTTTTCTCCTCACTACAAGAGCAAGCAGTGAGATCCCAGCTGGGTGACAAAGTGGGGCAATTTTAAACCCCAAAGTTGCTGAGTCTCTTTATAATCAGARCCAGGTGTTTCTGATTGTAGGGGTTTGGAATTAGGGATGCAAGAAGGCTCTAAAACAATGCAGAAATGACAAAGCTCTTGCCTATAACAATCAAAACAYGGTGGTGTGTTCCCTGTTTTATTGTTCATTACTTTGATGATCCAGTATCCAGCGATAAAGTGATGCTAGGGACAGCTTTCTTGCACAGAAATGGGTGCCAAAAAATTGAAGTTGTCATTCTTGTATTGTCATTTCCCACAAGTCCATTTTTTAATACCACAAATATGTTTGTCCTGGGACTTGCAGGACAGGCTTTCTATCTTTCCTTACAACTGAGAAGGAAATTGAGCATCAAAGTCTCCCTGTATGCATGACAAGAGGGAGTTGAGGGTTAAACTCAACATTCCTGAGTTACTGAAAAGTCCAGGCCATGTCATTTTCCCCTCCTGCCTCACTCCTCACCCAGGAACAGCTGGAAAGGCTGATTCTCAGGCCCTGCTTGCTGAAGGGATGAAATCACTGCTTGTGGGTGAAGGAGTGACATCCACAGTGAGGACAAGGTGTTTTCTCACCTTTACAACACCCACTTTAATTTTTCAGGGCAGAGAAGATCGAGCAGCTGGAGAGGATGGTGCTGGACCTCCAACAGGATGTCGTCTCTCTGAAGAAGAAGGTGCAGAGGTTGGAATCCCTGTCCTTCCAGGAGGAGCCCCACCGGCAGCCGTGCGAGGTGGTGGAGCTCTTCAACGGCTACACCAAGGAGCAGCTCAAAGAGACCATCAGGTTCGACCAGAAAATCAGCACAGCCTGCAAGACCCTGCTCTACAAACTCTTCACCTCCGACTACATCCAGAGCCACTCCATCACRGGCCGCAGGGGCAACACCTTCCGCGAGGCCAAGCCCATGATGGACGAGCGCTGCATCAAAATCATCAGGGTGCTGCTGAAGCAGAAATTTGGGGATCACCTCAGCGACACCGTGATCACGGAGAAGATCCAGAACGTGCAGAAAGCCCTGAGGCAGAAGTTTAAGACAGAATGTCTCTGAAGCATGGGGGGGTTTGGTGTCTCCTCTCCTGAGCAGTTTTCCCAGGAGAGATGAGCCTGAGCAGCTGCTGATTCCCCCAGGAGCCAACCCAAGTGAACCATGTGCTGAACACAGCTCGAGCCTTTCACTGCCAAACCTCTGCCTGCATTAACTGAGTGGGAATTTTGTCCTCTTCAGGTTCCTCCCCATCCAGTCTGTGTGCAGACCTCACTGTGGGTACCTGTGATCACCTCTACGACTCTTTAATAACGTGCTCAAAAGCTTCAGGGCTCCGTTTGAGTCCAAGRATGGCTCAGGAAGGCAGCTCTGTTCCACCTTGCAGTGGGTTAGGAGGAAATGTTTGCTCTGGGACAGGGGACACAGCTGCAGATTTCTCTCTGCATGCCTCTGGTTGCCTCCTTCTGCCTGTGGGACAATATTTACTCTCTTTGCTCCCAGTGAATGTGTTTTAATGGTTCCTGCAGTAACAGAAAAGCAGACTCATTAAAATGACACCTTAAAACATTCAGAGAAAGATAATTTAYTTTTTTTCCCCTCTGTTTTAGTGAAGTCTTATGGAAGAATTGTCATCCCTAACCAAAACCCGCTGAAAAAGAGAAGTGATCACTCATGGAAATTACATTAATTTTCCTTTCAAGATCAGATTATTTCCATACAGGATAAATCCTGCACATTTTTATGATACAAGAGTGAGGGATGGAGGACAAAATATGCCCCAACTTTGCTTCAAGGATCAGGCATATTGTGGACACTCTCACTATTAATTAAAGTATTTTTATTGCAGATAAGAAGTACCAAGTACAATCAGACACTTTGCTTAGAGACTAGAAAAGCTAGAAAGACACATATTTTCCTAAATAATTCAGAGCTGAAGTGTGGGTGGGTTAAAATTGTTCTAAGCATTAAAAGAATGAGATGCTGACACCAGTCCACTTAACAGAAGAGCTGCAAAATACCAAACATTCCCTTTTACAGAGGCTTCTCAGACAAGAAATAGGTTATCTCAGCCTAATTTTTAAATTATTCAGGAAAAGAAAATGCCAGCGSGTTTGCATTAATCAAAACATTTGGTTAAATTTATATGTTTTGTTGTGTTTCCAAGTATTTAATTTCTTCACAGTTACATGAGAAATAATAATGCAAAATAAATGTATTGGAGAAACAAGGAGTTGTTTTGAAAGGGKGGAAAAAAATGAAAGGTGTTATTTTCAGAATTTTCCTCCACTTTGTGCCTTTTTTTGAGGTAATCCATTAAAGTAGGGTTAATGCTGTGATGCATTTTGGTTTTGGGGGAGATAGGCTCAATGTTTCTGGCATTATTTTCATCAGATGTCTCTRACAGTCATGTTAAATTGCTGTAGGTAATAACTAAAGATATTCCTTCTGTTTTCCCAGTGCAAATGCTTTTCCTAACTATAATGCAAGCACACATTGGTGATGATTCCTCCTTTGTAGGGACCTTGGCTCCAGCAGCAGCTGTTGCAGGTCTGCTGTGGTCTCTTAGAGCCCAGAACACAGCCAGGCCTTGAAAATACACTGAAACTGAGCAGAACYGCCCCAAAACCTCCCCAGTGCAGAAATACACCTTGAAATACAGCAGCACTGCCAGAAACTTGGGACCTTCCCATGGCAGGCCTTAGGCTGGAATCCCTGCTCAGGRAAACGCCCCAGGTGATGTTTTTATTGTGGACTTCTCAATGAGAAGATCACGGAGACACAACCAGGCTTATCCTTCAGAACTTAAAGATCATCTCATTCCATGGGCAGGGAATGAGATGAGCTCATGGACACCATCCCAGGCTGTTCCAAGCTCCATCCAGCCTGTCTTTGGACATTTCCAGGGATGGGGCAGCCAAAGCTTCTCTCTGTCTCAATCTTCCCTCCTGATGCTCCAACAGATCCCTCRCCAAGCTGCAGCCCGTAGAGCCAGTTCACAAATGTTATTTATTAAGTAAGTGGTGCTGCTGTCATCCCCTGCTGAGCCCTTTTTGCCGAGCTGGAGATCATTACTGTGAGAGAAGGGAGAACAAAGAGCCAAGGATGAACTGGCTGCGGGGCGCCGCGGCTCCCGAAAAGCGACGGCTCTAATCAGCTCCCCTGGAAGCAGATGAGCTGGGTGACCTTTCTGCTTGAAAAGCTCCCTCAGAGGTAACTTCCCAGCCTAACAGAGCTGCTGGTATTTTGGAGTGCTGCTGGTAAGTGGAGCTGATGGATGCTCCRTGCGCAGCACAGCCGCAGCACTAACGAGCCGGTGCTCGAACGGGCCCTTCTCGGCTGTAAAAGTTGTCCTCAGATACTCTCAAAGGCTTTGATACGGCAGAGAGGGTTGAAGAAAGGCAACGCAGGCGGCTTTTCGTTAAAGTTCATTTTTTAGAGTGTTTGCGAGCCGGAGGCAGCGTTTGCASGGTAATTGGGAGCAGCGGCGGGCGCCGGCGATCAAACGTCACSGAGAGGATGCCGAGGATGCTCTCACCTCGCTGAACCCTCCAGCTCTGGCTAATCAGCCTCGAGAGGGAGGATCACACAGCTCTGGGATGTGGCATTCCCCGGGGGATGCAGGGGTCAGGCCAGATCGAGGAGGAGGAGGAGGAGGAGGGTTTGTGCCAGAACCACTTCACTCAGCGATGTTCAAAGCCTCTCCAAGAGGTGAAGGGCAGCTCCACTGAATGGAATCAACCTCCCACTTTAAATGAATTACCGGGAAAAACTGGACAGGTTTTGCTGTTGAGATAAATTACTCTGCTAGGGCCTCAGCAACTTGTTAAAAGTGATGATACTCCTGCCTCAGCCCTGGGCTCTCTGGGTGCAGGAGGGTGTGGACAGTGAAAATAATGGCCAAAACTCAGGGGGGTCTCCAAGGAGGTTTTSCATTTGGTTCAAAAGCAAGAGAAATGRTGCTCCTCAAYCTTTGCAAATACAGGGCAGGCAAGRAACATCCAGCTSTCTCTCTCTCCATCAGAAGCTGGAGCAGCAGGGCTGACCTCAGGGGTTYGGCTCAGTCAGGGTGTGCAGGAACTGAGCAGGGACCTCACAAGGCTCTGGGGCTCCCCAGCATCCCCAAACACCACAATGGGGCCCCAAACACCACCTGGTTACACCTCTTTTGTTTCCTTAGGAACCGGCTGGAAGCTGCACCAATACACAGGTTTTCAGGGAAAGGTGGGAGCCTTCCCAGCCTGCTCTGCATCAACCTTTAAATTTTCACATTGGCCAACAAAAGGCTTCTGCAATTTCATAAAAAACACAGAATTGTTTGTATTGGGAGGGAATATTAAAGGTCATCAAGTTTCAACCCCTTGCCATGAACAGGGACATCATCAAAAAGATCAGGTTGCTCAAAGCCCCATCTAACCTGGCCTTGATTGTTTCCAGGGATGGTGAATCAACCGCTTCTCTTCACAACCTGTGCCAGTGTTTTTTAATAAAAAATTCCAGYTGCAGAGGTGCTGCTGCCAGGATGATTTCATATGGGAAAAAACCCAGCTGAAACAAGGGGGAGATTCTTTGGTGTTTAACCCCATTTATTTCAAACTARTTTCCTTGACCCTGCCAGGGGGATTCCATGCCCAGTACAGATTTTAATTTTTCCATTACATGGCCTGTAGGAAGCACCGACTGCTGAGTCTCTCAATGCCTGCACTGTGTGCATCCCCCAGAAACCATCACACATTCACTTAAAGACATGCAGACTGTGAGTATCAGCTWAAGGAATAACGTTAAAATGGAACTAAATCCCTCGCTGGGTTTTAATCAAGGCTTACAAAGCCTGACTGCCTTTACATGARCCCCAGACAGCCATCACTGAGTCTGCCTGGTGTTCCAGTCTGCTTGGATGCACTTGGGAAAATCCTCTGCACAGGAGGAGTGGGGCAGTGTTTGGTGGAATTTTCTTTGGTTCGAGATCTTCCATCAGGGAGCTGCAGGGACAGGGGTGTGACACAGGGAGAGCTCASCTGGGGAGGAAAGAAATACCAGAAGGATGAGCCTTGACCTGTAAGWGTTTGGAGCTGTGTGTCATCTCCTACTGGCTTCCAACACACAAATACTCTGTGTCACAAGAAGATTTTTCTTTTTGTTCTGGTAAGTCTTTGTCTTATTTGGTTTCAAAAAGCCAGTAAAAATGAAGCAACCCACACAGAGCATGGCCTCAGAGCTATGTGTGTGCATTGTGTTTGCACTTCTGGGCTATTTTTTTTGTAAAAAAAAAAGTTCTTGTATCATTTTACTTTCTTCTTGAAAGCATACCTGCGTTTTTTTTTTTTTTTTGAAAGTGCATGCCCATGCCTGGTAGGTGTGCAAATACATCAGATTTTATACTTTAAGCAGCTTTTTTATGTCTCTGCCTCAGTCACATATTCATTACACTTCACTTTTACCAGTATTTCTCTGTCTGCAGTACATGATTACATTATTCCAACTCATTTCTCTCCATYTCCCCCACCTTTTCAGAGCTGAATGGAACTGGGGAGATCATTATTAAAACACAGAAAGCACAGAAATAAAATTAACCAGCGCACCGGTTCTCTGTGTGCTGAATACACTRAGGAAATAAAAGGGCCTTCCACTTCTAATAAAATCTGGATGTGAATTGCCTCATAAAAGCATGGATGAATTATATTCAGAGGCCAAATAGAGAGAAGAGAGAGAGCTTGAAGCCCTCTGACATCAGGATGCTCTCCCTGCCTGGGTGTGCAGCTCAATGAAAAGCTTTGGAATCAGGTGAGGTGATGGGTTCAGAGGATGAGCTTCAGACCAGGATGAAACACTTGAGTCACAGGGCAAGACATTGTTAAAGTCCCTCCCGGYGATATCTTAGCCCCACTGAGGTTGCTGGAGCTCTTCCTGCTGCCTCTTGGGGTCCCAGCTCTCATTTTGGTTCTTGCCCAGTTGCTGGATGGTGGAGGAAGGGCCCTGCAGAGGTTTGGGGACTCATCAACCCTGTTATTGCCCCACTCRGATCTCCCAGGGCCCCWGGAAGGTTTTGGGGTATGGACACGRYCTYTCAGCTTCTTCATCTCWGCAARGAACCCACCCCAGATCACGTTCCTGGTAAAGCCCCACTGTCCCCTTGTCACCAGCACATTCCTGCCATCCCAGGACCTCCCTGTTCTCATATGATGCACTCTCATGAGGGCATTTTTTTTAGGATATGTTTGATTGGGTGGGCTCTTTCTTGGGCACAGGGGTTCAGCTGAAGCCAAGGGGATGGTGCCTAACTCAGTAACTGAGGGATTAAAAGCCCAGAAAGCCAGAGCTGCACGGTGCTCATCGATTGTTTCTCTTAAACAGCAGCAGCAGAATCAGAGTGTCAGACATCCGAGGAAAGAGCAGACTGCAGAACTGATGTACTCCTGCTAACGAATAATCATTAAACTCTAAAGGAGTTTATTATTATTGCCATTAATTCTGGTTGTATGCAGTACCCAGAGACAAGGAAGGTGGAGAAAGATGAGTTCATGACCCACATATTACAGGCTAGATTTTATCCTGCTAATATGAGAAAATCGATCATTTCTTAAGTGAGAGGACTGATAAAATCACTGACTTCAGAGGAACAACATCATTGCTTTTATGTGTTTAACAGGCTCATGGGAATTGTGCTGGAGAAGGGTCAAATCCCTCCTCTGTAAATCCTGAAGTCAGGAGTTGGTTTGGCCTCAGTTTCCCAGAGGCAGCAGGGAAGCAGGCAACACCATCCACACCTTCACTTAGGTTTGAACTTCTCCTCCATGCTAACCTGAGTCTACYTGAGGTTTTGCTTAACCTCAGGTAAACAAATTGAAAATAAATTTATTTTAATTCAAARTARTTTRAAATAWTTTGAAATAATTTATTYATAATAAATAATTTATAATTCAAAATAAATTTCCAAAAGCCAAGGAATGCCACAGGAAGACCTCTCCAGCAATAAAAGGAATGGACCCAAGCCAGGGGTTTAATGCTGTTCCTTAAAGTGGTTTGGGTCAAAAGTAAAAACTGTCACGATGTGAGAACCCTTCTCTTCTTCACACTCCAAAATTATTTGATCACCTTCCTCTGGACCTCTGAGCAAGAGGACTCCTTCCCCTCCTGGAAATTAAAACCTAAAATTACCTCACACAATAAAAAGTGTGTTGTAATTCGTGAAGACCAAGAGGAAGGTACAAACTGCTCTCTGCCTGTTGGGTCTTTGTGCAGGGTTTTTCCCACCTCTCTCTGGAGCTGAACCAGGAAGGATTTGGGTTTGCTTTCTGCAGAAGTGCTGCCTTCCCATTTGGAGATGTTTCTGTRTTTCTTGGCTCAGAATGGAAGGAGCAAATATGAATGTATTCATGACCCTTCCCATGAGATCTTTAGGGTAAAAAATTGAATCAGTCACTTTAATGGGTTGTCYTGGTGGAGGAATTTTACACCTTACTGTAGTCTTGTCATTTATTCAATTAATTCCTATTTATGTAATACCCAGTGCTGGTTTAGTCAATGCTGAGGAGTGGGCCAGGAGTGTTTATTTGTGGGAGGGAAAGTAATTCCTGAGAAAGCCAGGGGCAGACCTACTTTCTGGTGAATAACTGGAAAGTTGGAAATGTCATCCCTGTATTTTTTCCTGTAATTGCTGCAGACTCTGACCCACTTTTTTTGTGCTTGCACAGCTTAGAGGGCTGCATTTACCAGGTCACCCGAGAGCCACCAACACAGAGCAGGGAAATGTGGGCATTTCCAAAGATTTGAGAGAGGGTGGGGACCTACCAGCTGTGCTCTTTAGGAAAAATAACCCACTAACCCCGCCTGCCCTGGCGAAACTGTGCCATGAATYTGGAGTAATCTTTGGTGACAAATGGCCTGGAAAGTGGGAAAGGAGAAAGCTCACGTTCTCTTGTGAGAAGAAAGATGAGTTAATTCRTGATTAGGAAAGACAGCAAATGGAGACACTTCCAGCTGCATGGACATTGTCCTGACATTGCCTGTTAAATGCCTAATGATGACAGTTAGTATGAATTAGATGCAGAATATGTTTTATTGTGTTTTGTGGTCCCCAGGGCAGACATGCCAGAGACTTTTAAAGAGAATAAAAAACAGAGAAGGGAGGGCCTCCATACAGGCTCATTTTGAATTTSTAATGTCTGGTTCTTTGGAATATTGAACAGTCAAAAAGCAACATGTGGCTCCCATATAGCACAGGTTAAACTTCAGCTCTGTCTTTACAAATAAAGCATGGAAAAGCAGATGGATCCCAAAATGATGGGTAGAAACACACCTGAACATGGGAATCATATTTTAATTTTCCAGGCTGAAAACCAGGATAATGTTTTTGGTAAGCTGCTGAACWGGCAGTTCTTCCCATCCCTTTCCTAGGTCCAATTTTCATTGTTGAAGTCAGTGTGAGTTTTTCTCAACACCTTTGACCCTCAGAAATTCAGGTACAAAAAAAAAAAAAATCAGCAGAACTCAGCAGGATCCAATTTTCCATCCCTGGATTTCAATTTGACAACGACAATCCATAGAAAAAAAATGCAAATATGATTTTTGCTGCAGACAGGAAGGAGAAAGGGTGYTGAGAGCTCCTGTGTTGTTTGATCRCYTTAAMACCTTTCCTGCAGAAACTGAAAAGGTGAAATTCTGCTTGAAATGTGCTGGGTGCATTCACAGGCAGAGATGAGATGAGTAAATCTTCCTCCGTTTGGAGCAGCCTCCCCCAAACCTTTCTGTTTATCCACTTAACTACAAGGACAAGGCTCTTTTTTTTTTCTGGCTTATTTGTGGATTCACCCTGAGTGCTTCTGATTTAGCTTTCCACTTCAGGGAAAGAAGAACCAAAGAGGTCCCAGCCTTTTCCCCCAGCCCAGCCTATTCTGTCCTGTGATGTTAATGAGTGATGATGCTTCATGAGGCTTTTCCACAGGTTATTGCTGCTCAAAATCACTTTGGTGCACTGGGATTCTTATTTACTGGGTTAATCAAGAGCTTTCTGCAAAGCAGAGGAATAAAGACAAATGAAGGGCTGTTGCTACAAATCCCTTAATGGCCTGACCTTTATTTGTCCCACAATCAAATTTTAGAGAGTGGGTCCCTCACCAGGCACCTTGGGGATTCTTAGCAGGGCTTTGTGCCTCTGGTCCATAACTCACTCTTCCAAAAGGCAGCACTTTCCATCCAAACTGAGGAGTTGTTGKGATCTGGACAAAGCTTTTTCTTTTCCTGGTTAAATCTATAAAATAAAGACTGATGAGCTTATTACCTGGGTGAAATTAGTTGTGAAGAGAGGCCAGGGCAGCTCTGTGTCTCCATCCCTGCAAACCCCTCATTGTGTTGGGCTGTGAATAGGGGAGGGATCACTGGGATTTGAGTAAACAATACTTCTTTGGAAGTGATCACCACTTCTTTGGTGATAGCTGAGGCATTAATTCAGTCAGGAGAAATGAGAAAGACTCTCTGATGTACCAAATATTSACCTGACTCGGTGCCAGAGCAAGCCCCAGCCTCTTCCCAAATCTGGGAAATCCTTGTTAGCAGCAGAATGAACCCCATCACGTGTGGCAGGGAGCTGCTGGATGCAGCCTGGGCAGGGGGATGAAGAAAGATAATTCCTGAWATCCTCTTGCTTTTCAAAAACCAGCATCCCCCCACTGATCTTTGAGGTTGCTTCCAACATTCTATGGCTGGACCTACAGCAGCAGYTTGTGCATTTATAAATATGGATCCTGGGATTTTTTTCTCCAGWATCTTTGGGTTCTTTCACTTCAAGCCTCCAGTTTTTCTAGCCCCATGGGAACCTGAAATAGGAGTGGCTGCAAAAGTGATTCTCTCTGGCCAGATCCAAACCCTTTGGGACAGCAAGCATCCTGTCAAAGCAGTGAGAAAGCTGACAGTGGCAGAGAGTGCTGYATTTTTTCCTTCTCATTCTGGCACTGAGAAAATGCTTTTGGCCTCTTCAGTCCCTAGAGGRGCTGGGCACAGGTGTTTGAAAGTGCAGTGAATACGACACCAAAGCCATTGAATCCGTGGGCGAGGTGTGATATCTTCACTGTCTGAGGTCATTTGGAAAGTTGCTTTAGGGCAGCTGAACCCCCAGCTTGCAGAGGTACCAGCAAGGGATTTCTGGGCTCACACTGTACCATTTCTGAAGAGATAACAGCCCTGGATATTAAAGAGCCTCTAAGGAAACAGGAGCAGCTGCRCGATGTTTTGTAGACTGAAGGTGCAGCTCTGGCAGCACTAAATCTGGAATGTCAACAGGCAGATTAAACAAGATGGTTTAGCTCTGAGAGCCAGCCTCAGGCTTGCCACTGAAATTGGTTATGAGAGGCTGTAATTGAAAGGAAGTCTGATATCTCTAAATCTCAGWAGGTTTGGAGGCTGTGGGTGATGGTGTGCAGGTGTGGGTGCGTTTCCATCCCCCAAAAAACCACTGAACCTCTCTGGTCAGCACCCCCAGAGCATCGTGGTCAGTATTTCATCAGGAATCAGCGCTTGCTGGCATCAAAACCTAGAGCAGGATTATTAATTACTTATTACATCTACTTTCCTTTCCTTTACCCTTTTGTCTGTGTGGAGAAGGATGAGTGTGCGTCTGGTTTGGGGTTTTAATCACAATTTTTTATTATCACATGCAAAGTGTTCTTACAGCCTGCAGGTGAGCAGATTTTTCAGCCCACACTTGCAGGAGTGGGGCTCTGAAGTGTCTCTCTCCCATCATCACCTACAATATTTGATTTTGCTCAGGGTGTCAGCTTCTCAGGAACAAYTTTACTTCTTTCTCTKCTGGACATAAATGMATCTGTTTTGTTTTGTTATTCAGARAAGAAATGAGGAAACAAAACCCTTCTTCATTCTCACTGCTCAACTTTGATAAAACTATAGCTTAGAAAACTCTACATATTAATAGTGTGAATCACTTAAGTGAGGTACATTATGTTTTCAATTTCCATGATGCTTTTAGTGTAGGCAACTTATCAGGGGCTGCCTTTTAATCTGTTGTAGCAATCTTGAACATTAAAGCCAGGTTATTTCATAAAGGGATRTATTCCTTTCACTGGGGAGGTTAATACCATCCGTGATTATATTTGACATTTGGGCCTGGCATATTATTTTTCATACCATGTCTGAGCCTAACTACCCACTCCTCGCATGAGYAGGGTTTGAAGTGGGTACATTTCAAATCTCTGCACACATCCATGAGTGCCATCCTAACAGCCTCGTGGCTGGAAATAAGAAAAGACAATTTAATGAACGARATGGGGAGGGTGAATTCAGTAAATRGAATTTTCTCTGGTGGGTAAACGAGCAAAAGGGTAAATGTTGTGCATTCCTGCTGAGGAAACTGTGGAAGGGGAGAGGGCACCGTGCTCCTTGGACGAACATCCCCAGGGCATCCTCACTGGGAATATCCCTGAATAAACATTGCAGTGGTGTGCAGCCAGGCCTCCCAGCTTCTTGCAGAGATTCCTTTCATACTTCAACTCACAGCATGGCTGAGGGGTGTTCTCTCCCCAGAAAACAAGGACACATTTGGGGAGACAGGTCCAGGGGCTGATGTCTCAGACTGAGAACATTTYGTGTCCTGTAAAACCAACAGACCCTGGCTGGGGTCTGTGCAGGGCTGCTGGATTCAGAGCTGAAGGGGTTAAATTAATCTTCCATCTTGGCCTGGTGAAGATGGCCATTCTCAGGGTGAGTGCTTTCTTTGGGAGCCCTGACCCATCCTTGTCTCAGCGTGAATTGATTGCCAACTTCAGCTCTTGGCTCTCTGTTTGAGCCCCACTGGCTCCCATTTTCCTTTGGTAAGATCAGCCTGTGGAAGGTGAAGCTCTGGATGCTGTTCTTGGACGTGAATAACTTGAGGAACTTACTGCCACCAGCAATACCCAGAGCTGGGCAAGTTCTTAAGGAAACCAGGGCATTTCTACTTGAAATGTGAGTTCCTGGGCTCTGGTTCTGTCATTAGCCAGCTGTTTGCAGTGTGTTGGAGCCAGCAGGGCCTTGATGTGGCCTTTGGGTGTTTGGTTTTGTTGAATCACTGTCCTGTTTTAGGCTTTGTTTCAGTCATGTCCTGGTGAGCCCTGGAAACAGAGCAGTGACTGAAAGGGAGGAATGGGACACGGGGAGATGGTGGTTCAGGAGGAGGAAAGAGTGATGGAATTAAATAACCACCAATTTCTCAGGCACAAAAATGCATTAGGGAGCTTCATGGAGGGATTCAAACCACTGGGCTTGAAAAAACTCCCTTCCCAAAATTCCATGTCATCAAACGTCATTTCCACAGCCTCATCCTTTGATTTGTTTTCAAAGGGAGCTGATAATGCTCCCATAAACTCTTCTGCCTTTGTCTTTTATCTGATCCTGACACAGAGAGTACAGCAAAGACCCCAAACTGTGAGAGCAGCAGCTCTACCCTTTGTTTCCTGCAGTGCAGGGMATTGGAGACAGAAGGGTCTGTGTAGGACTACAAGAGCAAACCTAAGCAGCCAGCAAAAGAAAGAATAACCAGATTCCAGGCTCTCTGAGCACTGCTTGGGTGAAGACAGCAATCTATGGGATCAGAGCCCRCTTCCCTTTGCTCTCTAACACAGCCCAGTGCTCCCTGGGGGCTGCTGGGTACCAGAGGGTCTCCTGAGGTGGAAGCCCTGCTTGCCAAATCTGAGTACAGCTTGGCAAAATGTCACTGAAACAAARCCATTTGGATTGCTCACAAAACTCCCTGAACTTAACAGGGCCAGGATTTTATCCTGAAATCCCTCTGTTGCTCTTACATGTTAAGACAGTCCCAGAGATGGAAAATGGGGATGTGAGAAATGTCAGAGAAATCTTCTTCTCCATGCACCTTTACCTGATTTACCATTTCCATTCCTGTTTCCACAAATCTCAGAGACTTGGAGAATCAACACAATTGGCTCCAGTGCCCTTATCCCTGGGAAAGCCTTCCCAACATCTGACTCCCCCTTGTTTGGGTTCAGGAAGTTCCAGAGGGGATTTCAGGGCGTACATGACCTTGCCTTCATTTGAGAAGTGGTCAAGTGGAATATTTCTGCTTTTCAAGACACGCCTTTGGGCAAGCTGATGGCTTTTTATGCATCAACCCCAAATTTTTAAACTCACCTGTTTTCACCTGTGACACAGCACTGCTTATACAGAGCTGCTCATGGAGGAGCCCAGGAATGGTCAGGGGAAGATCCCTTGGGAAATGCCTCTGTC
>NW_026623291.1:2684588-2706588 GCF_030028575.1 Malurus melanocephalus
CAAGTACAAGAGCTCCTTGAATCTTTCCCCTAAGCATTGCTGCTGCTGTCAGGAAAGAATATTAGAAGAGTGTGGTCCAGCCTTCCCCTCTCTCATTTGGAGGCTGTGATTCATGTTCTGCAGCATCCTGCTCCCATTACCCAGCTCTGCTTCCTGGGGGTTTGCTCTGCAGCATCTCAGACAGCAGCAGGACTAATGAGTTTCTGTGTCCCATGGGTTTGTATCCTTTATCTCCTGTCTGTTCTCTTTCATTGCAGTAACCCTGATCCTGTATCCTGCCCCTTGGCCATCCTGTCCACACAGGGCAGTGGGAGGGATGTTTTCCACCAGCACGGGCTGAGTGGCCAGCAGCACGCTGCCACCAGAAAATGCCATGGATGAGATTTTTGCTTGCTCCATTTGCTTTACTTAGGCCATACTATTCACAAAATTTCTATTTCAGACCCTTCCTGCCTTTCTCCCACTCACTCTTCCCCTCGCAATTTGAAACATTGGTAGTGAACTGAACACGAGAAGCAGCCAGATCAACCAGCACAGTTGTGGAAACCTCTTCTCCTTTGAAAACCAGKATAAAAATCCAGCTGCAAGGGCTTTGAAAATGCAGGGAGAGGATTCTACACACAGCTCCTACCAGGGAGTGCTTGTGAATGCTATTTGATAAAAGCTTGTCAGCATTGTGGTGTGGAACAGCTGAACTTGTTAATGRAAATGCCTTTTCTATCAACATTCAACTATTTGGCAAGGCAGAATTGTTTCAAACAAAATTACTTTCGTAAAAAAGAGAAGCTTTCTCYGCTATCACATCTAATTGTGGTATTAGGGAGCAAAATGTCACTTTGAATGGACTTTTTGGAAGGGAACTGGTTATTTATAGCCATACTTCATAAAAATTGGTCAGAGCAATTGTCTGAACTGGAGAGAAGCTCATTAATTTTTTTTTCTCTCCCTTTCTTCTGCCAGGGCAAACAGCTGCTCTCAGGCTGTGCTCTGCATGGAGCTCTCTGCAGACCAGCAGTGCCTCTGCACCAGTGTCAGGCTACAGAAAAARGGTGGCAAAACCCATCACCTGGATGATCATTATTTCATTTTGATCAGAGGAGGAGAYTCTTGAGGAGAAGAGTGAATTAGGAACATCCAGGGCTGGTGACTTCCCTGGGTTTCTGTGCTGGGGTTTCCATCCAAGGTGTCCATCTCAGGAGTGCTCCTGGTGGTGCTGGAGAGCCCTTCCATGTTCCATCACTTCTCCTGTAAGGATGGGCTGTAAGGATGGGCTGTAAGGGTGAGCTGTAAGGATGGGCTGTGCTCCCCTGGATTGCTGTCACAGCTCCTCTTCCTCCTTGGGCATCCTGCCCCTCTCCAGCTGCTGCTCTCAAAGCAGGTCCCTGCTGAGCTTTGCCTTTGCCTGAGCTCCTGAGAGGCTGAGCTCTGCTTGTCCGAGCTTTCCAAGGAGAGAGATGCTGGCACAGGCCTTGCATTGTTAATTAGCACACAGTTAATGAGCTGGCATYGCCTGCAGCAGGCACTGGGGATGCACTGACAGTGGCTGGCTCTGCATTGTGATAACTGGGATCACAGCAGGATAACTGGGATCAGTTTTACTGCACATCTCTCCTCATGAAACCTGCCTGGCATGGAGAGGAGCTGGTGATGGAGCAGGACATCATCACTCACCTTTGCTTCTGGATWTTGCATCCCAACCTCATTCCCTGGCCGAGATGCTGTGGGACATTTTCCCATGGATGTGTAACAGGAACAGACACTTTCAGGCTGTGATGTGAACTCAGCTCATGCTGGTCCCAAAACCACCCCAGAGGCCTGAAAGCTTTCACCTCTACCAGATTTGTTCCTGCAGCTCAGCTGTGGGGCTGGAAAGTGTCCGGCATCATGTCCACAACTCAACACAAAGAAAGCCAAAAAGTCTGGTTAAAATATGARGGGGCAGGGTGGTTCTGACAGTTCAATTAATGCAGGGATTGGGACATAAAAATAAAGCAGGAAATGAAATGYACATTTGTAAAATGGTACTTGCTAGGCAGGAAAAAAAAAAGTATAATGATGGTGTTTTATTTGAGAATTAATACAAGCCCATTTCACTGCCCTGGGAGAGCCACGGGGAACTTGTGGCTCTGTGCTTGGATCTTCACACCAGCTTCTACTTCCAGCTGTTCAAACTCAGCATCACTTCAAACTTTTTGTACAAATGAGAGTGAAAACAACATGAAGCCCTTCATGGTGAAGTACAGAAATGTTATTCTTTTATGTAAGTCATCATAAATTACAGCTGGAAAAGCAAACACTGCCCCACCTGTGTGCTCACTAAATCATACTAAGCTCCTGTAAAATGCAACACTCTCGCCACGGACACAAAGTGCTTGCTGAAAAGCCCAAGAATAACGTGAACTGACCAAAGAAGTGAAGGACTTTAATCTTTGTTTTGACATCCCCTAAATCGCAGCCCTGCCACTGCTCAGAGCCACCTGCTTCCTCTTCCCTCTAGCGAATCCCAGGCTCTTTAGCTCCAGCCTCCAATTTTGCTCTTCATTATTTGTTGGCTACTCAGAGCTGCTCCACTTGGGAAAATTGCTGTTTCCATGTGCCAGCCTGGCTGTGATGTGCTGCTTTCCAACTGATTGGCTGCTGTGTGTGCCCGACTGCATTCAGGTGCAAATAGCTGAGAAACCTCTGCTGCAGAAACACGAGGGCTTCACTTTTGATCATTCCCTCTCTCACTCCTGGCAATTTGGGCATTTGGCTGCCTGTTCTGTGAGGTTTTCTGTCTTAGGGCTGAGGAAGGGGAGTTTAGGGTTAAGGTGAGGGCTGGGGTTGGATGGAATAAAAGAGGAAAAGCCCAGGCTGGGCTGTTCCTATGGAAGGAAAGGTGTGAGCAAACCACAGATCAGGCTTTGTCCTCCAGAACGTGGCAGTGCTGAAAACCTGCTGGGGTCTGGGAAGCAGGTGAGAAAGATGGTGATTCCCAAGGGAATCTCATTTTCCTGGTTCAGGAAACTTAATTACCAGCAGTATAAGCTTTGTTTGAAATGAGGGAACATTTTCTGTGTCAGACAAACTCAGGCAGGAGGCCCCACGAAGGCATCGCACCCAGCGAGAAGAGCATATGGCATTTTACAGCTCTAGCTGTATCCTTAAACCCACCAAGTCCTGAGGAAGAAATAGGAGCAGACAAAACTTTCTCTGTGCACAGCAGGGAGATGTTATTAGAGCAAGCTGGAAATGGAACCTCCTGGCACATCGGTGTTTGACTGGGGGTGATGTGGGGGTGGCATCGATCGCGCCGTGGTTTGATGTATTGTCACTTCAAAAGCACCAAACTCCTCAAGTAGTTCAGGATCTGCACAGAGGTTGGCAGGTGATTATAAATCCATGCAGAGATGGGGAAACCCGGTCTTTGGGGAGGGCTTCAAAGCTGAAAATACTGCAAATGTTATGAAATATTTCAAAGTCTGTCAAGTGGGAGCTGTGCTTTTAGATTAGGTTAAGAAATRTGTGGGCTAATTTTGTAAGACTCTCCAGCACTTACCGTGGATTATGGATTCTCTTTTAATCTTTAAATGGCTGCGCTTTAAGTTTTCAAAAAAGAAAAAAAAACCTCGAAGAAATCTGACAAAAGTGTTTCTCCATACATTCGGTTTGAAGACAACTCCCAAATGACTGCAGTTAGTGAATTRTACAGAGCCTTTTGCTAACAAAAATGGGCAAATAGGTCAAATGAGGGGTTCCCAGCTTGGAACCYGCACAACTCCCGGCACAGGGAAGGAAACAGCGTCAGGAAACAGCTGCAGGGGGATCACTGCCTGCTCACTGCTTCTCGTGCTCATCCATCTTCGTCTTTCCCAGCCCTACAGGATCAGCCCAGCCCTGAGAGAGGAGCTGGGCCTCCCTGGCTGCTGCATTTCTCCCTTCCTTACACAATCCTGGAGTTGTTTGTGTTGGAACACACATAAAGATCCTTTACCTCCAAATTCATCTGCGCCTTGCCCACCKTCCAGCCATGCCCATCTTCACCAGAATAAATGCCAAGTGTCCGTTTGTCGCCGTGAATCACACCTGTTCACGCTGTTTTTTTTAACTGCCTCTGCCCTCCAGCCACATGCGGCACCCGCCACATTTCAGCCCCGTGAGTCAGCGCAGATTTTTTGACAGGGAAACAGTTTATTGCCGGTGTGGGAGCCCTCTCCGCGCACCCCAAGGATGAGCGCGGCTGCTCCAGCTCCATTAGGGATGTCACTGCAAATACACCAACAGCTTTGGGCTTGCAGGGACAGACTTTTAGCAGCGTGCGTCACCACAGCCAACAGCTCTGCTCATTAAAACAAAGTGAAGGACCGGCTGCTAATGGAGTGCCAAGTGGCTTTTTTTTTTTTTTTTTCTTCCTCCTTTTCCTTTCTGTGTACAGGAAAAAAAAATTAGAGTGAACTTCTTGAACCTTTTCATTGTAAGCCGATGTGTTACTCGCTCAAAAACCTGTCAAAATCAAGAGGAAAGAATTATAATTTTGATGTTCAGTTGCATGATTTCTTTGTGCCTTTGAGTCAAAGCATTGTTTTAAATTATTTCAGGCATTAAAGCTTATTTGGCAGAGATTAAAATTCAAAATGAGTTGAAGAAAAGATAAAGAGCCATTTGGCTTGTTTTAATTCCCGTTGTCTTTGTGGGAGTTAGTGTGAATAAAATAGAAAAATACATTCGGGTATGAGTGGAGCTGGAGAGCAGAAAACCGGAATTTGAGCTTAAAATCAACACGTWCTTATGTAGGCACAGTATTTTTCTTTTTAGGGATTCTTTATTTCAGATACTGAAGGAGCCCAAGACATTACAGAAATGATAAAAAGGAGGAATATCCTGCTTTATAGCAGCTCTCGAGCTGCGGAGGCAGGTTTTGCTTCTCTTGAAGGCAATTTGCAGTGTGGGAACTTTACTCTGGTTTCTGTATTGGGCTGTAAACCCGGTATTGTMGGTACCCTGTGTGCATTCAGACATCTGAAGGTGATAAGCAGAGGTCACCGCTCAGGAGTGGGTGAAACAGCTCTTTTGGGATTTCATTTCGCGATAATTGCCGAATTTCTTTTCAGTTAGAATAAAGCATTTCTCACAGCAGCGAGCCCTGCGCTTTTCCCGGCTTTCCAAAACGAGTTCGCGAGCCTTCAATAAGGCAAACCGTGTGAATCACTGAAATATAATGTTTGCTGCTGAGCCTCSGTGGCAAAGCTCGCTCGCAGGCTGCGAGGCGCACAGATATTCCAAACCCGCATTCCCCMCGATGGCTGGTGCCAAACAGAGAGATAATGAGGCTCAGCCTCGCTGCTTCCCCTGCCTGCAGCTTGGAGAGGTGGAACGAGATCCTGGGAGAGAGTATCTCAAACTGATCCGCAGCCAGCAGGTTTGGGGGATCTGTCACACACTGGGGACATTTCCCTGCTAAAGAGGGGGAGCTGCAGCTCTGCAGCATCACAAAAGGGTTCCAATGCAAGACCCTCCAGAGGGTTTTCCARCAATCTCATCTTGGCCAAAGCCAGGGTTCCTGCTCCTGTTTCTGTTTAAATTTGTCACTGAGGACACATTTCAGCAATGGGGGTTGGCTCTGATCCTCAAACTGCCTCAGGTGGGATCCTGGGATTAGAGATAGAAAAGCAGTCCTGGTCCTCTCTGCTTCTGGACAGCACAGGTGTAACATCTGCACTTGTCCAGATGTTGAAACCCTGGAATTATGGCAATACAGGCAAGAAAATATACAGAGAGTGGTATCTATGTGAGTGTACTAACAAGGATATGCAGAATGCAAATCTGCAGGAGATAACATCAATATATTGTGTGTTTATGCTACAGAGAAAACCCCAACAGGAATTTCTCTCCAAAGGCTCTTCTCTGACCAGCAGAAGTTATTCTGCAATCAGGTAAAGTTTTAAAGGGTTACTCGGTGCTAAAAGTCAATATTTTGTGAGATTATCTGCTGGGAAAGGAGCATTTTGAGGGCTGCAGCTACAGATTCCTACAAAACCCTGTGCTGGGCAGCTTCACCTTCTCTTTTCTTGTTCTGTGTCCTACAAGAAGGAGAAAATGAAATGGGGTCTGGTCATCCTGGGGGTGAAATGTGAGAGTCCCTGAGCACAGAGACCTGAAGGAGGAGGGAAAGTTAATTAATCCATCAGGCTGAAATCCCCAGAGTCAACTGYTCTTTTCCACCAGAGTTTGTTGACAACTGGAGCCCGTGAGCAGCCCGAGGATGACAACCAACAGGAAACTTGGGACCAAAATGAGGGAAGAAAAGCTCAGAAGAGTTTTCTTGGTAAAACTTRCAGCAGATGCCACATGGGAGTCAAGGGAAATAAAAGAAGCAAATATGAGGTGCCAGGGGAGGGAAGGGAGAAGCAAAACATTTTTCTAATCCCTGAATCTGACAGCTGGTTTATATGAAATAAACTCTGAAGGCTCCTGCCCTCCCCAAGGTATTTTCTTTCTAAATAGATCTATAGATACACTAATTAGTCAAAGGAGAAGCACAGAAGTTAATCCCTAATCATGTAAATGTGTTGTTTTAATTAATTAATGYACGTGGCACTTGATCGGCACCCTAAGGAAAGACAGAGGAAAATAATCATATTTAACAATCTACTCCCATTAATTCCTSCAAACACTAATGGTGTGTCAAAGCTTCCCATGGTCTTTCTCTATAACTCAGTGTTGTTCTGCAGTGGTGTGTTATAAATCAGCTGGAATCACAGGCTGGATGTTATGGTTTTGGAATAAAGACAAAAACAAAGGTTATTTTTGGGGGAATGTATTTTTTTTATGACTTCATGAAGGGGTGCAAAGAAAAGGGAGAAGTGAAACACTATTTTCTGGGTGCTGATGGGGATTTGCCAGTCTATAGAATTACAGGGGGATTTTTAGAGCAAGCAGAGAGGCCTGGAAGAAGAAAACATGTCACCAAAGAGAATATCTGCAGCCATGACACAATTCTTTCCTTAATTAAGCACCTTATTGACCTACCTAAAAGATCTGCCCAAACCATTTCTGCTGCTTTTTTTTTGGCCAAATGTTAGCATTACAGCTCAGTCATGATGAAGGTTAATAAAAAGGACATGTTTATGTAAAGCTGAGGGGACTGTAATGTCCTTTTTGTGCTGTTTCTGGGAACTGGAAGCACCAGAATCAGAATTAAAAGCTGCTTTGTTAAGGAAAATGCATAAAAGGAATATCTGGARCAAGGTAAGTGAGGGATGGATGAGCCCTTCAGAGCAGACAGCAYAGAATGGGGCTCACAGGAAAGTTCTGGCTCCTTGACAAGATAAAAATACCCACAAATGGGTTGACAGAGGCATCTGTGGAGCAGTAATTACCTCCTGAACTGGGAAAAAGCTGCTTTTATGAAAAGGCCGAGCACTGTTTGGTCCATGTGAGGTCTCTGTGGAGAGGTGTGATGTTTGCAGAGGTTGTTCTGGTTTATTTTTCACTGGCCAGCAGCAAACATGCCCTTATTGCAGTCCAACTTTTGGGATTTGGAGCTCTCCAAGGTGAGGGGCGATGCTCAGGATGTGCAGAGGTGCAGGAGCAAAGCCCTGCAGAGTTTGTGCTCCACAAAGCCCTTTGTCCTGACAGCAACGCCTCCTTGGCCACAAAATAGCTCCAGACTAAATAAATAATACACAATRAATRCAATTATTGGAAATAGGTGAAGGAGTAATTGGAGAAAAGGCAGGAGACAACTGAATTGCAGAGGTCAGGGTGTGCCGTGGCTGTGAAAATTGGGATTTTTGTGTCTRTTCTATCACATGTAGCTGGTGGTCAGGATTCAGGGCAGCCCTGGGGCACTGGCAGCCCAGGGAAGATGAGGTTCAGGGCTCTTGGAGTACATTTSATTTTGGCTGCTTTGCACCTGATTGTACAGTTCAAGGCCGGATCAATCCTGCTGGAAATGCCATCCTTTTGAAAACTCTTTGGAAATGCTCTGCACAGGGTCTGGGGCAATGTTTGGGGCAAATGGATTTAGACCTCTTTGTCCCCAAGGACCAAATCTATCTATTATAAGTTTGATATTTTTTTTTTTTAACATTTTTTCTTTCCCTTTCCTGGAGAGCTCTCACTTCAGCTTCCTCAAAGGCTTTTCCCTTCTCCTAGAAAGCAGGCAAAGAAAGCTCTTCACGGATCAGTCAGGATTTCCCAGCACTTCTCAGGCTGATGAAGAGGAAGGGTTTTCAATAACAAATCATGAGCTTTTCCCTGGCTCTGCAGCATCCCAGCATAAACCCCAACCCACAGAGGCTGAGCCCCTGCACATCTGTGTGATACTCAATGMAATTTGAAGCTGTTTTTTCTCAATTTATTGAGGGGGATAGGGGAATATCTGCTTTTTCTGTGGCATTTTTTTCCCCCACCTGTTGCTACAGTAACTGCTTTGTCAGGCTGCTGATTCAGGAGTTTGAGTGACAGAAGGTTTAATTTTGCTTTAGCAAATTATCCCTTTCCTTTGAGCGTGATTTCCTCGGGTGCAGAATGCCTTGTACAGCTTTCCATCATTTCTCTTTTAAAAATCACATTTCTCTGGTTCCCACTCAGAGCACGAACCCTCCCTTTTGTCCATTTGCTGGACTGGCTGCGATTCACTTCTCTCCTTTGCAAACCAATCTCTCAGTTTGTGCCCTGTGGTTYTGTAAAACCAGAGTCAGCTCCAAACTGAGTCCCCAGTGATAAGGGAGACTCAAGAGTTATAGAAAGGAAATGGATTGCAAGGGGGAAATCAGAGTTTGCTCTGGAGTCCAAGGACATCACTGAAATGCTCAGGAAGGTGMTGCTTCACCCAAACTAAACCAAATTTGTCTCTGCCCAGCGTGGAGTGATGCTGGCAGCAGGACTGGGAGTTGCAATTATTTTGCTGTTCCTCCTAAACTGATCAAGAACTATGACAAGGTTGTGCTGATTGTTTTCCTCTTCTGGTTCTTTCTCCTTTATTTTATTTTTTTTAATGTAATTATTCTGAAGCTTAGAAATTGTGTTAATCTCCTGCTGAAATGAACTCATGATCAGTTTATTGCCACTTGTTTAACTGAGCTGGAGTGGGCCTGATCCAGAGAGGACAGGAAGAAATTGCCCATTTCTGAACTGCTTGGAAAAATCTGAAAATTTAAAATCCCAGTTATTCCCCACATTCAGYTCTGGAGCAGTTGTAATTTATAAAAGCAGCTTTCTTTCCAGGTTAACAACTCCCTCRGGTGGGTTAAGAACTTCCTAGTAACTCACAGCAAAATTCTCACAGAATCCTCAGTGCAGACAAAAAAAAAAAATAAAGGAAGTTTTGTCTGTTCTGTTCATCTGCGTCCAGCCTCCCAAGAACTGCTGTTTTCCGAGCAGATTTACTCCTGATTTACTCGCATTTTAAGGAAACTGGGGAGCTCAGGGAGCCCCTTGCCATACAGGAATCCCCGCGSTGTGGAGCATCCCGGAGCCGGCAGCGTTTGGGCGATGAGCGATGGAGCTCTGCCACCTTGTGGGGTTGTCACCGTGTCGCCTCAGTCCKCTTTCATACCCAAAGATCCCCTTTTTTACTTAATACCTTCCAARGAGCGCCAAAAATAAATTTGGGAGGCGTTGGAAAACCTGTCTGGGGATCCTCTGGTCGTGTCTCAAAGATACCGCTGATGCTAAAAGTTTTAATTTCAGTGAAATATCTCGGAAGAAATTCGAGGTTTGCATTGACTGCAGGGTTCTTCCCTGATGGGTTTTTGGKGCTGTCAGTGATCCTGTGCGGGGTCTCGATGGGTGCAAGAGGAGCAGGGTGAGTTCTGCAGATCAGGACCGGCGGGGTGGTGGCATCTTGGGGTGCTGGCTGGTTTTGGGAGGTGGCTGCTGCCAGCTGAACCCCACTGATGTGACATTGTGGGGGTACCACGTGTTGTCCTGGAGCTCACACACACRGAACATCACCTTCCTCTGCCTTGGGAGCTGATCAAGGGAGTGACCTGCAGCTCCCAGTGGCCATCTCCTTCACAGGGTGGTTTTAGAAATCCTCAAGAGTCACAGAATGGTTTGAGTTGGAATTTAAAGGAATATAAAGCTCATCTTTTTTCCAACCCCCTACCATGGGGACATCTTCCACTATCCCAGGTTGCTCCAAGCCCTGTCCAGCCTGGCCTTGGACATTTCCAGGGATCCAGGAGCAGCCACAGCTTCTCTGGGCAGCCTGTGCCAGGGCCTCCCCACCCTCACAGTGAAGAATTCTTTCCTAATATCCAATTTAAATCTACTCTCTTCCAGTTTGAAGCCATTCCCCCTTGTCCAGTCACTACAGTTCCAGGTTTTGAAGATTCCTCCATCCCACATTTAGAATGCTTTTGGTAATCTGTTGTGGAGTTTCATGAATCTGATCTATTGCACAGCAAGCCAATATTCTGAAGCAATTATTCTGAGATAAAACTTTATTTTGGGAGCATCCTACCTGTCCCAGGCACAGCAGATATATTCTCCCCATCTCTTCAAATTTACCACCTGGGAAACTTTKCTGCCCCAAATAGTCAAGAGTTGGTATTTTGGATGTTCAGAACTGATTGACAGGTTAAAAMCAAATAAAAATAACCCTCCAAAGCACAGAACAGGTTTCTGTTCTCTGCTGCCTTCCACCTGTGGGACTTTGCAGGAGAATAAACTCCCACAGACTTGATTTGCTTTAAAAGAATAGAAGTGCTAGATTTGGAATGAAATCTGCTCTGTTTTTGTTTAAATGGTTGCTATTGTTTGCTCTGCTCTTTGGGGAAGGAGTGACTCACTACCTGAAATCGGTATGTGCTCAGAAAAGGTTTCAATTTTGACTAAAAAGTCAACAAAACTCATCTCCAAGCAGCTATAGACARTTCATGGTGCCAGGTCTCATTTGTGGTGATACAGAATATAAAAAACACTTCCCTCCCCCAGCCAGAAGGAGTTGTAATTCTTAAAGGAAATAAAGCAAACAAGGGAGCTTGAACTAACAGCACCAAACTGTAGGATAATCTGCAGGATTATCCTTTAGGTATTGATCTCAAGAAAAAGAGGAGCAGCTGCAGAATCCTCTCAAGGCAAAATAATTGTGTCTGAAAGCTTGTTTGCCAACTGATCTGTATCCAGAGCAAAGGAATTATTTTGCCCTTTGAGGGGGGAGGCCAGGGGGAAATGTCAGACATGATAATTCAGTTTGCTGCTGGSATGATGCTGGCAAAGCCTCACAACCTGCTGAGGCTCTGCACCACTGAGTTTCCTCTCGAAATATGTAATTTAAAAAAAAAAAAAAAATAAAATTACTGCTTAGAAAAGCCATGCTGTCCTGGTGTTTCATGGAGGAAAGTGATTTCACTCTGCAAAATCCTTCTGGCACTGCTGGAAATGAGAGTGTTTGCACCCCTCTGCTCCCTCTTTCCCTGTCCTGTCATCTCTGTGAGGCACAAAGGATGCTCCAGGGTGGGTCAGAGGAGAGTGGGCAGAGCACAGACCCGGGTGATGCTGACTGCCAGGCTAAACTGAGCTGATGTTTAGGCTGGGACTGGGAAATTGGTGTTTTATGCTGAGTGAGGCAGAGCAGGGCTGTGAGCAGGGGCAGCTGGGAGYGATGCTGTGAGCTCCCTTTGTGCCACCCAACAAACCTGGCTCTGTTGGGGCCAGAGGAAGACAGAGCAGGAAGGAATATTGCCCRTCCTGGAAGTGGGAGCACTACAAAGCCTGCATTGAAGGAGGGGGATGAACTGAGAGGGTCCTTTTAGCCCATGGAAACCTTCCTGAGTGAGTCTGAGGCTCTTTGGAGTTGTCTTTGCTCGCTGAGGGAGCATTGACAGGGGCTGACCTCATTTCCCCTGGAGCACAGAGCACTGTGTATTCCCTCTGCTTCATCTCCCCAAAAGCTGTGTCCCTCTCCCATTTGTTTGAACAAAATCCCCGCGTTTCTTTCCTGGGTGGGGGCTGTCCTGCTCTCTTTCCTTGTGCATCCCCAGGATGACCCATCTCAAAATCAACTTCAGGAGCATTTATTGCTGTTCTTTCCAAACCTCCTGGCATTAGATTGAATCCCCTTGAGGTCTGCATAATGAACCTTGGTTTTATGACAGTTCTCACCTGGTGGCTGCTCCTTTGGGGAGCCAYTGCTTGCTCTGGCTCCTGCTGCAAATCCCTGGTCACCTGAGCTCTGTGTGACCCCTTKCTTGGCTGGAACAGCTCTGCCCTGGCCTTTTGGTGTGGTTTGACTTCCTCTCCCCCTGTCTTGCATGTAGAGGGGACCCTCTCCCTCCAACCCATTAACATTACACAGGGAAGGAGGAACAGCAGATCCAAAAGCTGACTGGGGAGGATGAATGTGCAGCTTAATCACGCAGAGGAAGCCAAAGATGTACAGAACAGGATTTTTTGACTCTGAGCCATGAAGTTACTCAGTCATTCTTCTCCTCTCTCCTTTCCTGCTGCGAAAGCTCTGCGTGGTGCCCGGGGAGGCACAGATTTAGGGATCCTTCCATTTGCCATCAGCTACTGCTGGAAGAAAACACGCAGGAGACTGAAAATGTCAGCGCTTCTGCAGGAGGAACGGGGATAAAATCCCATCTGGAGTTCGCAGGGCAGTTTGCAGAGTTGAGGGGATGGCACTGAGAGGACGCTGTCTGCTCACATCATCACATCTGACCAGGGCAGGGGAGGTGGAGACTGACTGCCTCAAAAACACCCTGTGAGGGCTTTAATTTGGGGTGAGTTYAAGGGAGGAAAGGGGAAGGGCAGGGATCTTCATGGACATCCAGCCATGCCTGTGCTGAGGGTTTCATCCCTGGTGTTTTGCTGTGATACAGATAAATTCTACCGGGATTTTTGGGAAAATCCTGGGAACAGTAAAGAACATGTGGTAGGGCTGATGGGGGTCGGGGTCACTGCGGCTCAGGTGCTTCTCACAGCAGGGAAGGACTTTCTGCAGTGACAAGTGAATGCTGCCAACCCCAGCTCAGGGAAGCACCAAGGAGGTGCCTGAGGGTGTCCCAGCCTCTGTCATTCAGGCAGGAGGAGCAGCAGAGCAGGACTTGTGAGCTCATCAAGCTTGAGGCTGGCTTTGGGCTTCTTCTGAGAGAGGAATTTTATGGAGTGGGGACCAAATCTCCCGCTCCAGTCTTTGCGGGGGATGTGTAGCTCATGTTCAATAAAATTATTTCCATCTGCCTGTTGAGCTGCTGCTGCTGCTGAGACATCCCTGTCCCGGTCTCCCTCGCATCAGTAGATGGCAGCAGCTTCTCGGGAGCTGGTGGAGGAGTTTTCASTGGGCAGAGCTGCGATCCTGCTGGAGTTGAGCCTTTCTCTCCTTGCCTTCCCCCGGCTCTCAGCCCAGCCTCCTGCCACAACCCAGACTGTAGATGGCAGCAGCAAAAAGATTTCTTTGTGACTTTTGCTCTGGATGGTATTTTCTTGCTGCTGGCTCTTGGGGCCTGCTGGTTCTGGGTTTTTGGGTCAGGTCACAGTCCTGGCTGGGCTCGGGTCGCTTTGCAGGCTTGGATGACTGGCTTGAGAGAATTTTCCAGCAATCTGCATGGGGTGTGCATGGAAAACACTTGGGGGGTTGTGAAGGATGCTCCCACCAAATCACACTCCACAGCAGTCCGAAAGTTGTGCTGCAAACTGKTGCCTCACAGCCAAGGGGGAGAAGTGGCTCCTGGCAAAGGAAACAGGGTTTTAGCAAGAGTTGGGCTGGCAGAGAGATTGTGCCATCTACATCCTTGGAGGTTTTCAAAGCTCGACTGGACAAGACTTCAGCATCCTGAACTAACTTCAAACTTAGCCCTGGAAGGGTTGGATCAGGGATATCCAGATATCCTCTTCAGAAAGGGGGTTGGATCAGGGATATCCAGATACTCTCCTCAGAAAGGGGGTTGGATCAGGGATATCCAGATATGCTCCTCAGAAAGGAGGTTGGATCAGGGATATCAGAGGTTTTCTGTTTTTGTCAGTGTCCTCTCTGACTTTCTGCCCTGCTGTGCTGATYGTGCTCAGCTGGGCTAATGTAAAGATGGTTTTCTCTGCATTGCTGCTCCTTTATGAGCCAGGACAGATGAGTCTTCACAAACTCCATCCAGGCTGTTTGACACTCACAAATTACAGCCAGAGTGGTGTTATTAGTGTTATTGTTCTGTGTGTCTGTAGGAACCTGAGGCCACATCCATCCATGTCTCCCAGGTACAGCCAWAAACCTTCCTGAGGGGCTTCTGAGACTCTGTTTGGTGGATTTGTTTAAAGTTTCACTCTTGGCCAGTGTAACAGGGGTTTAGTGAGCTGATGTCCTGAGGAACCTGGAGCATTTGAAGGAAATAACACCCAGCAGAGGAGGAAATTTTACCATGATATTTGCAAGCTAGGAAGAAAAATCTAGATTAAGGTGAACCACAGAAAACTCTGCCTTGAAATGAGAGCTATTAGCCATTAGAGWAACTCATGAGGAGAGAATATTTAGGCTGTTTAATGCACCATCAATTACATAGGAATTCTCATGCTTTAACTCAGTAGTCATTTGATTTAAATCTGCTTCTCTCCCCGGCTTCCTATAATTACAGCATCGCTCCCAGCCACATCCCAGCCACCTGCAGAGCCTGCTCCCAGTSAAAGGCACTCCCAGATGTTCGACACCTCTCAGCACAGGGTCCCASAGCTATGGGGTCTCTGTGGTGGAGCTGCCGAGCCCCACTCCCGCCCCACCAGCGGCTCTTGAACCGCCCCGGCTGCTTTTCACTCCTCATCTCCCTTTGTGGAGCTGGGAAAGCATCCAGAGCAGCTGTGTTAGGACCTGTCAATCTCAAATTGCAAAGTCATAAGGAGGGAAAATAATCATCGTAATAATAATAATAATAAAGTCATCAACTTGTCTTACCATCTAAAAGAGAAAAGGTTTTGGTTGGAGGTTTGCATTAGCTATAATTTTCTCCAAGCTGATTTCTCCCTGTGATGCCGCTAWACAGCCTCTAAACGATGCTCAGGCAAAATCTCCTCTGACATTCATCTCTGTTTACAGAGCTCATCCAAAAAMAAGAGGCCTTTTCTTCACTTTATTCAGCATCGCCACGACTCGGTTGCCAAGGCATCAGCCTTTGATTCCTGCAGTTTGGCTCCAGCCAGCAATGCCTGACACCCTGATCACTGACTGGTGAGTTCAGCCACCCCTGCAGCCACCCTGCTGCTGCTGGCACCGTGTCCCCAAGGTGGGGACAGCCTTGGGGAGCTCCTTCCTGAGCCTGACATAAGGACCTGCCTTCAAGCCTGATTTGTCAAGGGCTAAAGCACAGGTGGGAAGGACTCTGGGAAAATATTTTGTTGGAGCTTGAGCATTTATGGCTGTCCAGCCAAAATAAGCTTTATTCTTCAGTTGGATGGAAAGGCTGGTCAAGAAGATCCTGAGACAGGGCTCATGAAGCTTCTGATGGGTCGGGAGCAAAGCTGTGGCTGTAAACTCTCCTGCCTGCTAAATTCCCAACCACACCGCCTTCATCAGTTGAAGCACATCCATCCTCAAACATCCTCAAACACCTAGGGATTTCTGAAAAAAAACCAAAACCAAACCAAAAAACTATCTGCATAACCCCCTGTCCTGAGCCAATCAGTGGTTCAAGGTCTGAGTTGATCTTAGATGAGATCTCTCTTAGCAGCCCCTCTAAGCCCCCCATCCCTGCACTGCTGCCAAAGCTGCCAATGTTTATTAATAGCTCTGAATCCAAGTGTGATCCATGGAAAAAGACGTTTCTCCTTTTCTGGTTTTCCACCAAAAAAAATTTAAAAAAAAACTAAAGTAAATATATTCTAAGCTGCACAGCATACCAAGGGAAAAGAGTGGAGGGAAGGGATGGAGAGTGAATCTTGATGCCTTTAAGTCACTCAGAAGAAGTTCATTTCTCCTTGTCTGTACAAGGTTGGACTCTTTGCATTTTCATGGTAAATTTGTTTACCGAGCCGTTGTTGAAATTCTGGAAGCAGAGAAAATGCATTTGCTCCATAACCTTTCCGGATCTGACAAGTCCTATAAAATCTATTAAAGCCTTTAATGAAATCCCCGCTCGGAGCCAGCTCCCATGAATGAATGTGGAATCGGAATTTAAATTAAAATGTTGTTTTTGTAGTCTGTGGGCTTTAGCCTTGACAGAAATTAAAGGGACAGTTCACATTTTGGGTAYTGTTTCTTTCTCCCTGAAGTTTTTTTACCACCATAGAATGCTTCTCCTTGCAGAAGATGGGTGTTTGAAGCTCTTTTCCTCCTGCTGAGCCTGTGGCCAGTTGGGAGCACTCAGCTGCAAGCACAAAACCTGTTATACTGAATAATYTTAATTAGAAAAGAGTAAATTGCTTAATAGGCAGCACTGTCCTTTAAACAGGACGCAGAACTCTTGTTAGCAAACAAGAGGTTTGGGGTCCAATCGCCCCTCTGAGGAGCTTGGAGCTGGCCTTGCTGCAGGGATAACCCCAGTGCCACCGTGGGRCATCCTCAAACACCTCCCTGTCCCCTGCCATCAACACTTGAGGACTCTCGGTGGCTCAGCCCGTGGGTCTTGGAATTGTGGAAACACCTCCAAGCAAGCCTGGGTAAGGAGCCTGCTGTAAATCCATTGGATGTGCTTGGCTTTGCCTGGCCAAGGAGTTCATTTCCATATCTAAAYACAGGTCTGCATGGGCAGGGGGTGTGCAAGAAGTTTGTTATTTTTAGTCTCTTCTGCACTGAAAAGAGTGGATTGTCCCACAGCAAAAGTGTTTCTGAGCCTCGAAGGGAAAAGGCTGCTCAGGGCTTCGATCACCTTCTCCTGAGCTTTGACCCTGCTCCAGCCTGGCCCAGCACAGGGCCAGGGTGATTTGGGTCTCTGCCTCCTTCCCCCAGTGAAAATTTGCCAGGGTTTTCTGRGTTTGGAAAGGTTCCTGTGGAGTGATGCCACCAACTGTCCCCGCTGCCTCTTTGGGTGAGTGTTTCTGGCAAGATGTGACAGAAGTCTGCCTTTGTTTCCTCACACAGGTTCACTCGTTTTTTACATATTTTGGATTTACGTATTAGCCCACAACTGCATCAGCTTTTGCCATTCCCTGCAAGGAATCAGCTCTTTTCCTGTGRGGAGGAAACATCCATCCTCCTTTCCTAGGAGCCAAAAGCTTCTCCAGCTCTGGAGCTCTGCAGCTGCAGCCGCTCATCCATGGACTAGAGGAGGCTGCAAAAGGTACCCAATTCATTTCATTTTGGGAATTTGAACTTCTATTTACTCTTCCCACAGCTTGCAACTCCTTCTGTTTGTGTTTCTCCCTTTGCAAGTATTATTTTTATCCAGAGGGGACATTTGGTCWGGATTTAAGCCATGTGATGGGCTCCTCCGCCAGGCTGAAGAGTCCCCACTCACTGCCTGAAAACAAGTGGAGGATACCTGGTACCCCACGGTCCCAGCCTGGGCTCGAGTGTTACTCAGCTTCTTTTTGATGTCCTTTTCACCAGGGCTGATTCCAGAAACCCTTTCCCAATCCCCAAACCTGCACTGGTCAGTGTCTCACTGCAGGGTCTCAGCACAGGGTGGTGACTGTTGTGAGAAAAGCTGCAGATCACAAATAAGTGCATAATAAACACATGTAAACAGTAATTTGGTTCATGGCTGATAAACTTTCATGGTCCATTTTATCACTGAGCWTGCAGAGGAGGAATGCTCAGGATTCAGGATGCTGCTGGCTGTGGACCAACCCTGTTCCCTCTGTCCCGCAAGAGGTTTGGGTGTGATACCAAATCATGAATCCCAGAAGGGTTTGTGTTGGATGAGACCTTAAAGCTCATCTCATTCCAWCCCCCAGCCATAGACAGGRACACCTTCCACYATCCCAGAGTGCTCAGAGCCCCATCCAGCCTGGCCTTGGAYRCTTCCAGGGATCCAGGGGCAGCCACAGCTTYTCTGGGCACCCTGTGCCAGGGCCTCMCCACMSTCACAGGGAAGAATTTCTTCCTAATATTYAATCTAACCCTGCCCTCTGTCAGTRTGAATCCATTTCYCCTTGTCCTGGCCATGCCCTTGTTCAAAACCCCTCTCCATCTGTCTTGGAGCCCSTTTAGGKGCTCTCCTTYAGATTCCTCTCCTTTCCAGGTTGARCACCCCCAGCTCTCCCAGCCTGGCTCCAGAGCAGAGCTGCTCCAGCTCTTGTAGCACCTTCATGCCTTCCCCTGGACTCAGTGCAGCAACTCCACATCCTTCTTATGCTGGGGGTTCCAGAGCTGGACACGGCACTCCAGGGAAAGTCATGGACTCTTCTGGATCATGCCCCAGATCCTCCAGTCTGGAAGAACAGCTCTGCCTGCAAAGTGTGGCAGGAGACAAAGGAAAAGGGAGATTTCTGGCATGGGTGACAGCACAGAGAGCTCTCATTGTGCAGGGTGCTCAGCACCCAAACAGCAGAGGAGGAAGCTCTTTTTCCAAGGAAGCTGCTTGTGCTGAAACCTCTTTGGGCCAGGAGAGCAGCATGGGCAGGAAATCCTCCAGAAGGGCCTTGGAAGCCAGGCTAAGGYGAGCGCCTGTTTTCAGTGCAGAAAAGGAGGGAAACTCATTAGTGCAATGTGAAGTGAAACAGAAAATGCCTAAATTTGTTGGCAAAATGGCAGGAGGAGGGAAGAAAATGCTCTTTCTATGGCAATGCGTTGCTGCAAGGATGGTGAAAAGTTTCCTCCTCGTTCCTTTTTCTTTAACTCAGGTTGTTACAAAGCAATCCATGCTGTTTCCAAGTTAAAAAAAAAAARRAAAATCATTAAGTTTCACTTTGRAAATGTCAAAACAAAATGTTTTGGCATTTCTGAAGTGAAACATTTCATTAAAAATGCTGCATCTGAGTGTTTTGACATTTTTAAAATCCGCTCTCCTCCTCCTCCTCCCATTTTCTCAACCTAAATTTGTTAATATTTTTAGTCCTTCTAAAACTTAATTTCCCAGCAAACATAGTAGTAGCTAAAAATTAAATTGCTGCTCTSTGCATGCTGAAAGCTGTGAGCAATGGGCAACCTGGGCAGCCRAGCTGAGGCTGCCCCTGTCTTACAACCTCAGCTGTCATTTCCCTGGTGCAAAAGGATTGTGTAATCATAGGATTTCACAGAGAGCTTTATTCCCTTTTTATTCCTTTATAATCAGAATGGTAAGAATACCTGAAATGCAAAAAATGCCCTGGTGGTGGGGAGTGAAGCTGGAGCAGGTTGGGAGCTGGGTGATGATGCTTGGCTTTCCTCTGCTCCCTCGTGGCTCCACTGGCTCGAGCTGTGGCTGCCTTGGAGCACGGAAATGATGCAGGGAATCGTGTTGGTGCTTCATCCAGGGGAGCATGAGGAGGAGGAGGAGGAGGGGGCAGACAGCCCTGCAATGCAACAGGGTAGCTCCTCACATGGTTCTGGGTGTTTCCCAACTTCCAGCAGCCACCACCATCCTTCCAACACCCCTGGCACGCCCTGGGCATGCACCAGGACCCCTCCAGCCAGAGCCAACTGCTCAAAACGGGCCGAGTCAAACACCATCAAAAGCTGCCTTTCAAGCCACGCTTTTTGTGCGGCGAGGGAAGAGCTGGCAGGACGTGTGTCACTTGTGGCAGAGTGTGATAGTCRCCTACAAAGGCTTGAGGTGTTTGTCAAAGGGGAAGGGGAAGCCTCTGAAGCCAAGAGATGCTTTCAAGAGGAGAGAGCGCCGCGCGCGCCCCGTCACTCGGAGATGAAAGGATCCAGGCTCYGCTGCCTTGCTTGTTGCTGCAGCCCCAGCAATTGCACACCCTTTCCCTGCCAAAGCCTAAACACTGCCTGAATTAAAGGGAAAAATGGAAGAAATGCAGAGGTTTTATATTTGGTGTCAAAGGTGCTGKCTCCAGGAGTTGGGGTGTTGTTGGGCACGGCCAGTCCAGGCTCGGGGKAGCGCTGCTGGCTTGGCTGGTGTCGCTGGATGGGGGAAATGGAGTTGATCCACCCTGATCTTCATGTCACAGCCCCTGGCAGCAGCCTGCTGGCAGCCAGACCAGAGTCCCAGCACCCTCTCCTGCCACAGGAAAGGCTCACACCCAATTCTAGGTGGGGGTGATGGATTATGGCACTTTTGCTGCTAAAACACCAAGCAGCCTGCTCTAGCCACAGTGTCCGTGCTCATGGTGGGGCTTGGATCGAAATCATCTTTCCAAACCCAAACCAAACCATTCCAGGATTTTYTCTGCTGACCAGTTGCTTTCTCAGGGCTGCAATGCCTTTGTCCTGCATCACTSTGCACTCGACCTCTGCATAAATGACCTTCAGAAGTCCCTTCCAAYCTAACCTACRTTTAACTGTGCTCATCCAAGCCCGCCCGTCTCCTTGGAGCCCTCCACTTCTCCTCTGTTCTAAACAAACATTAAGAAAATAAGGCGGAAGGGAGGTGGTGGCTCAGGAACATAAAGTCCCACAAAGAAAATTATCTCCCTTTCACTTGAGTTTTTTGAAAGCTGCTGGGTTGCAAAGGCGGTTCTGTTGATTGCAGTTTTAGTCCTTGATTATGCAGTAATGGAAGCATCAGAAATCATCAAGCTTCCTTCCTCAATTTGAGTTTGCCCTTCATCCCGTGGTTTCAGACTAAGGAGAAAATGGTCATTTGGAAGAGGAAGGAAGGAAAGAAAAACCCCAACACAATATTGTTTATCTCCCTTAAAGTCACAGCTCTTTATTTGCCATTCCCGTTTTACAGCTTGGCCATCTGACAGATCAATTAGCAACTGCCTCATACGTGAGCAATAAAACCTTTCACAGGGAAACTTTTCCCCAGGCTGAAAAGTACTTTCCTGACCTTCTTACAGAAGGAGGAAAGGCCAGGTGGCTCCTCAAACCAGGAATYCCCAGGTGAGAAGTTGAAACCCAGAGGGTTTCAGAGGGGCTGTCAGACCCCACTCAGTGGGCTCTGGGCTGAGGGTTGGTGTTCATGAGCAAGAAATGAGATCAGAAAGTGAAAAGAGGAGGAAAGCACCAGCAATGGGAGTTTTGGTGATGGAGATGGACCTGCYCATCCTCTCCCTTTTGGTGTGTTTGTCCTCTGATGGTTGGAATCACCTGGGCGGGGATTAAGCAGTTAAATCACTGYGTCAGGCTTGTTCTTTCTGGGGCAAAAGTACAGTCTGTATTTTAAAATTTATGTGTGTGCACACCTATTTACCCACAAGGATTTATAGACATATGTGTTGATAAGAATGTAGAYAAGGATGATCTGAAGTTCACAAAATGAGGCCAAAATGAATGTAAACCCCAATTTTAGGGCTTTGCAGTTGAATAAAACCTTGGATTTTGGGGTACCGGAGCTGCTGAGAGTGACTCTGCCACTTTGGCACCTCATTTCTGGGGAGAAGGTGAAGCTTTAGCCATCTCACTGCTCCTGGGAGACTGTTCCTGATCTCATGGTGCCCCAGGCAGCTGATGGGTCTGCACCTCTCACAGGGGCTGAGCACTTTTCTCTCTTGTATTTTTTTTTTTTTTTAACTCCAATCTGTTTGCACTTCTCCCCCCTCCCCATCACCATCCCTTAGGCCTTCTGGGGAAAGAAAGAAACAGCCTCTCTGTTTTTAATCAACCTAATTAGTGTATCTTTAATACAATTAGAGGGAAATTTTACCGCTCCCCCCTCTCCCCGTGTATCAATTAAAGCCCCACAGTTGCAGGGTAAATTTTTAATCCATTTAGGACCATCTCCCCCAACCCCACATCCCCCTCCTCCTCCCGCCTGGCAGAGTGTTGCTTCCTCCTCCGTTTTCTTTGGGAGTCTGTTCAAACAGCACATTGTGAGGAGTAAATAAATTACTCTCTGCCCCCTTGCCCTCTCCTCCACGGCAGCCGGCCCCGTTCCAGGCAGCTGCCCTGATTGTAGGGCAGGCACAGGGGGGCAGGGGCTCGCACAAAGCCGGGGCTGCACGCTCCGGGTCAGGGGGGGTCGCGCTGTTCATCCTCCTTTCTTCTATTCTTCGTCCCCTCTTCTGCATCTTGATGTGGTTTATTTTTTTTTTTTTTTTTTTTTTT
>NW_026623291.1:2706736-2723841 GCF_030028575.1 Malurus melanocephalus
TGGGGAGGAGTCTGGGCGTGTTTAGGGTGATTGGGGATTAGTGTCTGTTTTTGTGGCATGGTTCCACCCTCCACCCCAGTGGGTTTTGTCTCAGTGGGGTGGTAGATTATGGCCCTGCTTCTGTGGTTGTGGCTCCTGTCCCCAAAGTTGCTGCACGGGGTCCCAGTGTGCCGGATTGCCACCCTTTCCCACTGCCATTCCCATGTGGAAACAGCCTTGGGCTTGGCTAAACTGGCACAGCCCTGGCCCATGGCAGCACCTACAGCACACCTGGCTCAGCACCACTGAGCCCCATCCTGCCCTGCACCAGCAAGAGCAGCCTGGGGAGCACCAGCTCTCTGCTGGAGCAGCAGCACCTCAATAACSAGAGCATTTTCTTGGGTTTGAGGGGTTTTTCTTGCAATAAACACAGAGGGTTGCTGGTTGTGCAAAGCTCAAATGGAAACTACCCCACGTGGTGTTGTACAGTTGCAATCATAGAATTTCCCATCTCTGCTCCTCTGAAGCTCCCTGAGATGGTCCCTTCCTGGAATCCTTCACTSCAGTTTGTGCAGAACTTGAGGAGCCAGTGCAGAGCGCTGTTTAATCAGTGTGTGTTGATTATCAGGCTCCTGAGGGAGGTGMAGGGCTCTGGGCTGGATTCCTGGAGCACAGCACCCAGAGGGGATGGAAACTGGGAGTGAACCAGGAAGGAGAAGGCAGGACCCACCTTCTCCACTCTCTTTTCACACGTGGGTGTACGAGCTGGTTACAGAGGTGCAAGTGAAGCTCTGGGGGCTGTGGGGCCGGGGACTGACCCTACACAGTGCCTGGCTGCTGTCCCAGCTCAGAGTGGTGGCCTGGGAGCCCAACCCCAGCCAGGCACTGCTCTGACCTCCACAAAGCCCGGCTGGTGGCTTGTTATCACCATGCAAACACAATCAGCAGCTTTGCTGCTGCCTTTTCGAGGTAGATGGGCGAGATTTCCCCTCTCTGAATTTCTCCCCAGCTGGCCCACAACTACAAGGTCCTGCCTTTATGGATCACCGAGTCCCTGCGCTTTCTTAATGAACCTGCGTTTAATGCTTGACTTCTCCGTGTCATGTTTAATTACAGCAGCTGTAACTTCCTCGTTGGCTGGCTTGAAATAATATCCAAGTGCTTCTGAGCTTTAGAGCCTTGTTATTCTTCTATAATTAGAGTTTTAAGGCTGGTGTGAGCCATCTCTGTGAAACAGGCAGCCATTTGCCAGGCATGCTTAGTGCCGGGCTTTAGGTTTCCCAGAGATAGGAAAGAGATGCTGTTAATAAAAATCTGGCAGGTTTAGGTGGAAGGAGAGGCATGCCCGGGATGCAAGAGGTGGCAGCCATGGTCTGTGGCTTGCTGACACTGGAACATCTTGCTGAGCATTTCAAAACTCAAATGTCATCAAGGAATMGACACAAAACTGTTCCTCAGGGTGTATCAGGCACAGGAGTGTGGGGTTTCTTTTGATTGATTTTGCCTTCTTTCTTCTTTGAATATGCTGCTTTTCCACTGAGAAGGGCTGGGGTTGGGGAGGTTTGGGGTCTTCGTTGTCTCTTCATGTCCCCAGTGCTTCAGGGGTGTCCCTCCTGGGAACGGGGATGAGCCTCAGCCTGTGTGAAGGATTTTGGAGACCTGAGGTGACACCACGGGGGAGCCAGCAGCCAAGTGCAGAACAAGCGGCCTTTTAGGAGCTGCCAGCTCGGCAGAGAAGGGGGCTTTGAGCGGGGAGAGAGCACCCCATTTACAGCACATCTGCACTCCCACAGAGGGGCCCCAAATGTTCCCTGATCTCAATCTCCCTCTCTGTATCTGCTGCCTTTTAAAGGAAGGGTTTTATCCCAGCAAAAGGGAAGGGATTGATGCCTTTTTCTTTACGTTCTCTTCAGGTACCTGTGTTGTTGAGGCAGCTGCAGGGAGGGATTGAGCACGCAGACTCACAGGCCAGCTGGAGGGGTTTGTGCTGCCCACAGTGGGGATTGAGCCCCGGTGACCCCGCAGTGACCACCCCAGCCCTGTCCTTGCTCTGTCTGTGGGGTTGGAGGCATGTGGGGCACACRGGGGTTTCTTGCTCCTGTCCTGGGTATGGGGTGCTCCAAATCATTGCAGAGCCAGTGCACCCCCCAGGAACAAGGTGAGAGGAGCTCATAYCCTCAAATAGCTTTTCTAGTTTATATTGAACTCCCACGTTTTTAAATTCCTGACAGATCGAGGGGCTCATTACCCTGGATGAGAGAGAAAAAGCCCCAGCCTGGGATGGATGTTGAGCCACCACCATCTCAGCTGTGGTATGTGTGAGGATCCAGCCCCAGACCCCCATAATATGGGACAGAAATATGGGAATTGACTGAGCTGCAGAGTCAGAGAAGGGTTGGGTTCACAGGGGTTGGATACTGGGCAACCCATGGGCCACAGACACCCCTCAGTGTGGCTTAGGGAGGAGCCATCCCTTCATCCCTTTGGAGAGCAGTTCCTTTGCAGGAAAGGACAGCCGGCTGATCCATCCATAAATTGGGATCAGTTAAAAGAGATCAGGACAATCCACCCTGATACATCAATTTACACTGTAAACTCTTCCCTGAAGCATCTGCATTTGGAGGCAAGATCCCAAATCCATCAGAGCTCAGGATGAGACCACAGTGTAGGACCTTGCACTCGTGGCCTCACCTCCTCTCAAGATCCTCACGGAGTACAGAGTATTAAGAGGGCTTTTTCCAGSGAGAAGGGGATGGTGAGGAGTGACAGTCTCTGAATTGCAATTTGAAACGTTTATAGCCCAGTCAATCCTAATTCATTATTAGCTGTAATTGTTTCAAAGAAAGTGTCCACTGTTATGTAAAATGCAGTCCCAGATGCTGCTAATGGTCCAGGCTCTCTGATTGCTGTAATTTGCAAAGCTTTCGCCTTTTTTTCCCCCCTCCCTCTGTAGTTATGATGTGCCTTTTATGAGCCAGCGAGGAAGAAAGAGAAAAGCAGCCATTAGAGGAAAATAATAATGTTGTACCTGAAAGGCCATTAGTGAGTCTCATATGGAAGTATGCATCTGGTCTGTTCCCGATGCTGCCCCACACCCGGACACTGCCTGGGGACCCCGGRATGGGGGGGACCCATGGGGCTGGGGACAGCTCTGCTTGCAGGGACAAGGGCTGCAACCTGGGCGTGCAGCCCAAAGTGGTGCTGCCCTCACCCAGCAGCAGGATATGTCAACACCAGCACGCCTCAAAATTAATTTTCACAATTAATTTTCACGATTAGYGATGGACGTGTGGATGGGAAATCAGCTGGGGGTGGGGAGCAGATTTTGGCTGGCAAATTTATTGGTGGGGAGGGCGATGGTTTCTGCTTAGGGGGGATTTGTCTCTTTTTGWCATGAAGGAAACACCCATTTCCCACTTCCAGCCTCTGATTCTCCTTTGTGCAAAGGCAGAGCCACAGGGATGTCTCTCACCAGGACASCCAAGCTGTGAGCTGGGGGGCATTTCAAAGCTCTTGCGACTCGCTGTCTTTCACCTGCACCTCTGCTTTCAGCTCAGGTGTTTGTTTTAGCTTGTCTGTGTCGATCCTGTCACCAGGAGCTTCTTAAGTCCATAATATCAGCCTAATTTAAGGAAGGCTTTACTTGATGAGACAGGTTTCGGCCCCTGCTGTGTGCAGAGGAAGGAAATGAAGGTTGATTTGGTGTTTCCATCACACTCTAGCCAAGGCTGAGCTCCCATGGGATGAGGCATGATCCTTGGGCTGAGTTTGCCTGGATGAACTGCACTGAATCTTTGACTGGGATCAGACAAAGAAGCACTTTTACTTCTTTTTGGGGTTATTTTCAGTCAAACCCCAATAGAATAGAAGAGAATGTTTCAGTTGAAATGGACCTGCAATGATGATCTAGTCCAACTGCCTGAATAACATTCAAATTTACCTCTAGCAAGGCTAGAAGGTGAAAGGAATGAGAAGGGAGTGTTTTTATAAACAAACTGACTCTAGAGATAAGACTGATACTGAGAGATAGAAAGAAACAAGAAAGATTTCTGCAAGAATTCTACTGATTGACTTACTCTGAACTACATTAATAGATTACAAGAGTAGAGACATAGAGATGTATATTGAAAGGGGGAAATATATGATATAAGGAGGGTTTCATTAGGTGTTTCGGGTCTCAAGTACCTCAGCTAATGGGGAAAGAGAGAGGGAACTGCAACCGAGAAATCAGAATAAAAGAGGCTGCGCCCTCTAACAACTGAAGAGATTCCATGAGAAACGCCTATGACTTCTCCTTTTATTTACGAATAAATTTGCAAGGCTCCTCTTTCTCCTTTTTAGACACAAACCTCTAGTGCTTGTAGATTAATTTTCCTAACAAGGGTGCGAAAGCTGAGTTTAAGTCCGGTGTCCCCCCGTGTCTAGCAGATGCTGCGTCTGTAAATTATCTGAGAGTGAAACACTCCACGAATYGCGCTGGGATGTCCCTCGTTCCGAGGCCAGGCCGGGGGGAGCAGCAAGGCAGAGGAGCAAAGGGCAGGAAGAGGCGGTGGGGAGGGCGGCTGGTGGGATGGGAGCGCTGCCCTGTCACCCTGCTCTCCCCCTGCTCCTCCAGGGCTCTGTGCCGGGCGACCCGCTCTTGACACTTGCCACCAGCCAGCGCAGCCCCTCGCCAGGAGCCGCTCCCGGGACAGCTTTTGTCCGGGAAGATTGAGAGGGCGGCGGGAGCGGGGCGGCYGCTGCCCTTCCCCTCCGAGCAGGGTGGTCCTGCGGGTCACGGCCGGGGCCACTCGGGCCATTGTGTGCTCGGGACGGACCTTCAGCAGGGAGAAAGGCACCATTCCGACACTTTCCAACCCTTCAGCCCCATCCCGGCCCCGCTCTTGCGTTCCTTCCCCKGCTCCGCTGCTGGAGATTCCCCGGCGTTGCCAACAGAGGGGATAACTCTTATTCATAGCCAGGGTTTAACACGGGGGCCGTGGGTCTGGCTCTGGCAATTAGCGACATGCACGGGCTTGGAAGTGTCAATTAGGCTTTTGAGTCATTGTTTACTCATTAACACAAGGTCTCTAATTACCCTGACCTGATGCTATGGGGCTGCTGAAGTTGGCTAATCAAACATGTAGAGCCCTCAAAAGGAAATTAGAACTCGGCGTGGAGTGCAAATACCCTTTCCATGGCTAAGCCCGTGTCGTTCGGGGATTTATAACTTCACACTCTCCATCCCTGCGGAGGGACGAGGCGGAGGGACGGATGGCCGGGCTCTGCAGGTGTCTCGCCCGCTGCCGGAGCAGCCGGCAGGGCTGGCAGTGCTTTGTCGCCTCCCCCGATAAACGCTGGCTCCTGCGGGAAGTGTCAATGCGGGTCAGGGCATGGCTGGGCTGGCCAGCCCCCGCAGGATTGGGATGGCTGCGGTGACAGCAGTGACATTCCCTCGCCTGCTCCAAGCGGGGCTGCACCGGGAGATGGGGTTCAGGTGGCAGGAGATCTTTGCAGCAMACAGAAACGCTGATTTTTGGGGTGAGGCAAAGCGCTCTGAACTCCCCAAAATCACAGCTAGAAAATGGGTACCACGGTCGCGAGCACAATGGTCACACAGGAACCAAAGCAGCATTTCTTGTTCGATCCCCCCCCTCACCCCCATCTCAATTAACTCTCTTTATTATTTCATCACGGCAATAGTTTGTGCCTTTAACGAATGGGAGGAACACTTGCAAATGCCTTTTTGTCTGAAAGCAAAGCTGCTTGGTTGTTACTGAACTTCAAGGGATCATTCCCTGTTTCCGCTCCTCTCCCTTTCTCTGCTGAGGCAGAATGTAGCGTAACTTAAAAGTCAGTGATTCAGACTGCAATTATAACCTAAAAGCACAAATAAAAGATAAGCTGGCATCCTACTGTTCCCCATTTGCATCTGTGTCGCATGGGATGAAGGGAAAAATAAAATCTGCTTTTATAAAGTGTTGAGCCAGAGAATCTCGTCCAGCAGAAAGAAGAAAATAAACAGATCCCCTGAGGCACCGGCTGTTTGAGTTGCAAATGACAACTGGGGTGGAAGATGCACCAGAGAGGCACGAGGAGGCTGCACACAGGTTGGTCACTCTGCCCACGTATGGAGCCAAAGCATAAAWCTGTTGCTGGTTAAAATCCACCTTTCGCTTGTTTTTTTTTTTTTCACATCCTGTAAGCACCACACACCTCAATGGGCTGTTTCCCATTGCTCCCCTAATATTTGCTGTGATTTCCAGTAGTGAGGAGGGAAGATGGTTTGCTCTCCTATCAGTCACCCCATACTGCCCCTCAGGGCCAGCAGCTCAAACCTTGGCCTCTATTTTGGGGAGAAATTACTCGTTTTAGCCTTGGCAGAGAATTCTAATGCTCCTGTCTTGGTCGATTGAAAAATCACCTCCCAGAGTGTTTCAGGTTTCTCTGTTTGCAGAGATGGCAGGGAACTCACTGGGGCCCTGTGAACACTTCTTGGTGAAAATAAACAGGTTTTTGAAACAATAGACACTGTTGTTTTTTTTTCCCCCAGAATATGGTGGGTTTCCAGCTAAAAAAAAAAAAAAAATCCAAAAAGAGGGCAGAAGGAGGGGTGGTTTGAGAGACACTGAAGAAATCCAATCGTATTTGGGGGCAGTGGGAGCTGTGCCTTGTTTCTCTGGGGCTGGAGGGAACTGAAGCCCTGCCACCAAGTCTCAAGGAGTTTTCTTCCAGCCTGGGTGAAGATTGTGTCCCAACCAAGCACCGGGGTGGGCACGAGGAGCCACACCATTAYAAAAATTACTCTTGTTAGGTCTTCTAACAATTGTCCTTCTTTACCTTCTGCTTTTGCCCAAAGACCTGCCCTGATACTTTCTAAAAGCAGCTTCATTCAAGACCCTTCCCTGCTTCATGGTAGCCCCTGGCTGTGGAGCAGGCTTTGCCTGAATTTTAGGGTCTTTGCCTGAGTTTGTGGGGTCTTTGCCTGAATTTGTGCCCTGCTTTGGTCAGTGTGGCTGCGCCCCGAGCCCCGCGGTGCTGTGTGGCCCCGGGAATAGGAGCAGCTGTGCCGGGGATGCTCGGAACAAAGTGCCCCTCCCGGTGCCTCAGCCTGTGATTTGCATACAGATGCGYAGGGAATCCTGTCAGGGGAAGGGGGAAGGAGGCACAATGTGTGCCTCCCAAATCTCCACCTTCTGCCRGACTGGGGGCCATCAGCCAGGCCTGGGGCTGTGGGATGCTCCCCCCAGTGCAGCACCATCCTGCCCAGTCTGTTCGTTCATCCTTTCTCCTTTTCCTGCCACTTCTCTTGTTCCCCCTCTTCCCTTCTTCACCAGCCTGTTCTCCTGTTTGCCCCTGCTCTTGTCTTTTGCTGAAAATCTGGGGGCAAGACCTGAAAAAGGTGTTTGGGTCCTGCTCCCCCGTTGTCTGACAGCTCTGGGTGACCTGTGCTGTCTCATCACCTGACTGTGGAAATGGTGTCCAGCCCTGTCTCACCACCCTCACTCCTCGACTCCTGCCCTGTGTCAAAGGTGGGCGTTCACCACCAGTAGTGGATTTTGCAGGTTAAGGAAGGTTGGATAAACATTCCATCAACAAGCAGGGATCAACTGCAGCTTGTGATCCCTTCACCTCCCCTCTGCAGAGGGACTCCAACTGGAGACTGCCATGATCCATCAACTCGCTTTACTTTAAAGAAAAGTTATCCATCAAATCTGTTTGAAAATAGCAAATACATGCAGGGAAGCTGTGAGTGGCCATGGAGGGTCCTTGGGCAGAAGGGGAGGATGAATTTGTCAAACCCACTGTTTGTACAGCTGAATCTCTGAGTGCTTTGCAGCATCCAGAAGGCYGAGGCTGACTATGAATGAAACCCTGAGTTCATCCCCTCTTTTTTGTGCTCTCTTCCCCCAGATGCCGATGGCTCCATGCTGCCTTTGCTGCTGGACTCCAAATCCCACCTGAGAGGACACAGGTGATGGAGGGACTGGTGACAGAGGGACACATGGCACTGTGCAGCAGCACACACTGGCTTTCCAAGCGTTCCAAAGGACTCAGAGGGGTAAAAAAAACCCCGGAGATACAAACATCACATCTCATCGAGCAGCTCAGAAAACCCCTCTCCTCCCAAGGTGCAATTAAAGAGAACAAAACCCCAACTCGGTGGAGGTGCTGGAAATGAGGCCGCTCCCTCGCTGTCCTTGTCGCTCCCATTAGCAAATCCTGTCGGTGGCATCCCGAACCACGACCTCGGCAAACGGCAAATTGAGTCTGTTCATCACGTGGCTCCTCGAGAGGTGCTTGCCTGGTGAATGGCCTTGGCATACATTAAGTGAATAAACCGCCCCATTGTTCGGCTCCTTCAGCCGCTCTGCTCAGTTGACCCATTCAATAACTGTTTGTTTGCACAGATTTCCCCATACAAGTGCAACAGGCTGAACCCTGGATCTGAGCAGATGTGTTTGGAGTAGGCTCCCTCTCCTCGCTTCCTTCCCATCAAGGTGTATTGTTGCGTCTTTTGAGAGCTCAGAGTTCTCCCCGGCGTGACTCATTCAGGCAAAATTTCTGTGCTGTTTTCAGGCACCCTCAAGGATTTCCAGGCGTGATTCACCTCTTCTGTGGCCACATTTTGAGGCTCAAACTAACCCCGCACATGAGGAGTGGGAATGCAATGGGGAATGGAAAGGTGTGCAGCTGTTGAGGCCAGAATTTAATCAGATATCTCAGTGTCTCCTCCAAGGCTGCCTGGCTCAGGGGTAGCTRCCCAAAATTCCTCTGGGAATGTCTCCTAACAGGCATCCTCTGCCTTGACCTCAGCCCCTCCTGGCAGCCTGGAGATCTGCCTGGACTCAGAGGCAAGAAAAGCCCAAGCTGTACTTCTGGAGTGCTGGGTGGCCAAACCAACTCTGCAGGTTGAACTTCTTATTGCCAAAAAGAGAAATTATATTAAACYATTTGGTTAAACACTTGTGCTAAGGCTGACCATTGAAGGTGCCTTTGTTACAGGAACCCCGTTTTTCAGACATGGGAYCTGGAGGAGTTTTACAAAGATAGAACTTCTTGGTGTGAAAACCATAGTTTGACTCCTAAAATGTCTGATATACAGAGCCCACTGCTTGTAGCTCGTGTCTTCTACCCACAGAAGCAGCAAGCACTGTGTAAATGTCACAAGTTCAGGACGATTGAGCACAATCTCTCCTTGGTGCAGGGACCAAGATTCACGGAAAAACAGTTTTTGGCAGGAAAAGCGAAGGGATGTATCCTTGTGTTTTTAAAAATGTGGGTAACTCACTTTGCACTAAGAGTACATCCTTTAAAACAAAGAGCCGGTGGCAAGCTCTGGAGTGTGGGATGATGCTTCCTGCAACCCAAGTCAGCTCGAGGTTAGCTAAAAATGCAGCAGGCACGTTCCGTGGGACTGTAGTTGCCAAGACCCACTAAGCTATTAAAAGTTCTGGAGGTTTAAAATCCCTTTTTTTCCCATTGATGCGCCACATGAATCACAAATACCCTCAAACGAGCCATTTGTGCGTCTCCCTCCAGACGGAGCTGACAGGGGGATAAACCAAACGCATGCAAATATTACTTCAGGGCAGGCTGAGATTGGATGGGGTGAAAGAGAAAAGTTAAACACGGAAGCATATTTATTTCTGCATAATTTTGTCAGCTTTCTGCTGGCGGTGAGAGACTAAACTTCGGAGGAGCCTGACCTCGGGATTATCCGAGGGAAGACATGTGCTCGCTGTTTCAGAGTCACCATCTGTGAGGGAGATTTCGGGGAGCGGAGACGCGTGGCAAGGAGACGGCTGCATCCCTCAATTCCTGAGCATCCTCCCGGCCCTGCCCCGCGCGTTTATCACCGCAACGAGTTTCTGCTTGACAGGAGGGTTCTTCAGCTTTTCTATTTCTTCCCCACCAACCCTCCAGCCCAGCTCTGGGGGACTTTCCCCCCTCCCGCAATCAGCCCCGGCGGGTCCATTTGCTTTTGTCTCCCATTAATTGCTTGCTACTTTTCATTGCCTGCTCCTCCCCCTTTTAAAGATAAATTTTAAAGCCCGAGCGGGGTGGAGAATGGCTGAGCCCGCTGTTATTTTTGACATTCGCCCCAGTGACAGCTGGACCTTGCAAGGCTGGGGCCGTTCGCACACAAAGCCTATTAGCTGTGCCCACTCACTTAATGAGCCCTGAAGTCTGGAAGGAAAATTTCCTCCCCGAAGTGTGGCAGAGCCCTTTGTCATTGTAAACAGGCGCTGCTTGCCGAGCCCTGCCTTGCCTTTCTCCTTCCTGCCACCGTGGCTTTTCTATTTACTCAGGAAACAAAAGCGGAGCCGTGTCAGCGCGCAGGGAAGAAGAAAATGTACCCAGCGACTGGGGTTCACAGGAGCCCGCCCCTGCCACCCACCGACCGCGGCCGGGGCTCCCCAGTGTCACCGGCACCGAGGGGACACCCCGGCACGGAYCCAGGGATGGGCAGGGAGGGAGAGATTCATAGGGATGCTCCCTGTAGGGACCGGCTGTACAGCTCAGAACAGCAGTGGGAAGARCAGCAGGATGCTTCCCCCTGAATCCTTCACCTAAACGGAGAGATTTGGGTCTCCAGAACATCCTGCGTTAGGCACAAAGTTGGTTGGGAGGGGTATTTTCTTCTATGAATTTCTGTGGTTATTTTCTGAGGTTGCAAGCAAGGAGATTCCATCCCAGCTCTACAAATAATTCACCAAGGAATCTCTGCTTTTGCCTCTTTTGAACTTTCAGCCTGCCAAAGTTTGTTACTTTTTAAGCCAAAACCTGTCCCATTTTATGCCCAYTTCCAATGCAAGTCACTACCCAGCGGAATAAAACTTTAAGTGCCTATAAAGCATGTTAGAAATGGGAAAATGGGAACACTTTGGTGTAACCGGCAGCACATGTTTATTCAGACTGTTGGCAATCGCAAGGAAAGAGGGGAAACCCCCACCCTGCTGCTTTCCCTGAGCAAGGCCATGCCACAGATGGTCCTTCCTTGGGATGAGGGTGACCACTTGACACAGACCTTGTCACCAGGGGCAAGCAGAGCTGCTGGGGTGAAAGATTTGGAATGTAGGTCTTGATTTGATTAAGGTGAAATCTCTGGTCCTCACGATTTGCAACATAATCTTCAATACCTGCCAGGGATAAAAAAGAGCTGGAATATCTGATCTTCATCCAGGCTGGGAAAGAGCTGTCCATGATATGTAGTGCCACTAAGGGAGCCTAAAGAACATTTAAATACCCTGCTCTGAGTGTGTGTGAGGGCAGGCTGARGCTGCTGCAAACATCACAGCCACAATTTGCTTTCGAGGTTCAAGTGTTCTTGAGAGCTGGACCTCGAGGATGTCCTCATGCCATTGCYTTCCTGGGCTGTCCCTGGTGAGAACTTCCAAGAGGCTTCAGAAAGGCAGCTCCCAGCCTGTGACATCTCTGTGTTCACTGGCACCCCTTCCCCCACGTCTTTTTTGTTCCTTCTTCTCCAGGGATTTGCTTGCTAGTTTTTAAATATTTGCATATTTCAGTGCTTTCTTTCTGTTGGTAACCAAGGCTGTTTGGTAAATGCTGAGACATTTCTAAATGTAAGTCAGGCAAAAAATTACCTTTTTTTGTGTGCTTTGCAATTATCACAGCAAAATGATTCCTTTCTTCCTCCCGCAGTCAGTAATTTATTTTTTAACAGAAAAACGAAAACGTTACTTGAAGAATGCCGGGTTAATGCTGTTCTTGTTTTGCCTGTGAAGTTAAGCTGGCTTCGTGACTGAAGTGTTTGTCTTCAATTTATAAAATTGCTTGTGGGTCTGTCCCACTTTGGGAAGACACAAGAAGCRTTCACAAGCAAGGAAATCTCAGGTTCCAGATTGGTTGTTTGGTAATGAAGGGAAAAGACCAATCTTCATCCCAGGTTTTAAACTTGCCTTTGCCAGTGCTTCTAAAGTGGATTTTCCCTATTTGCTGCAAAGATCCTAAGGCGTAAAACTGMCTGTCAGGGAATTCACAGGGATCTTTGATCACCTCTTTCAGCATCTCCTCCTTGTTGCTGCTGTTCTCTGTGCTGCTGCCAGCCCACGAGAGCGAGGATTCCTTCACCCAGTGTGTGGCAACCTCTCCCGAGCTCTCTTTTGTCAATAGGTGATGGAGAGAGAACTGGAATAAAAAATATTGATGAGAAGACACCAAGCCTTTCCCTTCCCAAAAACCACAATTGTCCTTTTGGTGCACTTGAAGCTCTGTTGGAGCAGAAAAATATAATTTCTTCTCTTGCTTGTCTTTGTGCCAACTGCTAGGACTGTCACAGCTTTTGAGGGGTTTCTTAGTGACCACCTGAACTCCTGCCAGCTTGGGCCATGACCACCTCTTTGCAGCAGCTTCGTCTGTTTGAGTAGTGAGGTGGTTTGGCAATCCAAGTGTCCCAGTTCAATGAATGTCCAGTTTAGGGGAACGTGTGAATGCTGATTATGGGGCAGGAATGTGAAGGCAGGACTGTAACAGGGATGTAAAAGTGCAGCTTTTCTGACTGGTTGAGCAAACTTTCCCCGTGATCTGCTCAACCTGTGCTGCATGGCCAGCACTTGTGAAATCCTCTCAGTCACAGTTCTCTGTAAATGATTGGAAATTTTCCCTAATGGCAGTGGAGAACCTTTTTGCAGTCACCTTGTTATAGAATCATATAGTGGTTTGGCTTGGAAGAAGCYTTAAATTTCTTCTAGTTCCAGTCACCCAGTATAAGCAAGGAGCCTGCKGTGGTCTCCATTTCTTCTTGTGTCTCAATATAATTTTGGGGCTGGATTCTGACACGGAGATTCTGCTGAAGTCCCTCTTCCCTCCGGTGTTGTTTAATCCCCATGCAAGGGGATTAAGACACGGTGGAAGGAGCTGCAGAAGTCAGCAAGGAGGCTGTGCTACAAACCAAGGTGAGGGCCAGGAGCGTTTCTCCACCGCTGTGGCCTCTCTGTCTCAATATCCTTCTAATATCTGCTAATCGGCTTTTCATTTGTAGGCTCCGTTTTAATTCACCGGTGTTCGTACCTCCRACATTAAGTTGGCAAGCTCGTGTCTGTGTAAAAGCCGTAAGTCAGGACTGGACAAGCGGCTCGAGGAGTGCCGTGAGCTCGGCGTGTGTCAAGGGGATTTGCATTTTGAAGACAGAGCTAATCCCTTTTCTATGGTCTGCACTCGCAGGCAGCTGCCCCAGGAGCGTTTTGCCCGTCCTCTCCTCCACCCTGGCTGTTGGAGGGGGGTCCAGAACAAAGAGGGCGGTGTGTCAGGATGGGGAGCATGGACCTGACGTGCAGGAACCTGGCTGCAGTCTCTGCTCTCACACAGCCACTCAAGGTGACCCTGGATCAGTCCTGCAGGCTGCACCTACCGGGCACAGGGCAGGCTTACGCATGCGGACACCCAGTCCAGCCACGAGCCTGGCCCCCAGCCCAGCCCCGGCTCTGGTGGCCAGCCCAGGCCAGGAGACCTGCTGGGAGACACTGCTGGAGAGGAATAAACAGATAAACACCTTACCAGCACTTCCAACCCGCCTGTTACAACTTGTATTGTGTCTGCTCGGTAGTGCTGGGGTTGTTTTTTGAGAGCTCCGTGGAAATCTGGGCAGGTTTCTGCTCCTCTGAGCTGCAGAGCCTCCTAAAGAGCTGATATTGAGCGAGGGTTGTATTTCATATCAGCTCAGCTTAAAGATGCACATGCTGCAGAAGCTGCTCCAGCCAGCAGCTGATGGGAGGAATGTCCAGAGTCCCTGAATGAGACACGATGTTAAAGTCAGCTGTGGGATGTAGAGATCCTCAGCACTCCCTGAAATGAACAGGAGCATTAAAGCTGCCTTTGCCAAGTGARCAAAATTCTTGTGAACGTCCCCTTTGCTACTATTTCATTAAGGGAATTAACCTCAAGGTCTGTCCTGAAAGCAGGAGAATTGAATGCCAAGAAATTGGGCTGGGTTTGACTTTTGTGCTTCATTTACACAGGCCAGAATGACTTTCCCAAGGTGTGGGTGGTTATTTGCACCGACCCTGTGCAATGACACTTTCACRTAGTTATGATGAGGGGTTGGGAAGCTGAGGAGGATTTTTTTTGACTATTTCCAGCCTCTTCTATGTGACTCTGGAATTACCTGCCAAGATGCTTGAAGACTCAGATGCTGAGCTCCCTGCTCACCTTTTGTGGAAGAAGGAAGAGCTACACTGCCAATTTCTGTTCCATGAATTCTTCTCTTTCCAAAAAAAAAAACATTATTCAATGATGGGAGGGAAAACGTTCCCCTTAGAAAATCTCCCACCCATTTCACAGCTCCAGGCCACACCAAGCCCATTGCTAGGTCAGGGAAGATTTTGCAGGTGTTTGATCTCTGACCTCTTCTCTTGGAGTGAGAAGATTGCACTAGAGCAGACATTCTTCACCTCTGTGTTGGTCCTGGGGAAAAAGAAGTGCAGTGCTGACAAGCTTTGATGTGATAATTTCATATCACAAGGTTGGTGGATGCTGCCAGAGCAGGAAAACCCCCAGCACAGCCCAGGCAGGTGGGTTTTGTTGGCCATGCAGGATTGCAGGGGAAGAAAACAGAGTTGGGTTGCATTTGAAATAAAGCTCATGTGAAAATTTGCATAATAGCATGTAAAAAAATGAGCAATGAAACTAAATATAGTGCAATGCTATTTTGCCAGCCTCTGGTTAATCAAAGGTAACAACATTATAATGTAACAGAGGTTGCCACATTGCATATCAAATTTCCATTCTTCCAAAACATTGGTGTGGCTCTACATAAAAAGCACAGTGGAAAACAAAATCCCAGCAACATTATGCTTMAAAACATCAGTTAACTTGCTTTTATACTGATTAAAAAGAAGTTTAAATTCTTTATTTTAAGTCTCACCATGTGGTCTGAAGCAAAACTGGGTGGAAGGATTATGTGGAAGGGCTACTGGAAAGAAACACCTGTTTCCAGTGCTCTGGAAATAACCAGGTTTCTCTGTGTCTGGAACAGACATATAAATATTTACTTGTATCAAACCCACAATTTTCTGTGGAAAGAAAGAATGTTTCCAGGTAAAGCTTTTCAGCTTGCTCTATTTAATCAGCAGTGTTTTGAGTTTCTCAGAGGAGCGTTATCACTTTGAGTATTAGCCAAGACTGGTCCTACAGGAAAGTCAGAGAAGAAAGCMCCAATCCTTTCTTTGATTCTTTAGTTCTTTATCTTTTCTATTTTAAATAAACTTCCCTTCTAAATCTCACATCTTTCCATTTTCTCCTTCAATCTCTATCACAAACTGCCATCTCTGTCCTACCAAGCTCCCGCTGTGGCTCCAAGGTGCATTGTACATATTYCTGTGTAATCTTGATTTGAAAAGCAGAGGTTATGGTGTAAATCAGAGGCTGAGCACTGACCCCATGCAAGCCTCGCTGGTTGGGATAACCCCAAACTCTTTGTGCTGTTCTTGCAGGATCTATCAGCGACTCTGATGGGCTCTGTGGTGTGAGATCCCACAGAAATCCCTGTGGGAAATGTGTTGAGCAGAACTCTCCCGTTTTTGAGTGGATGGCTCAGCCGGGTTTGACGCCACGAGGACGCCGCGTTAGGGATGTTCCTGGAAAACCCTCTCCGAGCCCCCGTGGGCTGAGCTCCTCCACGGCTGCTGTTAATAGGTTAATGAGCCCCTCGTCTGGGCGAGTTAGAGTGCCTGGCTTTCCAAGATAAAACTATCCAGCCACATTAGGAGGCTGGGCCTCTTTATGACTGAAMGCCATTCATCCTGAGTACACAAGAGCTCGCAAATTTAATAAGCAGAATCCATTTCAGCCCCGTGGCCTACCATGGCAACAGGAGAGAGGGGCTCCAGCCTCCGCTGCTCAGGCATCATTATCTCCAGGGCCATCTGCTCCAGAGAAGCACAATCCCAAACTCATTTAAATAGAGCCAGCCTGAAATATGTGACGATTTTTCCCAGTCTCCCCCTCCCTCGCTGRCGGCTTCCCCCCCTCCCCGGGCACGGCTACACCTCCGCACACGAGCGGGAGGAGATGTAATATTCAAAGGGTGAGGAGAGGGTACGGGAGATAAGATTATAGCGATAATGAACCGAGGGAAGGAGAACGGGGGAGGGAGGAACTTTCTGCCTTTGGCTGCCGTTCCCTGACAAAGCAAGGGGTTGCAATAAATTATAAATGYATTTTTTCAAATCATCTCCTCGGAAGAAATATTTCCTAAACAATGATTCATCATCTTCCCCAGAACTCTGCCTCTCTGGAACAATTAAGCAGTGAAGAAAACTCGCTCAGTTAATTCATCTCTTTCCGTGTTTTCTGACTGACGGTTCACCRTCTTTGTCATAAGTGGGTAAAATAAATTACTGAAATGCATTCACCTCTCGTAACTGGTGACATTTTAGAAAGCAAATGGGAGGGGTTTGAGGGAAAATGATCCTGTCTTTTCCCCGTRACAAGGATTTGCACCCATGCACGTGCTGCCTCCTGCTTTAGGGCTTTCAGGCCAAACTTTGGGACAGAGACCTGCAATAACTCGCTGAGATGAGTGGCCTCAAGGGGACAGTGCCTTTGACAGTGGGAGATGAGCAGGAGTGTGCAAAGTTGCACCGCGTCTCTGCTTCTGGACAAAGTCATTTTTAATGGATCTGGATAATTTCAGCCACAGGCACCGAGGCTGCAGGAGCTGTCAGGAGCCAAAGCAGGGACAGTGGGTGATGCTCTCAAGTTTTTCTACAAATCATTTCCCCAACAGGGTGTAAAGTTTGAGGACCACTTCAGGCTGTAGCACGGAGGAAATGGCCAAGAGGAGGCACTGGGGAGCCCCAGGGAGACATCCCAGGCTGGAAAGGGTCTCTCTCTGCCTGGCCTGTACCCCTTGGATGTGTTTGGTGGCAGAAATGCAGCAGCCAGAGGGGGAAAGAAACCACTGCAGGAATTTCTGAAAGATGCCATTTCTCATTTGTTTGCTGTCAGGGCCTTCTGACCTCTGCTCTCTGGGTCACAGGGGTAAATCAGTCACAGGCTACAAGGGCATGTCTCTTCCACCGAGGTGGAGGCAGCGCCTGCCCATGGGCATCCCTGTCCCTCCCCAGAGCCTGCCTTGTGCCTGGATTGCCCTGTTCTCTTGTTTCCAGCTCTGCAGGACAGGT
>NW_026623291.1:2723910-2725687 GCF_030028575.1 Malurus melanocephalus
TGGGATGGGATGGGATGGGATGGGATGGGATGGGATGGGATGGGATGGGATGGGATGGGATGGGATGGGATGGAAGCTGCATCCCCTGTAATTTTCAGGCCAGGCATGCAGTGGGATATGTGATGTTTCCAGCTCCCATCCATGCCTGTGTGGTGCCAGGGTCTTCCTCACCTAAGCTCTGACCTCACAGGACTCCCAGCTCCATTCCATGGCACGTGGAACTCATGTGGATCAAACAGAGCAAARCCCCAATAGATAAATGAGACCAAAGTGTAGAAATGCATGTGGCAGAGGGGGGAAATGAAATCATATATATTCATTACATTCATGTAATGATGTGAAGCCTCCCAGAGCCCCAAACACCCCGAATCTGCCGTCATCATTCACCCAGAGTGTGGCAGATGGCCAGGAAGCCAGCACAGCACCGCCAGGGCCGGACATGATGGATGCCTGCAAGGACAGGCATCCCCACCCCAGCCCCAGGGAGAGGGGAAGGAGGCAGAATGGAATTACATATCCTGGAAATTGAAGGCTTTTCCCCATCAGCTGAGTCCTGGGSTGTCTCAGTGTCCYCTGSAGTGCAGAGTGGTGCTTGTTAGAGTAAGAAAATTGTTGTGCAGGACACCCAGAATGATCAAAGTGCCCAGTGTCCCCTGCTGGAGGCTGCAGTGCTCTGGTCACATCACTTAGCACGGATATAACCTTTAAGTGTTCACTAACTCAAGGTGTCAAGTCATTGATTGGGAATGCAGACTCAGCAAACGCTGGCTGATGGATGGCCTGTGACATATTAACTTACACAGAAAGCCTSTATTGCTTGGAAATCTTTTTAGGTTGATAAATTGGAGGATCTACCACAAAATCCATAATAATGTGTTTTTCTCTGTAGCGCAGTTAGAAATGATAAGGTACCAAATGTTATCAGAGATGAAAAAGCTTCAAAGTATTTGCRGAGGTATTTTAATTTATTAAATCTGCAGAAGAGTTGAAAAATTAATAAAAACGGTTTTGCTGCAGATTTCTCAGCTTTTTCTTTTCCTGGACTGGCCAATGCCTCATGAAGACTTGAACTTACTCAGGCCTTTGAATTCTCATCCTGCACAGAGATTTGGCAAACAAACAAACAAACAAACAAACAAACAAACAAACAAACAAACAAGCAGAATACCCTTATAAAGACACAATTTCAGCTCCTGTTAAGCTCTTATTTAGAAGAAATATTATCTCCTCTAAAGGAATTCTGAACCTTTGTATCTCCTCATGCAAATCCTTGTCAGAAATGTCCAGGAACTAATGTTCATAGTAATGTGAAGCTTCTACTTCAGATGAAAGGAAATCCAGATGTCTTCACAGAGGGACTGGTGCTGCCAGCTCCAGCTGATCCTCTTAGAGCTCGGCCTGGAGTCACCAGCCAGCCTGGACCTTTGCCTTCATTCAATTATTTAACAAGGAAAATGGGCTCCTGCAACTAATAAAATATCTGATTTTGCCCTTTAATCCCATCCTAACATCTTTAAACCAGYGCCAACACAGGTGAGACCTCTGGGAGAGGAAAGCTAAATATTGCTCCCTGCSTCGTGGCTTGCTTTCAAACCTACATTTCATTCCATCTCTGTTGTTCAGAATTAATGTTGCAGGGAGAGTGGCAGAGAGCTTTTCTAGGAAAGCATGGCAAACAACCAGCTCCAGCAGGAACCAGCCTACCACCATGCAGATCTGTTGGAACATGGGGAATTCATCCCATATAAAGGCTGGGCTGTTTATTTTCTTTTTCTTT
>NW_026623291.1:2725711-2738640 GCF_030028575.1 Malurus melanocephalus
AATATGAGAAAACCAACTCATGGGTCAAAGCTCTCAGAGCCAACCTTTCTGCCTTATTTTTCAGGTTTTAAGAGATGAAGCCCAGCAGGTGGGAAGGAAGAGATGGAACAGGGCAGCTTTTCATTCTTGCATGAGTAAATTCCTGGTTGCAACCTCTCCAGCTCCTGGAGAGGGGTCTGACGTAAGGAGCTGAGCCCAAACCTTCCCTGCAGAGCTGAGCCCAAACCTTCCCTGCAGAGCTGAGCTTTTGGCTGGGCTGACACTGGCAATGGATTTGGCCCTCCCAAGGCTCAGCTGGAGCTGGGGTGGCTCTCAAAGAGCTCAGGCTCTGTCCCAGCACATCACCCCTCACTGACTGGTCATTTTTACTGCAGGCTCTGACAAGAGGTAGGAAATTATCATTGACGATGCCCCTCAGAAAGGCTCTGAGCCATTTTCTATYGGATTTACGCTGCCTTGGGAGCAGYGAGGCAATGAGCTTCTCCCTTCACACCCTGTCCTCTAATTGTGCAGCCCATGGAGATGGCAGGGGCTAAAGGGATGTCGTGGAGAGAAAGCTGTGCTGTGCACCAGGTCTGGACAAGCCTGGGAGATCAGCAGATACCGCTGTTCTGCTTTTAGTCTGATATAGGTCAGCTCTCCATTTTGATCACATTAGCAAGAGCAAAAAAAAAAAAAAAAAAAAAAAAAAAAGAAAAAAAGAAAATGGGCAAAAAGTTTGGTATTTTCTCATATAAAAAAAAATAACATTTGGGATGCTTGTAGGGAAAAAGCAGTGGGTTACAAGTCCAGGAAGATTTGGGGCAGGCTATAGCTATAAATGTACCAGCAGCCTTGCCGGTATCTCTTTCACACACAGCCTCGGTTTCTCGCAAATTTTCTATTTTTGTTTTCTTTAATGGGTTTCAGCCGTGATATTTTTAAGAGCGCTGTTCTGTGCGTAGCAGCTGCCACTGCCACGCTCCCAGCCCGGTTGCCATGGCTGATACACGGGGCTTGTGCCAGAATTTTGTTGGTCAACAAGTCCCTGTCAGCGCTGCTGGGCAGCGTGTTTCCATAGCTATCCACGGAGAGGGGCATCCTCAGGTGATGTGATGCTCAATCTCCTTTTTAAAGGACTCAGCCCAAGGTTCTGTAGTGTTTAATGTGACTATTTAGCACCCTAACAGCTGAAYTCTTTCCAAATTAACCGGAAAAGCAAGTGCGACAATTTTTAACGCAGCGCTGGTGGAGCGGCTCGTTTGTGCTAATCAAAAGGGAGTGATCAGCTTGAAAATGTCCCCTCTTAATTTAATTCGTGGACTTCAAAAATAAGTTTCTTCAGATGCAGGTGTCTTGAGAACATCCGTTTTTAACTCATTTGAAGCGGTGAATTCCTCTCACTGGACTTAATTAGGGACAGGTATTAAAACAAATTGGGGAAGAAGACCTTAGAAGAAAAGTGATTTTGTTAGGAAGGAACTGTGGGGTGCTTTAATTAATGCCAGAACAGCTGTCCTTAAACTGTTTCTCTCTTACGAGCAGATTATCCCAGCAAAGGCTGAGAGGCTGTGGCAAACAAGGAGCAAGTTCTGCTCAGAGATTCTGCTCCCCGCCTGCACCACAGCACCAGAAATCACAGAGCATTTGCCTGGCCCTCCCTTGGATTGCAGCATTTCTCTGTTTTCTTACAGCATAGACTCATCCCAGTTTGTTTCTGAGAGAATTTSTTTTTTTTTGTTCGTGTTGCACATTCCCCAAGCAGTTGTATTAGTGGTGGCAGCATGTCATCTTGATGGTGTTGTGACAGTGTGACGCCAAACTGGTATTAACATAACGTTTCTTTTTAAATCTTGTCTGGAAACATATTGTTCTCCCTTGCCAGCGTTTCTCTGTTTCTCTCACCCCTTTGCCATGGTTCTGGGCTGTCTTTTGGTTTTGGTTTCACTCAGTTGTTGCAGAAAGGCCAAAACACAAGGCAGGAAAAGAATGAACCTGTTTGGCCAAGAATCCCAATCCCACGTTTCCCTGGGTGACATCCTCCTTTCTCTTATGCTTCTCATTGCTCAGATTTATTGAGTTTAGATTTATGAAGTTTAGGTTTCAAGATTTCCCACTGCTCACACAGAATTATTTATATTTCTTAGATATTTCCTTCTACAACCTCAATTAAAAGGTGGACTCTGATGTCCCCAAATGGTGAAGTCAGTCTTAAATTCAGAGAACTGCACCAGGAGCTGGCAAGGAGCCCCAAGAACAGAAGCTCAGCCTGCCTGTGTGACTGAACCAGAAAAATTGGGGGAATATTCCCCCTCAAGCCCCCTCACTTCCCCAGAAAGGTGAATATACTCTGCTCCAGGATGTCTTAGAGCATTGCTGGCTTCAGGATTTTCCTGGCTTTCAGCCCATTAGTGGTGAAGGGAGGATGGGAGGAGTTTCTGTGACATGGGAACACTCCTTGATGGGGTGGAACACCTGCTTTCCTCTCCTACACCCACAGGCACCATCCCCATCACCCTGGGYCTCTGCACCCACAGCTCCTCCTGCCCCTTCTCCCCAGCCCCTTCCTCACAGCAAACCTTTGCTCAGGTTTGATTTTTTTGCCTGTTTGTTTTCCCACCCCTCCTTCTGCTCCCTGACCTGACAAGCRCTCCTTTTAGCAGAGTATTAATTATCATGGCAGTGCTGGGACTGGTAATTATCCCTCCCTTGTGCTTTCTGGGCTTCCCAGCACAGCTTGCAACGAGGACAGGGTGAAACAGCTCAGCTGGCAAGGGGCTCATGGTGTGTGTGTCAGAGCTGTGGTAATTTTCCTGTGCCTGAGAGCAGGGAATGAGAGGATGAAGAAGAGGAAAGGGAGAAAATGATCTCTTCAGAGTCAATGGAGAATGGAAGAACTCAGCTTGTAGCCTTTAACCAGGGTGGTTTTTTTTTTTCCCAGTGGCTCCCAGAGTTTATAGTGGAGAAGAAAATTTGGGGTGACTTTAGGCTGTCCAGGAGAGGGAGAAGCCCAGGAGGGCTGCAAGGAAACAATGAAGTTGGTCAGTGCTGGGATACTCCGCTGTAACAAGAAGCATGAGAAAAAAATCAGAATAAAGATGTGAAGAGGGGTCGTAGGGAGAAGATTTGCAGAATGTGGCTGCACCTGTTCTTCTGTGGATGTTTTATGGGGCAACTGGAGCAGGTTTGCTTTTTGGGGATCACTCATTTCCTCATGGGGCTCATGTGGGCTGAGCAGGGCTCTCTGGTGTTAATTACCATAACTCATTTAGGACCTTGCATTTCACTGAACGTTCTAAATGAAAAACTCAGTGTTTAACTCTGACCCCTCACACCAGCACAGTAATTCTGTAGKACCTTGCTTTATTTTGGTGCCAAAATTACCCATTTAGGGCTGATGCTCTGAAATGCTCATCACTGCAGTGCTGCCCTGGGAGGTGAGGGYCGTGCTGAGCCCAGCAAGGAGGCACCATGTGGGATGGCAGAGCCAGAGAGAGTCCAGGTGGGAGCCCGGATTCCTTCCAAGGCACAGTGCCACTGCCAGAAATGCAACAGCTCTCTGACATCAATAGAGTGAAAAAAAAAAGAAAAGAAAAGAAAATACTCCTCTCTGGCCAAAACTGTGAATTTTTCTTCCGCAAAATGACAACACTGTGCTAGTGAAAATTGCCTTTCATTGCAGCAGGGAGGGGAAAGGGAGATAAAAATGAAATAAGCTGTGCTTTCCTTCCCTTTATGTGTTTTTTGCAAACCTGTAAGGATCCTTTCTGTCTTTTCCCCCACCACAGTTTCCTGAAGCAGTGAGAAATTTTATTACAATTTATTGTGCACTCATCTAGGAATTTAGGGGTCTCAAGMAAATCACAGCCCCAGCCTGGTGAGSACAGCTAATAGTTGYAGTGAGAGYCAGGGTGTGCTCTGAGCACCTTTTATTTGAAATAGAAAAATCAGGGATCTGAGGAAAAATGGATGAAGACCCTTCCCCACACAGCCACCCCCAAAAAATCAGTGCCAGGAGTAGAAACAAAAAMCACATCTCCTCTCTCTGTGTGCAAACCTGTCTGGTGGGAGATTTTTTCTCAGTGTTAAGGATTAATTGTAGTAATGCTGAAGTCCTAAGCCAGAAAGCAGCAGCMTACCCTGGCTGTTTCTCTGTCCCACACTCAACTTTGGGACAAATGTCACATGGGAGGCTTGGGGCCATGCACTGACCCACTGCTGATGGACATTCCCACAYGTCCAGAGGTCGTGGGATCAAACTCTGCAGCTTTTCCTGTGGTGGCTCAGAGCACAGGATGTTCTCAATTTGGGCAGGTGAGGCTTGCAGGGCACTCACTCCACAGAGATGCTGTGAGCAGGTAAATCCCCACCCCAAGGCAGAGCTGTTTGCCCTTAATGGGAGCAGACAAAAACTTGGCCAGCAAGGTGGAAATCAGCCCTTGGTGGCCAAGACAGAGTTATCCTGGGTCATCTCACCCTCAAACACACAAGCTTTTGAAGAAAGGGAGCTCTGAGCTGCCTGTCTTACACAGTGGAGCCAGCCTGGCCTTTGGCCTCAGGGCAAAGGAAGGTGATTCTTGACTTTTAGCACTGCCTGAGACTCTCTGTGTAACTTTGGTCAAATCACCTTGAAGAGGATGGAGGAAAATTCAAAGCAGCAGCTCCTGAGGATGGGCAGCTCCAGTTTTCTGTGTCCTTGAAGGAGTGGAGCAGGTGCAGCACTAAACCGGAGCTGCTGAGAGTTCCAGCATGGCTTCATCCTCCTCCTCCTCCTCCTCCTCCTCCAGGGCTGGTTTGGGGCAGCCATGGATAACAGGCAGGCTGCACTGGCTGCCACTTTTTTGGCTGCTCTGTCCAAATATGATCCAGAATCACCATGTGCCTCGATTTCCCCATCTGCTAAACGAGGATAAGCTTTGATTCCAGCTTTGGGCTGCCAGCATTGCACTGCCACRCAAAACCTGACAGAAAAGGGCTTTCTCAGTGAGCGGGATCAGCACCCTGGAGCTCAGCAGCCCCCCTGGTTTGGCATCCCCCATCCACGGTGGCTCTGCTGATTTTGGGCACATTCTCATCCTTTCTTCACGCCAGATAAGGAACTGGCTCAGGAAWTCGCATCCATCCTGCATCTCGTGCGAAGGCAGATTGTTCACGGGCGGAGGAAATCTCCTGGAGAGTGAACCTTGTCAGCAAAAATGCAAATATTTAGAGACAAAGTGTTCATTACAGCAGAACTTGATTTCAGGGTCAACCCTTTTTGCAGCAAATTGTTAGCCAGCTAAAATGTTTATTGTCACCACACTCTGGCAGTTTTGACAGTACCTATCAAGTTGAGCTTGACAATATCTGCATACGGCTTCTCCAGCTTTCCCTCACGCAGCCATGAAAGGGATTTAAGACAGAATAAAACAGCCAACAGATAATTGGAGCTATCCCCTTCYTCATGGAAAAGCCAGGGCTGCCATGGGCCAGGGGAAATATTTAGGGTTTTGGGGAGGTGGTGCTGTGGTACACAGAGCAATATCTTGGTGATTTTATTTATTTCAGATGCAAAACTGCGCACATGGAACAATAACCACCCCCCTCCMGTCTGGCAGTGCATCAACAGAAATCAGACTACAAAGGGACGGTATTTCCTTTGGTCTTTTTCTGTGTGAGCCACATGGCTTCCCAGGCCCCTCAGCAGGGAACCACCCAGATATTAGTGGGGTTTCTGTGATTCTYCTCCATTCCCATATGTGTTCTCTTCTGCTCCCCATAATGCCTGCACAGGACTAAGGCCAGCCCCATCCTGGAAGAGGGCCATCCTGCTGGCAAGCCCAGAGGCCACAGGGATGAGCTCCCATCTCTGCACTGTGCCCTGTGATGGGGATGGATGGGGCAAACTCTGCCTCACTGATGAATGGGGGAAAGGGGAGGCAGCAGCAGGAATTTTGGGAAAACAAAMCCAGTGTGAGATGCTGATGAACACACCAGAGAGTGGACAAGCCACACAGCTTCTAATAAAATTTTGGGGCTCTGCTAGACAAAAGACAGCATCTTTACAGCTCGAGGAAGGACTCTTTTTATGCTGCTTTTTGCTCCTCCATGCCTTTACCTTTTCCCCCAGCTAATGCTCAGGGAAGGTGAGCCAGTCTGGAGCCACTGTGAAGGGGTTTTGTTTCCTTGCTTGCTGGAGCTGAGTGAAGGCTGTTTCATCTCAACAGGCTGCTCCCAACACCCCTTAATTTGAGAACTCCTGCATGCAGGCAGCAATGGAGTTGAGTGACCTTGCTGAATCCCGGCCTCTGCAGCTGCCGGCGAACAGGGGAGGAAAAGAAAAGAGGGGAGGAGGAAGAGGCACTTTGCTGTCTCCCATTAAAGCCCCAAGAGGCTGAAGATGAGAGAGCGGAAGTTTCAAATTGCCAGAACGTAATTCTGAAAGTCATTTTCCAAGCGCAGAGCTCTCTGCAATGTCACCTCTCATCTTCCAAGGTGGGGATTGAAGGGACAATAAAGCACAGAATATTCTGCAAAGGCAGAGCTGCTAATTCAAAGAGGGAAGAGGTGCCAGTCCCCAAACGGGTTGTGTCACACCCCTTTCTGCTGCAGAGCTGTGCAGTCAGATGGAGCTGTACAAGGGGCTCAGCTCCAGCTCCTTTCCTGAACCATATCCAGCCYGGATTCAGGATCCAGCTGGCTCATCCAGGCCCTTCTAAGGGTAAGGATCTCAAAAGCAGCCCCTCTAKTCAACAGTTAGATATTTAATTTGACTCAAACTCCTGACTTTCAGTTCAATCCAAYGGCAATGATAATGGTTATTGTGATAATTCTTTTCTCAGACCGCCCCGAGACCAGCAGGAGACACTGATGGATGTGTGGAAGAAAAGSTGCACTTTGATATTCACACACACCCTGCCCCAACCCAGCAAAACTGTCCTTCCCTACTCTCTCTTCSAGACCTCTGCCTGCAAAGAAATCTGGATTAAGGAGTTAGATATATTCAACAAAGGATCTGGCCCAGGGTCTTGCCCCAAAATGTGAATTGTCCTCTTTTTCTGCACACTTTGCCAACCTTTATTGCAACTGMATCCCCCTCTATGTTTATAAAATAAAAAAAGTCCAAATATGTGGGCATGTCCTGCTGAGACAAATTGCTTTCAATTCTCCTTCAGTTAAAATCAGCTTTGTCCCATCCTCCTTATTACTGGTGCCACCTGTCCCTCCAAGCACAGGGGTTTCCCCCTTCCCCTTTCCCAAATTACTGGAGCCGAGACTGGGTCAGGCTTGCTCTCTCTTCTCAAATGCACTTATTTGTCCACCCAGGTGAGGGTGCTGAAATTTTACCAGGCAATTTTTTTAATGAATGAATTTACTAGACAATCCCTTCTCTATCCCACTTTCAGAAATGCCACTTTTCCTTCTCTTCAGGCCAGGGCTGGTCCATGGGAAGAGTTGCCCATGTTTCAACCTGGGATGATGTGCAGGGAGCAGGGGGTTACACAGCCCACAGACAGCACTTTGCCCTCTAAGCCAATGGGATAACAAAGTTCAGTGCTATCCCTGCTTGTTATTATTGCTGCTATTATTATTATTATTATTATTATTATTATTATTATTATTATTATTATTATTATTATTATTATTATTATTATTATTATTATTATTATTTCCTGGTAACTATTTCTCTGCTTTTCCATCTGGGAGGCCAGTGAGAGTATTGCTTGCTGGCCTGTATCCAGTTTTCTCCAGCTGGGATCAGTTCAGTCCAACGTTGCCATCTGTCCTTTGAGGCAGGGGGACATCCTCTTCCATTTTGGATCTCTCCCAGAACCAATTCCCCCTTTCCCTTCCCCAATGCAGCCTGGACTCCACCAAAGCACCCAACAAGCTGTATGTGGCCATCATTAGACTCGTGCATTTCCAAATTGACTCGGGCATACGAGAGTCCAGTGACTGAACTGTTGGCTGTCCAGAGCCCTGGCACCTGTAGGCAGCTCTCAGGGCAGTGGCCAGTGCCCCGTCCACATGGGCAGCAGAGGGTGACCAGACAAGCTGTGGCTGCCCCATCCCTGGAAGTATTCTAGGACAGGTTGGACAGGGTTTGGAGCATCCTGGTCTGATGGAAGGTGCCCTGCCCATGGCAGAGGGTTGGAATGACACGGTCTGTAAGGTCCCTGCCAACCCAAACCACTCCATGACAGGGCTCCCTGGGGATGCTTTGCCTGGGGGACAATGAGTGTGTGTGTCTGCCCCGCGACCCCCCTGCCCTGGGATGTGCCCGCTGTCATTTCATCTCCCCCCTAATCAGCAGCGGCAGGGATGCKCGGAGCCCCCGCCCGCTGGCGAGGACGGGTCCCCTTGCCCATCTCCCCCCGCTGCCAGCCCGGAGCGGGGGCCGGGAGGGGGGTGCGCATCCCCGGGGCGGGGGCGGGGGGGACCGGATTGGCCGCCGAGTGCGCTGCGAGGATTTTGCGGCGCGGCCCCATTGGCCGCCGCCGCCCATAAGTTTTTGCTCCGGACGGGAACTTTTCCCAGGGATGATGGAGTAACCCCGGGCGGCTCCGCGCCCGCTCCCCCCGCCACCCCGGGCCAGGCAGCCACCGCCACCCGGCAAGGATGAAGCTCTGCGGGACTTTCCTCGGTTCGTAGCCGTTCGCCGGGGGATGTGCGGGGTGCGGTGGGAGTGTAGAGAGGGTATTCCTTGGTGTGTCTCCCCCGTTCCTCCTCTAAAACACTTGACTCGCTTAATTCTGCCTAAGTCACGCCTTGGCAAAGAGGCTCGGTCGCCGAGGGCGGGGGGAACGCGGACCCGCAAACTATCCCTTCTTGTTTTATAGTATTTTCCCCCCGATTAGGCGGTAGAACGAGGTTCCCGAGTGTATTTCGGAGCGCAGGTTTCCCGTGTTCGCGTTCCGCAAGCGAGGTGCCGGTGTCCCCCGCCCCTCCTCGCTCCGGGCTCGGCCCCGAAGGGGTTACAGGTACGGGGGTGCGCGGCCCCGGTGCTGCGGCTCCGAGCCACCGGCGGGGCTTTGTCCCCGCTGCCGCGGRTTTCACCTAATTACAAAGGACGAGGAGAGAAGGGGAGGGGGGCGAGGAGAAAATCCTGTTTTCTGCAGCTTCTGGTCACAGTTCTGCCGGGGAAAGGGGTGGTGGTGGGTGGTTTGATTCGGTTYTGTGGGTTTTTCTCCCTCCCTTTTGTACATAGCTGGATAATAAAAGGGCGAGGGAGTGTTATTAAATAAAAAGTTAGTTCGTGCCCGTTCAGCTGGGTGTGTGTTTCAGCACCTGCATTAATAGAGGCACAAAGGAGGAAGTTTTGGAACAATGAGAGGTGCCTTTTGCAAAAGATGGTGATTGCTCCAACTGTTGTTCTTCAGGGAGAAAAGTGCTCTAGATTTGGGTTAGACAAAGGCATTGCCTCTTCGGCAAGGACCCGCCCAAACCGGAGCGAAGGGGCGCTCTGGAGAGYGAGCAAAGGGTTATTAAAAGTTTTTTTTTTTTGTGCCTGTGCATGTTGTTCCATCTGCCAGGGGCCTGTAGTGGGCAGGTTTCTTCRCAACCCTTCAGCTGTTCCATATACAATATTAATGCTGGCCATTTCTATTCGGCATACAACAGCACTAATTGTAGTCTGAGGCATTAAGGCAGCCAGCCCATCTGCATAGAAGCTTTCAGAAAGAAACAAGGAAAAAAAAAAAATCTTTCACCCCCAGCTGGTAACCGGAGAAGTTGGTGCCAATTACAAATGCGTAAAGTTTGAGATCTAATTTTCTTTGAAACAGACTCCGAGAAGCCAATGGAACACAGTGCGGTGGGTTTATGGCTGTGTTTACACAAGTAAATGGAGTTTTATTTTAAATAATTTCAGACTGAAAGAGCWTGATCTGAAAACACGAGGGCGGGTGGAAGACACCGAGAGCAAGAGAGGGGCGTGAAGGGAATCTGCTTTTAAAAATCCTCTCTGGGTTCAGCTCTGCAGGCGCCCCRCAGACAGGGACCCTCCGAGCCCTCGTCTTAAACCCCTTGAAGATGAAAATACGTGAACATTTATTTTAGATCTCTCAGCTTCACTGCTCCCTTTAGGGAAGCGACGGCTCTTTGAGACCTGGAAAAGCAGGATCATCATCTCCTCCCTGAAAACAGCTGCGGAGTGACGCTGGAGAAGTTTAGGGAGTGTGTGTGGGAGAAACSTTATTTAAAATGTGTCTGAAAAATACTTTAAAAGGTCGAAGCGGCGCTCAGGAGGGAGCGGGCGGAACTGTCCGTGGTGCTGACCCGTCGCTTCCCGCAGCTCACGCGTGGCCCCGCGGGCTCCTCCAGCCTGGGCTGTGGGGCTGTTGGCCTGAGAATGAGTTCTTCTGGGGGGTAGGAAGGGATTTGGGGCTGCGAGATGGGAATTCCTACCACGGCTGAAGTTGGTGGTGATGAGAAACTCCGGGGAAGGCGCCGCTTGCTTGCAACGTTTTGGGAGGAGAGGAGAGGGAAGTCTGGGGAGTTTGGGAACAAAGGAAAGCCAAACACCCTCTCGCAGCCCAGAGCGCAGTCAGATGGTATCGGAGCTGTCAGCTGCCTTAGGGCTCGTAGGTGCGTCGCKTGTTAATAAATGCAACAGCAGCAGTAATAAAATTCCTCTCTTAACGCTCCGAGAGGCACATGTGCGCGCTCATATCCATGCAGGCTGCGTGTGCTCCAATTTATGGGSGAGCACACACAAGTAAACACACTTCCCTGCTGCCTCCCAGCCGCATCTATTGTGCTTTTGTTTCTCAAGTTTTAGCATTAGGGCTCTAAATGAAACAGCGGTGGAGAGGAGCAGGCAGCATTGTGAGCGGAGGGGAGCCGAGTCCACCCAGCCCTCCCTTTGATTCTATCGCGGGTGCAGAACAATGGAGATGCAGTGTAGCACCAGGCCTGCTGCCGGCAGATAAGAGTTTAATAGAATTTCTGAATGCCAAAGGTTTAGGATGTAAAATATCCCTGTCTTCGTGGTGTGTCCAGAGGAGATAGAAAACAGCTTTTCAGGAGTACTCTCTGCTGAATATCTCCTTTATGTTAATGGTTTAGGAGCACACCAGGCTGGCAARCCATGGAAATGGGCATCCTAACAACCTCCAAAGCGGCCTCAACAGTTTAAAATTAATATTTCTGCCACTCTTTCCTCAATAAATTTTCTGAGATGGGAAATAGAATCACTCTTTACTGCCACTTGCCCTGCAATGGTCCTGGGTGAGGTGGAGTTGCCAGCAGCACCTACTCAAGCCCAGTCTGACAGATTTTGGACAGTTTGAGAGGCTTTCCCTACTTCTGCCTGCACCTAAACCGCCCAGGGTGGGGGTGAGCTGGAGAGGAGTCTGGGGGCTCCTGCAGCCCTGGAACGGGAGTTTCCCAGAGGAGAATCCTCAGCAGGATTCAGCTTTCCCTGCCAGGCTCTTCCTCAGCTCTCTAAGGACTCCTGGGGTTTCTGTCCATTTGTGAGCTCCCGCATCTTTTTGGAAATCTTCATTAAGATGACAGTAAAATCTTAATTGTCTCGGTGATGCAGGGGACAGGACTGGGTAGAAAAGTGTCGTGCCCCCCTCCTCAACCCGTGGGGCTGCAGCCCGCCCGTGTTTTCCCCCGCTATTTCCGAAAAGTTGCAATCCAAGTGCTAATGCTCCCGTCTGGCAGGGGGCAGGGATGGGATGTGCTAATGCCCTTCCTGCCGCGCCGTGCTGGGCTCTCTCCCCAGAGCCTCCCTTCCTCCAGCTCGCCGAGGTCTTTATCCTCCCGGGGTGGTCAGATCTCCACCAAACAGAAGCAATTTCAAGGAAAAATGATGCCAAGTCCTGGAAAGTGTGACTCTTTCTGAGAGGAAAAGATGCATAATGCAAGAACGTGCACTTTTCTCACTTAGGAATGATCCCTAAACTGTTTCAGTCACTGTTTTCTTTTAGGACCTTATGTTGTTCTTCCCATCACGACATCCATAACGTAAACCACCTTCCCCGGGGTGAGATGCTGTCTGCCGGGAATACATCGTGTCATTTAAATTTTTTTTTTTTCTTTTAAGGGGAGCGAAAAAAAAAAAATTAAAATATTTATACACCTTTTAACCACCGGCTTTTGAATATGTATATCAGCTAATATGCAATACTTCCAGGTTCATAGAGGCGATAAATTTCCCAGTCTGTTCTTTATGGTGATAGGTCATCTTCCTAACCACCAATAAATATTGTAAAGTACTTTCGCTGGAGCTGTGCTAACCCAGGGCATCTGTCACTCGCTGCTTGCTGCTATTAGGAATTATTGGGCCGTACCACGCGCCGGGATGCGCGGGGGGGACACGGAACGGCGCTCGTCGCGCTCGCCGTCCTTTTGTGTTGCTGCTGTCAGAGCAGCCCCGAGCCTCGTGCATATTAATTATGAATCAGCTCGGGTAAAATCATTCACCTTCTGCTGGGTCTTGGGGAGGGGGGAGCGCCAGCAGAGAGGGGCCGGCGGGGCCGGGAGAGCCCCAACTCTCGGTGCACTCAAGGCAGCCGCTCCATCTCTCTCGCTCGCTCTCTTTGATGCTATACTGTAAATTTATTTCACCTCAGAGAGTAAACAGATATATTGCAACCCCAAGGGTTCATGGGTAGTGTATTTACAAAGGGAAGGCGCAGCAAGCCCCCTCTGTGCCATTTCCATTAATGAGAGCGGTCATTAAGTAAATGAGACATTGCCTTTAGCAGGCTTAAGAGTTCACACACTAAGGAGTATCAGATATTTAATTGAAACCAACAACCCGTCTTACACGCGTGTTACTGGTGTAGGGAAGTGGGCTGCCCTCCAAGAACTCTCCCCCCACAACCTCCCCCATGCAAATTTCATGATTGGTTTCCGTGATGTCATTTTGTAAAGGGGCAGACAATAGCTGTGGGGAAAGGTAAGTCAATATTATGTTCTTTCGCTGACAAAGGCAGATAATGCTGGCTTTTTTTTCTTTT
>NW_026623291.1:2738675-2740533 GCF_030028575.1 Malurus melanocephalus
CCTCCCCTCCCTTGGATTGAGACAGAGGGGAAAGGCTTTCGGAGCACACAGTTGATGTAAACAGACGCAGGCGTTTCGCCTTTACAGCACGAAGGCTGGGTTGTTGTTTTGAAAATTGCACTGGAGAACCGAGGGGATTTTTATGATGATCATCATGCTCCTAGGTCCATCTTTGCTCGCTCACTCTCTCGCCGGCTGCGAGACGCTAGTGGACATGTTATGCTTCTGACTGAAAAGGGGTTGAATAAGATGAGAAAGGAGGAGATTTATTAAATCCAAGCAATCTTTCAGCAAATCCATTTAAACAAAAATCTACCATCACTGAGCCACTCCTACTGAATCATTCACAGGATAAAAAAAAAAAAAAAGAAAAGAAAAAAAAAAAGCACAACGTCGCATTCAGCCGGGAAACTTTCTGAATATTTCTGGAAGAGGATGCTTGCCGGGTTTGTGAACCGCGAGATCGGTGGATGTTTATCCGGAGGGAGGTGTTAGCAGAAGACGCTCCCGGGCGCCGGGAGGAGTTTGCGCCGGCGGCGGCGGCCCCGCGGCCGCGGAGCTCTCGGAGGTGCTGACGGCGGGCGGGACCGGGGCTCCACGGGTCCCTCACCGCGCTCCCCTCACCCCCAGGCCCCTTCCTGCCAAAACTTCAGCCCAAGTCCGCAGTTCGGCACTCGCGGGGCGTTGGGGAGCTCCGCGGCCCCCCTCGCCCGGGGACGCGGGTGCGGAGGGCTGGCGGCTGCTCCCTCCTGCCACTGCCAGACTTTTCTTTTTTCTCCTTTTTTTCCCCCCTTTTTCCCCTCCTCTTCTTTCCGATTATTGCCTGCTTTAGAGTTCTCTATTTATAGCAGCGAGGCACAGGGGAAGTGTGCCATGTTTGTGGATTTCTCTCTATACGTTGACCACGACAGAAATCTGCGTGTTCTTATTTTTAGCTTGCTCGGAAGAGGCTTTGCTTGGCTAATCTCTTTATCAATTTTAGCAAAGTTTGTTGTTGTTGTTGTTCCGTGGTTTATTTGGAGAGGGAGCGAGGGGCAGGGGGTTGGTGCCTGAGGACGTGTTTGCTCTGCCATCGATCCCGGCGAGTTGGGCTGACTTTGGGGTGCAGTTTGCCGGCGGGTAGGACCGACCCTCCTTGGGGAGGCGGCTCCAAGGGGGGATCGGCACCCTCGGAGGCTCTTCCACACAAAGGGGGAGGCCGTGGGGATCAGCAGTGTCGGAGCAGGAKGCTTGGGCCGGAGCCGGGCAGGACAAGGGGGCAGGTTGCCCAGTGCCCCCCTGGACCCGGCCGGGCAGCAGTGCAGGGGCAGCCGCTCTCCTCCCGCTATTGTTGAGCCCCCTCACTTSGAGCAGCCGCTGAAAACAAGTGCGAAAAGCCCCGGCTAAACCCTCGCCATCTCCCTGCCGCTACTTTTAGTTATTTTCTTTCTTTCTTTCCYTTTCCCTCTCTYTCGTTGGCTCATCTGCTGTTATTATCAGCCTTTTCCATATGGCCACTTTAATTAATGGCAGACAAAAGGGAGTTTGGGAGCGGGGGGAGGAGGAATCTAGGAATTAGAGTTTATAGTTGGTTTGTCTCTCTCCGATGCTGTCATAGAAACCAGAAGCAAAGATGCCGCCTTTCCACTTCTTTGTATGATCCTGTTTATTGTTCCCGAGCGGCGCAGATTGGAGCAGGCGCGTGTTGCAAAGCACAAACCAGCGCCGGCTGCTGCGGCCGGTAAAGCCGGGCACAACTTGTCCCCTTCGGCTCTTTCAAACCCGCCTGCCCTCCCCCCTGCCCTCCTTCACCTGCCTCGGGAAGAACAAGGAGAACTCGGTTTTCCCTTTCCCCCCCACCCCTTCTCTTTATTTTCTT
>NW_026623291.1:2740622-2798515 GCF_030028575.1 Malurus melanocephalus
TTTCCTTGAATTGATGTTGTGTGTCTGTAGGATCGCCGCCACACAAAGAGTAGGAAAACTCCTAAAAGTTGTGTTTTTCCCTTCCCGGAAAGCCGACGGGAGCTGTCCTATGTGTCCCGGCGGATTTGGGGTCCGGAGCGCCTGGTCCGTCTCTGTCCCGGGTGCTGTTACCGAGGCTGCGGTCGGGGTTGGCGATTTCCCGGGGGTCCCGTCGAGAAGGGGTTTGTGGGGGCAGCTCCGTTTGTCCCCGCTCAGTCCCGAGCGAGTGGTGCTGAATCCCCACCCCCTTTTCATCCAAGGATTCTCCATCCTTGCCGTCCCGCGGCAGCTCTCGGGGGGCGAGGGGCAGCGGGGGCGCTTCGTACTGTAGGAAAGAGAAACTCGGCCCCTCTGCTCCTCCGGGGAGCTCCGGGGCTCGGTCAGCCTGGAGGGGTGTCCCGCTGCGGGACGGTCCTTAAGGTCACTGCCAAGGGTGGCGTTGGTGACTTTGGGACCGCGCTGCCCCCTCCTCTTTGGGCAAATCCTGGGCTGGAAGTGGGAGAGGACCCCTTTCACCTGGAGAACCCAAACCTCCCCCTTTCTCCCCACTCCTCCACTCTCCATCCGTCTGAGCTACTCGGTCCCTTTGCCCCCGGAACTGTCCTTGTCCCCAAATCAGGAGGGACAGCAGATCGGGGGTCGGGACACTGCCACCCCTCCATCTCCCGGGTCCTGTTGAGGAGAGCCGGGCTGTGCCCGTGAGTGTCCCGGGCTGGGCTGGGGGAGAACAGGGGCACAGTGACTGCCCGGCGGGGCCGGGACTGTCCCCAACATTCTGGAGTCACAAACTGGGGGCTGGGGGTGGGCAGGGGCAGGCGAAACCCCGGCTCTGCTCTTCCCCCGCCCCGTCCCGCAGAACCCCGGGAGTCGGAGCAGTTCCCGGCAGTCAGATGATGATGATGATGATGATGATGAGGGCAGGGCTGACTTCGCAAGACGTAGCTGGGCGTCAGAGCAGCTGCCATTTTAGCAGACAGTGCTAAACCCCCCCTCCACCCCCCGGAAAGCTCGGCTTTGGGGTGCTGCCTCCAAACTTGTGTTCTGGATGGGACACGCTGCTCCTCTTGGGCTTTGGGGGGAGCAGCGCGCCCTAAGTCAGCAATATCCTCGGAATGACACAGCTTTAGGGCTCAGGAATAGAAACTCTCTCCCCCCGCCGGAATCCCACCCTAGTTTTGAGTCAGGGCTTGAGGAGGACAGGTGAAGTTACACTCCTAACCCCCCCAAATCGTCCGTGCAATGCAAAATGGTCCCTCCCTCCCTGTCCGGCGAGGGGCAGAGCCCTCCTTTCGCAGCCTCGGGGGGTTTTATTTTGCAAGAGATGCTCCCATCCCCGACTCAGAGATTGGGGGGACCGGGACCCTCWGCCCCCCGAGAGCAGAGCGAGGAAGGGGAAGCAGAGGATTTACAGTAAAGGCTGGAGCCAAGGCTGGGCTGGGCTTCCCAGAAGACACGAAATGAGGCGTGTGAAGGGGAGGGAGAGGCGGGGAAGCATCGCCTCACCACGGGGAATCAGATGCYGAACTTTAATGGAGAAGTGGAGTACAGGGCCCACTCCTGCCTTTGCTTCGTGTGTTTGTGTGAGTTTGTAGATGGAAGGGCTTATCTTTTCCAGCTGTAAACTGCATGGCTGAGTTGTCAGAGCTCTTCCCTTCGTGACAAAGGGCATCTCCTGTCGTCACTTTATGGCTGTTCCTCTCTCTATGCACGGGAGCTGAACATGGAGAATTCTCGTTGCAAACTTCCAGAGCTGGGAATTCACTGCTTGCTGTGTGTTACTCTTCTTTCCCCAGCAAATCCCCTTTTGGGTTATTTGCTGTGCAGATGCTGTTTGCTCCCTGGCTGTGCAGACCAGGAGGGAGGCTGAGATGGGGCCCCAGACTCAGGGTTTATTTGGCTTTTGGGGGGTTTGTTCTTCAGCAGCTCCATGAAAGGATTATCAACCTGGGGTTAAGTGCCACGCAGCCTCTCAATTTCCAGGGATTTCTGGAGTTTTGACAGGGCAGAACTTGCTGCCAAGAAACTCTTTCCACCATTTTCTCTGTCTTTTGCTTCTTTCTCCTGTCTTTTGCTGGTTTCTACCCAGAAAAACTCCACTCGTGCTCATCCTGGTTCTTCCTGGGTGTGTGGTGCAGAGTCCAATGCTGTCTCTGACATCCTAAAGGCTGGGTTGTGTGGAACTTCCCATCTTAAAATATTCTGTATCACTTCTGAGGCTATTTACCTTTGCAAAGTGGAAGTTGATCCATAGCCCAGACCTTAGAGAGGAGAATCAGGGTGGGAACAGAGAAATGGTGTGATAAGCACAGGCTGGGAAAAGTCTCTGGGGTGGAGGAATGCCCCRAAATACCTTGATCCTAGAATGAAATTAATTTATGTAAAAGTTTCCTCTCTGGAATCTGAGTGCCAGTTCATGAGAAATGACAAAGAGCAGGGCTGGGCCTTCCCTTCTGCTCCCTTCTGCCACCTCCCACTCTCCCCAATATTTTCATCAAGGAGAAAAGGGCTTTATGGGTTTATATTTGGAGTTTCCCCTCTTGGCAGGTTAATCTGTCAAAGGGGATTTCTGGAAGTGCAGCGTTTGTCCTKGCAGAGCTCTGGAGCTGTGTGGTGGCTTTGCCCTTTGGGACAGGACTTGCACTGAGAAGGTGAGGAGCATTTCCAAGCACCTCCTGCCCATGCAGGTTCCCCAGGAGGGCATTCCTTGGCTCCCCTGAGCTGCTTTCCCACAGAATTTTGTATGGGAGAGAGGGTATTTCTGCCTTGGGAGCAGCTGAAGTTGAGCACTGAGGTGAGGACATCTCAGGGGCGTGAACATTTATTGAATAATTATGTTTAAAGGCTTTAAACACTAAAAACCATCRAAGTGGAGCAAATGCTCAAAAACTKTAAACACTGTGGATTTTCTATGGATTCTTTCATAGAAGGCACACACTGGAGTTTTTAGGAAAAAAATGGTTGAATATACAACACAAAATGAGTAGTTTTGTATTGTTGCAGTTACTCAATCCTGMAATGCTCCTGAGAGGCCTTGCTGTGGGAGCAGGTGGGGAGGCAGAGAATGTTTCTGGGCTGGAGAGGTCCAGACAAACACTGTGGGCTCTTGCTGTAAAATCCCTTGGTGAAAAAGGGAGTTTGCCCTTTGAGAGGCTGTATTTTGAACAGCTCTGGCTGCTTTTTAAATCCATGCATCCCTCCGTGCTACAGGAGCCTTGGTGGGGTGGTGCCTGTAGGAAACCGGTCCAGGAGCGCCCTGGATGGACCTGGTGCTGGRAATTGTGGCTGGATTCAGGCAGACCCATGAGGGAACAGGCAGATGTGGCTGTGGCCCGTTTTTGGATGAGTTTAGGGAGAAGATTTGGACTGAGAGCGTGGCTGGGGCTCCATCCCAMCCCTGCTCCTCTGCTGCTCCCATCAGAGCATCCTGGAACATCACACACACGTTCATGTCTGCCTCAGATGTCAGGAGTGTTTTGTAGCAGCAAGGAAATGAATTTAGCTGAGAAAGCTCATCCAGGGAAGGGTCTGGTGTGAAAAAATGTCAGGAAAGGGAAATAGGGAATTCCCAGACATAGTTTGGTTGAGGAAAAAGTGTCTGGGATCACCTTGTTCTACCAGCTGGGTGGTTCCTGGAGAATGTCAGTCTTAGGGCAGAACAGTGAAGTGCCACGCTCTGCAATCCTCTGATTTCCAGTTTGGTTTGGTTTAGGGAAAAAAAAAAAAAAAGAGAAAAAATTTCACTTGAATTAATATACTTTTGATCTTTGTCTTTCATTGAACTTTTTGCTTCAGAGAGAATAGATTAATAAACACTTTCAAATGGAAAAACATAGTTTGGAAAGGTTCTCCTTTCATCTTTAACACAGAGCTTTAATGCTAACCTGGGCATGAGCCGGCTGTCTCCCCCCATTCCTTTTCCCTTGCTTTTTTTTTTTTTATCTTAACAACAATAACTTTGCTTTTATTGTGATTACGCTGGCCTTTACTGGTCACTTTTTATTCTTTCCTTTTTTATTTTGAAGTCAGCACGTTGGAAAAAAAATCGCAATGTTATTTTAATCAGACCAAATGAAAGAGCAAATCAGAGCGAGAATTTTAATCTGCCCCAAGCAAAACTGCCTTGTACATCTGTCATGTTGGGATTAGTGGAACTCTTTAAAGAAGCTGAAGACTTTTAAACAAAGTATTAAACATTTGTGACCTGATTTCCATTCTTACAATATTCTCATTAATAAGAGTGCAGGCTGAAAAGACATCTGTTAGGTCCTATTTGTTTTAAGGATATTAAAGGCTAATAAGAATATTGGAGGGTGGGGGTGTGTGTGTGGGGGGAGTTCAAGTGTAATATTTAGAGGTAAATCTCGGAGCTGCAGTTTTTCAAAGTGGTTTTGGTGCAGGTTGGAGTAAATACAAATCTTGGACCTTGAGTTGGATGCTGCATGTTGTTGCTCATGGTCAGTTTAGGCTGTTGGTGCTTGGGTGAGGCTTCTCTTTGAGCTGGGAGCTTTGGCTGGGGATCCATCCCTGCTTAGGGAGTGGAGAAGGAGAACCTTTACCTTTCCAAGATAAAATTTAGGCTGAAATGGTGCAGAAGCAGAGATACAGCCTTAGATTGTACACAAATACAACCGCTGTGCGTGTGTCACCTGCGCTCATCCAGTKCTGCTTTGGACCAGCCAGGAAACAGAGTAGGGAGGGAGTGAAAATGCCCTCCTTGGGTTTGCTGCCTGTGTTTTGCTTGATGGGAAGGCAGTTAAAGTAAATGGCCCAGCTTGGACCCCTAAGGAAAAGATAAAGCCAGGCATGTGTTGGGTAAAGCACTCACTGAAAGAAGCCTTCGCTATTAACGTGCATATATGGTTTAAGAGAAGGTTGCTGTCGACTGCAATCTTTGCATCTTGTTTATGCTTGCTGGGTAAAATATTAACTAAAGCATCTGAACATAAAGTTCTGGTGTGAAAGAATATCAGCAGGGGAGAGCCATATGGTGCCAGGCTGCTAACAAAATACCAAACGCTGGAGATTCCTTTTTGCAGAAGCCTGAAAACTCTCGTTCCCATCCATAATACATGAGTTCACGCCTTTGATTACTCCAAACATTAGTCCAAGCGGTGCAGGCGTCTCTTTGGAGCTTACACAACTTAGGGCACGCCGTGCTCTTCCCCCCTCTTCCTTTACATAAAAGAAATCGATGTCGAGCTGTTAAGATACAAATATCCAATATGCTGTAAGACAATATGTTTCCAAAACTGCTGCGTAAGCTGCCTTCCCCTCTAATTAAATATAAACTGCAGTAGAAACTCGGCTTTCTTCGTTCCTCTGCTTGAAATCGTTTGGCAAGCGTGTGGCTCTCCCTAGGACAGCATCTGCAAGCGAGGTTGGTGCCAGTTTTGGGGAAGCCTCTCGCTCCTTGTGGGTGCAATCAGAACCTTTCTGATCGATGCTGAGGGCTGTAATCGTCTCTCTGAGCTGCAGCTCCCAGGCACGTTTTTCTGAACCCTCTCTGCAAGTCCAGGGTCGGGTGTATTCAGCAGCAAAGGATTCAAACCCAGCATTAGGGGGATCCCCTGGTGAATATTATTATAAGGTACCAGAGATGGCTCTGGGGGAGCTTTCATGCAYGCAGTATTTAAAAACCAAGTGATTGCTGGCAAAATCTATAGGTGATGGTCTGAGCACTTTGGAAAACCTTTTTTTTCTTTTTTTTTTTAAACAATCCCTTGAAACCAACAATTTGATGCTGAACAACTTGTGCTTGTCACTGGGCTCCCAGAGTGTGGCTGGTTAAGGTTTGTGGTGAGCACCCCATTCCCTGAGCACAGAAACACCTACAGAGTGCAGAGAAACCTCCCCAAAAACCCTTTTTGGTTAACCCAAATTTCAGAGCTGGGGCCTTTCCCTGCTCCTGTTGTTTCTCCAGCCTGGGGGATGCAGCTCTAGAGGAAGGAAGGCAATGGTTCTCTGGCAGCCCTGGGTTTGGGGCCAAAGCTTGCATTTGAGTCACCTGTTTCAGCTCTTGGATGTCCAAACCCTCTTGGAAGCACATCAGGTTTAGCACCTAAATTCAGAATTAAGCTTTCCTTTCAGCACTGGCTCTTCCTGTTGTGGCTCTGTGGGCCATTGCAGGGTGATGGGATGGGAGTTTAAAGTCAATGCCAAAATGCTGCTGGCTGAATGTCTGTCTGAAGTTTTGGGTCAGGGAAGGGTCAAATCTTCAGTGTTGTGTCCCAAAAAAAGGCTGCTCTGGGGAGCTGCTGGGATAAGCAAAGGTGTCAGATGAGCTTTGAGAGAAGTTGCCTGATTTCAGGTAGAAACTGCCTTCTAGTGGGGCTTGAAGCCTAAATTGAGCCTTTTGGGGGGATATATGTCCAGTCCTTGCTCTGCACAAGTCCAAGGCACTAGGTGGGAATGAGAGGAAAACAAATAAATTTACTTCCACAGTGAAGGAAAAAAAGTCTTTGTTTGTAAAAAATCAAAATCTTTGGGTGGGTGAGATTCCAGGTAAAATTATCTTAGCAAAGTTAGCCCAACTTGAGAGGCTCTGAAGAGAAGAAAGGGTTCATCGCCCTAAATGCAGATGTGGGCATGAGCATGTGTGGAATTCCAGCTTCTCCTGCTTTTGCATAAGTTTCTCTTCCATAACTCTGAAGCTTTGCATCTAGCGAGCTTCTGGCAAGTGGAGTTAAAGGTTTGTTTGTTGCCCTCAATATTTTGATGTAATTAGTCAGCGAGCAACTCGCTGCTTTTGCCCAGAGAAACGCGCTCTCCAAGAACACAAGTGACAGGAGAGGATTAATAGCCTTCTGGAGAGAGCTGCTCCATTTTTTATTTAAAAAAAAAAGGGAAAAAAAAAAAAAAGTGCCTGGGAGCAATGCTATTGCTTTAAAAAAAATGACATTCAAAACGGTTAACTGTGCCTGCAGTGTCTCAGCAAAGCACAGAGTTGTCAGCTCCTGTCCCACATTCCCCAGAAACTTTCAGCTCCCTCTCATCACAGAGTGGCTTTCCTGGCTCCCAGGGAGGCAGGTGGCTCTGGCAGGGTGGCTGCTCCTGCTCTGCTCACACCCTGCCAGAAAGGGGAGGGTTGGGGTAAAATGGTTTGGAGCAGAGAGAAGCTTGTGACTTGTGGGATATGAGCTGGTCCTTGGGGCCTGGGGCTGTCACCCGTGGGTTTTCCCTGCTCCTGGCTCTGTTTTGGGGCAGAACGTGGAGCACAGAGGGTTCAGCTCATGAAAGAGGCTGAGAGTGGGGATGAAAGCTGCTCTGAGAGCAGCGCCCATGGGCATCCAGCTGCTGCCTCATCCCTCCTCCTCGTCATCCCTGCGCTGTATTCCCGAGCAGGCAAAGGCTGCAGGAAGGACAGAAAGGTATCACTCGCCTCTATTTAATTCCAATTACACGGAGCCCGCAGGAGCGCTCAGAGCGCTGCCAGCAGGGCTATAAACTCAACGGATTTGATGATTCTCCTTTTTTTTCAGGCAAATGGTGCACAGCAGCCGCCCCATTCAGCAGCAATAATCCTGGGGGGCTGTGACACTCGTGCTGCAGTGGACTCCTGTTAATGAGCTGACCCTTCAGAAGGCATTAATTGCCTCGTTTCGTGGTGGGCAGCGTGGCACTCTGCCCCTGCCCCTGGTCTGGGGGGCCTGGCGAGGGAATGGTTTGGTTTGAGTGTGCCAAGCCCAGCAGGGGGATGCCTGGTGGGGGCTGAGAGCCAGCGGGCACRGAGCAGAGCTGCCTCGTAGCCCTGGGGAGTTGTTGCTGCACGATGATCTCACCTCCTTTTATGCCTTATTGCTTCTGTCTGCCTGACTCCATATGACACACGCTTACGTGTCAACTTTTCACTTCTTATATGGCAGCAGAGAGAAAAGGCTTAATATCATAAAGACAAGCTGGCAGCTGGGAAGTAGCCCATTTAGTCATCTAACTTTGCGTCAGAGGCAYTGCCAGCCCCTTCCCTGGCTCTTCCAGGCAGYTTCTSCCTCCTCTGCCCGACCTGGTGTCACATGTGGCAGAAATTCCTGTCAGRAAATCACCTCCTCGAGCAAAAGCTGTTGATGGACCACAGTCCCGTGCTGGGGGTGAGGGGGTTTGTGTTCCACAAACATCATATTGGGCCAAATTTGGGCAGAAACTACGTGGAGATTTTAATTTAGCTTTTGGGGGTTTGCAGCTGTTTTTTACCAGAACCTACAGGGCTGAGGGTGAGGTGCCACAGCAGATTTGAATTCACCTGGGCTGTGACAGTCAGCACTGGGGAATCTCAGGAGGTTTGGAGCCTGGAAGGAACACACGAATCATTGACAACTAAATCTCTGGATGACTAAAATGATAAACGAAAGAGCAGTTAATATTTCCCCTGTTTCTTCTATTCTTTCCCTGCACAATAGGGTAATCTGTATTTGCTCCTCACARGCAGGTACTGAACCCCGTGCTGCCCCATCCCAAGAAGGTTGTCTGTAGCTGAATTTTTACATTTGGCTTCTCCTGAGTGCTCAGCCTTGTCCCCACAGTGCAAGCACCGTGCTGGGGCTCTCCCTTCTCCCTTGGTTTCCARGCTGATGATGGAGAGGTTTGGATGCAGCATGTCAGGTACTCGAGCTGGATCAGTGCCTGCAGCTCAGTCTGACACCCACCCCTGCAGGGAGTAGCTCCCTGTGTGGGTTCAGAAGAGCTGTGGGAACAGGGACTTTGCTTTCAGCAGTTTCTGACACCTCCTTTCACCCCTCAGCCTGYTGGGGTGGGCTCCTGTTAGCAGTTTGGTGGGACAGCCCTGTCCCCATGGCTGAGATGATGCTCAGGGTGCTGGTGCTGTCACTGCTGCTGTGGGGGGGGGTGGAATCAGCCCTGTGCTGCTCTCCCCAGAGGTTTGCCCTTCTCCCAGCAGCTGGGAGAACGAGAGGTGAATTAGGGGTGYCTTGGAGCTGAAATCTCCTACTCTCATTTGTTCCTCTTAATGCATCATCTCCCCGTGGTTCCTTCCTCACTGCCCCCTTCTTCAGCCACACTTCTCCCTGTTCATCTTCAGGCCCCGGGGTCCCAACGCTGCCCTGGAGCCTCTTTGTACCTCACAGAGTTCACACACAGCCCTAAAGCTCTTCCCAGATGTCCTCAGCTGGGGAAGGACATCGGTTCCTGACAGTGACACTGCCACTGGACACAYTCCTTGTTCCTCGTTCCTGTTCTCACCCTGGCTTACACAGGTTGTTTTCCCACTCGTGGGGGCACCTGTGCATCAGCAGCACAATTGGCAGGGTTTTCCAAGACTCTTGTAACCTCCCCCTGAGCCATCAGGTTGTTTTCCTTCAGCAGCAACACATCTTGGAGCTGCTTCCTTCCCACTGGTCCAAGATGTGCTTATCCAAAAGCATCTCCAAGAATTTATCTGCCCTGAATTCTCCTGCTGCTGTTTCGACACGTCGGCTCCACAGAGGCTTTCAATTTGGTATGAAAAGTAATTATTGCCAGGCTGCAGTTTAGCTGTTGTGTTTTACAGTGCTGGTAAGGTTAAAAGAAATAATAATAATAATATAAGAAAGACTCAGCCAGAGTAACTGCCTGCAACATGCTATTTGCATTTTTAAGGAAATACTTCTTTGAGACAGCTTGGGTGAAAGGTCGGCATTTGCATATAAATGGAAAAGAAAGTGTGTGATGCTGGAAGTTACATCTATATTATTTTCTCAGCAGTGAGCTGCTGTTTTGGAGATTAAGGGACGCCGCTTGCATTTGGCTTTTGTTGAATAGAGAAGGTASCGGGAAAGGCAAATTAGAACAAAATAATGAGGGAAATGTGCAAGAAGAAAGAAGCAACATCCTGTTACTGGGAGATGCTCTCCTGCATGTCTGGCACCTCACATGCCTGCTTGCACACGCACTGGGCACGTGTGGGTGATGTGGCTGAGAAGAGCTCCCTTTGCACGTACAAAAGGATGGATGCTGGAGATGAAGCCAGTGGCAGGAGTGGTCCCTGCTGTGAATAAGCCTGGCAGAAAGGATGATGATGGTGCTCATCATTTGGAAGTGATATGCAAGGGCTTGCTTGATTTTATTTTTTTATTGTTATTTTTTCTTTTCACTCAGGCTCAGGTATGTTTGGAGAGGAATTATCAGCCTTCTCAGTGAGGTTCCTCCAATYGCAGTAGGAACATTCACACTCAGGGTAAAGGCAGGAGGCAGAGAAGTCCACAATTCAGGTCTTGCTCTTGCCTTGGAGGGGCCAACATTGGCTAAAAGATTTTCCAGGCCCTGCAAACACCAGAAGGATTCTCTGGTGGAGAACCCCAGTGCTTTGTTTCCCCTCTTGCTGGTGGCCTCGCTCGCCACACTCAGAGCAGCTTTGTGCTTTGACAGCTCCCCCACGGAGCTGGGGGAAAATGGGATGTTGAACAATGTTCCCTCTTTAATCTTTTTGATCAATACTTAAGAACACTGAGCAGACAGCAGCGGTGCTGTGGGCACGCAGCTTTTGTTCCTCTCGCCAAGAGTACACAAGTGGTGCGAGGATGGAAGGTGAAAAACACCTCCTTTTATACCTTCTGCTGCGTCCTACTGCTGCGTGCTGCGCTGCTGCCACTCGGCAGGGGAAGAAAAAAGGCACTAATAAAAACTCTTATTAACCGGCCATGAACACTGGAGCATGAATATTGCTCTTAATGAGGAGACATCGCAGCCTCATTTGYTTCCCTCGCATTGTAGGTGCACAGGGCTTCAGCTCCTGCAGCGCTGGGTGACACAGAGAAACGGGATGGAATGCTGCTCCTTCCCTGGAGGGGCTGGGAAGGGATGGAAAGAGGGYTCCAGGGGAAGTGTGACAGCACAGCCATCACCAGGGTTTGGGTGTGCCAGGACCCATGGCAGGGTGATGTCTGTACCCGGCTCCTGGTGGATTCTGAGGTGGTAATGGCCCCCACCACTGAGGGTTTTGCTCCTTCCTCAAGGAGCAGTTTTCAATGCTTCTCACCATTGCAATATTTTTTTATGTTTGGGAAATTKGAATCTTCTTGTGATTCAACCAGTTGCTCACTGTCCTGTCCTAGGGCTGTGTGGATGAGATGATTCCCTTTTCCCATCAAGGGGTRGACAAAGGGCTCAAGAGCATGCAAAGGTGCCAGGTATGACAGGGCAAAGCATGAGCTGGCATGGCTGAGGTGACCACAGGGGCTGACACAGCCTGGGGACAGGGGGACAGCTGACAGCATCAGCAGCAGGATGAGCCAGGAGGTGAGGTGGCAGGGGCTGGGAAGGAGGACGTGAGTCACTGGTGCTTCAGGCAGTGCTGGAGGAGGGAGCTGAGCAGGGGATGCTCCCTGGGCTGCAGGAATTGCTGGAAGGAGAGTGGCAGGTTCYTGTGGCAGGAGATGGGGAAGGAGCAGCACTGCTAGCAGTGACCTGCCCTCTTTCCCTTGGCATAGCCTGGTGCTGCCCTGCCCTGCCCTGTGCCCYAGGAGCTGCAGAGCTGAGCAGGATGTACTCTACTGTGGGCATCCAACCCCTCCGAGCTGGGCTGCTGCTAAACCACTCACTCACTGTGTCATCAAGGCATGCTGTGCTGTAGGGAAAGCACTAGAAAGGCTTGTTCCTGCTGAAATCAAACCCTCCCCTTCCTCTGGGTATGGGGAAATGGAAGGTCAGAGCGCACATCACAGAGGTTACGATGTCAGTGTGTGGTTTGGCAGCAGGGTGGGCTAAGGCAGCACTGTGTGTTTGTTGGGTCAGTGGGATCAGCAATGCAGGGCACTGGTGCAGTGAGTTGTGGGGTCTCTGGACAGCCATGCAGGGCACCCTCTGGCTCTGTGCTGCTGTGAGAGGAGCCATGGCTGGCAATGATGAGGGGATGAGGAGCAGAGGGCTCAGAGCAAATGTTGTGAGCTGTGCAAACACAGTCGCGGGGACAGGCCCCCAGCTCAGCCACAGCTTTTAGGAGGAAACTGCTCATGACCCTTTAATTTTTCCTTTTAAAGAGATGATGTGTTTAAGAAAAGATTGGATGTGGCAGTGCCATGGTTTATTTGATGAGGAGGTGTTGGGTCATAGGCTGGACCTGATCATCTTGAAGGTCTCTTCCAGCCCCGCTCATTCTGTGTGTATAAACCCTCTGGGACTTGTCCAGTTAAGCTCCCCGGGGTAAGATATCATAGCTCAACCTCCCTATCCCTGGAATTGTCCCAGGCCAGGCTGGATGGGGCTTGGAGCAACCTGGGATAGTGGAAAATGTCCCTGCCCATGGCAGGGAGGTGSAATGAGATGATCTTTGTCCTTTCCAACACAAACCATTCAATAATATCCCTGGTGATGGCCCAGCTCCTTCTCGAAACACGATAAGCAAAAGTATCTTTAGGTCAGTAAGTGAACAAAGCAAAAYCCCAGTCCAGCCAGCCATGCTGCTTCTCCCATCCATACATCCCATCTTAACTAATTATTAAATCATATTTGCTGATAAGTATGAGATGTAATATCTATTACACAGCTGTTAAACCTCAATTAATATGTTTTAATGATCAGTCGTTTGCTGTGCAATATACAATTAACATCCGGTATTAGATCTTAAATTAAATGCGTGTTTGGGAAGCTAAATTTGCAGCACTGAACACAGCCCTGCTGCAGTAAACAGAGATAATTGCCTGCAATAGGCAGCATTCCTGTGCCCTGAGAGGGGGCTAAACCAACACTCCWGGCAGTGGAGATGAATGGAGAATTGCTGAAGAAGCTGGGTTCTGCTTTTTCAGTGTGTTTTGGTTCCTACAGAGGTTTTAATTCCTTTCCTTTGGTAAAGAGCACCSTGATGCAGAGCTGCTGTGCTCCTGAAAATGGGAAGGTTGAGCTGTGCAGGGTGCTGGCTCAGAGGGCTCCTTTCTTAGCAAAGGCTGGGCAGGAGTGTGGGGCAATTAATTGTACAGAGTCCTGGGGCTGTGTGAGGGCGTTCAGTGTTGCAGTTTGGAGCTGAGACTGAGGCTTTAAATCAAAGATAAGGCTCATGTTACCTGCCAGGAGAAAAGCTTTCATTGCAGGGAAGTAAATTTAGTTATTGGTGCTCTCCAGGCAGTGGCCACAGAGCCACGTGTGTGGGCAATGAACTGCAAAACCAYAGAATACCAGAAYGGKTTGGGYTGGAAGTGACCTTAAAGATTTTCTTGTTCCAGYTCTCTCCAGGCAGGGACACCTCCCACTGTCCCAGGTTGTTCCAAACTCTGTCCAGCGTGGCCTTGGACACTTCCAGGGATGGGGCAGCCACAGCTTCTCTGGCAGCCTGTGCCAGGGCCTCAGCACCTCTGGGTACAGAACTTCTTCCTAACAGTGACTCTAAATATCTCCTGGCTTATCTTTAAACAGTTTCTCCATAACTTATCATTATTTGCCCACGTAAAAAGTTCCTCTCCCTGTTTTCTGTAAACTGCAGGGGTGTCAGCCAGCCAGCAGCGCAGAAAGCTACAGCAGCCCAGGAGTGGCTTCTCCAGATTAGAGAAGGCGTAAAATTGGGGGTTGAGATTTTTTCTTTCAAATTCACATAAAAATTGGGGTCACAAAGTGCCCCCTCTGATCCCTTCCACTGCTGCAGTGTCTGCTGTGAGAAGTGAGCCCACATTGTCTGGTGGGATGCTCAAAGACCCAGGCTGTTCTCAGCACGCTGCTGCCTCGTTAACTCAGGATTCACCTTTCCCATGAAAAATGCGCCTGAGCAAAAATGAAGAAAAATCTTCCTCCCTTCCTTTTTTCTTTTCTTACACTTGGAGGAACAAATGAAGATTGATATGTTTTCCTTCTAGTCTTTCAGTTTAAATATGCAGTGATGCATCTTATGAGGAAAGGAAGCCGTCACCCCCCCCCCCCTCTTTTCTCTACAGAACCTTCCCCTCACCCCATCACTTTCCTAGAGCAAGTGTAACCTCTGCAGAGATTTGGGGACAGGGTGGGGCTGCAATTGGGGCTCCCCTGTCACTGTGAGGACATGTGTGAGAGCTGATTGCCAYCAGGCAGCCCCCTCCTCATTTTCTATTCATCCTCACTCCAAAGCTTCCTATGACATTCGTTGTGTTTATTTTGAAGGGAATTTTCTGCTGTTCTTTGGAGGGTAAATTTTTTTTTCTGGCAAATTAATGCTTTCTTCTCTGTTTGGAAATGTAAAGTACAATACACATGAGTCTGATTAACACTCCAAATTGCTGTGGTCTGCCTCCCAAATTTCCACRTCATCTTGCTTGGGGTGGATGAGGGTGACCCAAACATTTCACCAAACTTTCCTTTTGTACCAGGATTCTATACAACTTGCAATGCTTTGGTTCACAGCTGTCTTTTCCTTGTGGATATTCCAGAAAGGGACTAATAGATTCAAGGATTGGGAAAGAAAATAATTTGGCAGAGGATGGTGGTGGCTTGTTGTTGATAGTGAGGGGGAAAAGCAGCCTGAGACTCCAGTGTGTGCTGCAGTCCTGAGCACTGAGAGAGGGGGGAGTGGGGAAAAGCTGGTGATTTCCTTTGGGATGTGAACACCAGGCTGTGTGTGATCCATCAGACCAGCTGAGCATCCAGACATATTTTCCAAGGGGCAGTGGATACAAGTGCTCCAGGCTCTGAGGTATCCCTGTCCCAGCTGAGTGCCAGGAAGGGACCCCAGAATACGCCACTCTCAGGGGGTAAAACCTGAATTTAAAGCCAGATCTCCTCGTGGGTGGCCCAGGCAGGGGTTAATGGATGTGTCCTTCACATGACCAGTGAGCTTCGTTTCTGCTGAAGCCAGGATCCAGARGGAGGTGGAAAGGGCAGAGCCAGCAGTGCAAGATGATCCTCCCYGGGGAGCAGATGCATTTAAGCAGCGTGGAGTAGAGGAAATCTGATTCCAGTGTTGATGGAGCTGCCTTGGCCGTTCCAGCTGGGCTGGGCAGAGGGACTGGAGCAGGCTGGAAGGCGCTGAGCTACTGTGGCCAAAAACACCTTCAGCCTGGCCAAGGCTTCTTGCCCCAACATTCAGTCCTTTCCCTGCCTCCTGCTTAAAGGGATGAAGGCAGAGAACATTGGGATGGGATCTTTGGCAAGGACAAGCCGACACCTTGAGCCAAATTTATCCACAGCAGCATGCAGAATTCACCCTTAGCCTGTGATTTGGGCACAAATGGGAAAACAGGCCCCAAGAGAATGAGTCTGCACCTGTGTTGCTAATTTTTCCGCGTCGTGGTTTAATCTCATGACCTCTCAACACTTAAAAAATCTTCTAAGCTATCTTTGGGGTTATCCAGGATCCATTGTTTCTACAGTTTAACCCTCTCTCTGCTCCTGCCCCCACTGCATCCCTCAGAGGATGCTCCTTTAAATTGTGCTGCCTGGGAGAAGGATGCTCAGGGACACGCTTCAGATAAGCAGGCAGGAAGTGCTGGCCTATGAATGTGCTATCAAAACATCTTTATTTCATCTTATTTAATATTTCCCCCCCTCTGTTCTCCTTTCCTCTGTCCATTGCTAGCTCCYTTCCCTCATTTTGCTTAGTTTTCATCATCTGCTTGGCCATCTGTGCCTCCCTGCTCCCTTTCCTCAGAGCTACTCCAAAGCAGAATAATGTTTCAGCAACTCTTGGATTTTCTCTCGCAGCCCTGCACCTTTTCTGAAACACAGCACTTCAAACAGGGTTTGAAGTCTCTAACACAAATCATTCTCCTGTGACACCTGGAAAAGTCCCCCCAGCTGCCCTCCTGGCTGCAGACAGCAGTTTTAGGACAGGTACATAAAGGTGACTGTGAGAGTCACCCATTTTACAGATTATCTTGCATGTACATCACCCTAGGATTGAATTACCCCAGTCTTTCAATGATCATTTTTAACTGTTCATACTGTGTTTTCTGACTCAGGACCGAGCTGAGCAGAGTTGTGAGGTTTGGGGCAGACTGAGGGTGGAAATTCTTTATGGCTGGGGCTCAGATGTTGGCACAGAACCCCGGGGTCCTGCTCGGGGCACGGAGACCCTCAGGACTTGTCTGGCTATTAAAGAAAACAGGCAGGGAATAAATACTGCATTTTCACGCTGGTTCTGACCCCGTGTTCCTCTTTCCCTCCCCAGAAAATGAGTTTCGGGGTGAGCTGCTGAATCAGAGGTGGACCTGTGGAGAGAAGATCAGCAGCTGCGAGGGAGCCGCCAGCCTGCACGGCACACGCATCAAGGTGAGCGCAGGAATTTGGAAATAGCAGGGACATCTTTTGGACAGCAACCTCCCCCCCATGCCACGAGTGACCGTGGGACGAGGGCCACGTGTGCTCCAGCCCCACATGGACCAGCTGGTCCTGGGGGAACGGAGCCTTTCTGGGAGCACAAAGTGATGGGCAGGATTTGGAAATCTCCATTGCTACAGCCAAACCTCCTGTATAGAGAATCCGGGCAGGGAGGGCTTCCAGCTGCCAGAAATTGGCTTCGAGTCCAGATATTTAAATCCTTGCCTTCCTCTCCGGTGCCATCCTTGAAGGGTGKCTCAGATCTGGGTGTTTAGGTCACTCCCATGTTAAAATGGGCTCTTTCTCCGAGGCGCCGGCTGGTCGGAAGGAGCCCCTCGAACGCCAGGTGAAGCTGTGGTGGTTTCAGGGGGGACAAGAGAGTTATTCATCCTCACCGGGACCCTGGACAGCTCCCGGGGCTCAACAGAGCCGCTCATTTACTGCTGCAGCTGTGGCTGATGAAAGAGGTACAGCCAAGGCTGTCAAACCTCCTGGCAGATTCACTGCCAGCAGATTAGGAAGCTTTAATTAAGCAGAGAACTGGGCTGTTCACTGCACAAATGGTGCTTCCTGTCCTGTTTTGGCCTCTCRGTAGTGAGGCACCAACCCCAGTGAGTGGATGGACCCACCTGGGTGATGAGGAAGCTTCCTGAGGTGACTGATGTTGCTAACACTTCCCATATCCCCAGATAAACCAAACCCTGGGAAAACCCCAAACCAGCAAAAATCCACCCTYAAAAACATCCTTCTTCTCTAACAAGCTGTCAGCTGCACGCAGGTGTCGCCAGGAAAGCTCACACCTTCTTAGAAAGCAGAGTAAGCAGTTGTTGCTATATTTAAAATGAGCTCAATTAAGGCTTTTCTATTGAACCTGCCAAATAAGCACTTAGGTTAGATTTAATAAGATTGTCGTATGTTAATAAAGTCATGATTACAAAAGGTAACATTCCCAGTACCWGGAGCTCATCTGGTGCTCTGCCTCTAACAGGCACATCACAAATATTCACCATTTCTTGCAATCCTCAGCTCATCTGTGCTTTATCTGAGTGCCTGGCTCAGGGCTGAGAGCAGGAGATGGGGAGGGGGAGTCTGAAGGGAGCCTGGATGTTGTGTGAGTGTGTGCAGCCCTCTCACCTCACAGGGGGAGAGGTCTCAGCCGCTCTCTAACCTTTGGATCTGCRTTGTGTGCACATGCTTGCACTTCTCTGTGTGCTCATAAATATATATTGTATTTAAATGTGGTTTTTCATGCCAGTCACAGCTCGTAATGCGCAGGACGCGCAGCGGTGAAGGACAATGGGATGTGGGGCACGTTTACTTATTTATTTTTGCCTCTAAAGAAGTCCAGGCATGGGATAAAATTTCCCATGACAGGTTTGAAATGAGATCTCTGCAGTGCTGGGGAGAGCTGATCTCTGCACGGAGCCAGCTGAGCCTGGACGCTGCTGCCAGGGCTCGTCCTGGACCACGGCATCTGCTGGCAAAATGAACCTCAGCCTCCCAAATCTTTGTTTTCCTGTGCCATGAGGGTCTAGCTGGGATGCAGCTGAACAGCAGGCAGGATGCTGGTGAGGGCTGATGGTGGCAGGGCCACCAGAGCCCATCCCTGCTGTCCCCTTCAGAGAGATACACCTCAGCAATGCACTCACGTTGTGCTGCTCGAGGATAATCTTATGGGAAAGGCAGCTGGCTTATCACTGAGCTGAAAAACAACAAGATTGAAGAAATATAATTTCCATCCCCTCTTCCTTACCCCCTCCTCTTCTGCCGTGAGAGCCTCCCGCACATTCGGAGCCACTTTGGCCTGGCTGGCATTGGGATTGCACTTCCCAACAGTCGAGAGGGAAGTGTGTGCCAACTTCACCCACGGCCCCTGAGATCAGCCAGCCCAATGCTGGGCTGTCAGCGCTGCCCAGGCAGCGGTGCAGCTGTGCCTGTGTCAGATGTGATGCTCAGGAGCAGCTTTTCTGCTCCGCTTCCCTCGAGTGTGGAGGACGCTGCTGCCATCGCCGCGGAGCAGCGGCTCTCGGGAAGCGCTGCGCTCCCAGCACTGGGTGCTTTTGAGAGGGGGGCTGGACCCTTCCTGCAAATGCAAAGTGACAGCACGGCTTCAGGAGGATGTTTGTGACACAGCTGGAGTGTCGGATTCGAGGTGGGTACAAGCTGTGGGTTTGCATCTCAACATGTCAAGGCGAAATCCTCCCCCTCCCGACTGCGAGCCCRGGAACACGCGCAGGGTGTCCTTTCCTGGAAGCAGGCAGAGCAAAAGGCAGACGGGAGCTTATTCAGCCGAGAACAGGACTCACAATAGGTGGAACGTCAGGAGGATTTAAATCAAGCAGCTAGGAACACCCTAGAGGAAGAAGAGGGAAAAAAATCCTCCTAATCTCAGAGTGTGGTTATAAAATAGCAGCTGGGAGCTACTACTGAGCCTTTTTTTAAAAGTAAAGGCACACACTGTTGATCAAAGGTTATTCCTTCCTCCTTCACCCCTTATTTATTTATTTWAAAAATTCACWGATRGAGAAGGTCCAGCAGGACAAAGTCCTCCTCATTTTCTACAATGACCAAAGGTGCCATGGCACTTCACAGAGGGGAAAGGAAATTTGGAGACCCAGATCCAGGTCTCTCCACCTGCATTCAGCCTGCAACAGCCAAGGAGGAATTCCTCATATGGAAACAAAACAAGGGAGAAGAAATCAGGATAGGCCATTCAAGCCCATTGTCACTGAGAGGCAATTTAGCTGCCTTTTCCCTTTAGGAGTTAAAGAAGGATCTGCAAAAGCRGAAGGACCAAGTAGAAAACTTCTTTTCAACAATTCTGTAGGAAAATGTGTAATTTCTTCTGGCATTTTCCTTCTGCTGCTAGGCAAATATAAGTTTAAACAACTAAAAATAGAGGCACTGTGTGTCTGTCTGTCCCTCTGAAGCTCAGATGCTGCTTCTTGCAATTGGCATTTTGCTATGTCCACAAAAAAGCACCGATGGAAGCTCTGCTGCTTGCAGTGTAAAATAAATATTCCCGCTGAATCCTCACCTCCCTTTGTCCAGCTGAAGGGYTTTTCAGCGTGTTTATTTTCTCTGAGCTCCGTGGTGCTCTTGAATACATATAAAGTATTACTGCTGACCGGGGGGAATTTCTGCAGGGCCTTTAATGGCAGATTTGCATAGAGCTGTCGAAACCCTGGCACACCTGGGCATCGGCACGTGCTGGGCTCCCAGCGGGTTTGTGTTCTGTTATGTTCCTCGGGCTTCCATCAGAGAGGAAATGTGTATTAAGATAAGAAGGAAGAAGAAAATGTCAACCCTGTAGGTACTCCGTAAAATGAAACTTCAGATCCGTGCTGTATTGCTGTCTTGGCAGCAGAACAAGACCYTTACTGTAGAATCTGGCTGTTAAAATTCACATTGTGCTGGGGTTAAACTCTTTTCAAGTTTATCTGTCTGAACCTCATTGATTTAGGTCCGCAGTATTGATAAATTATCTTTGTAACTTGTATTTTTCTCATGTCAGGGAGTTCCTTAGTGTAGGGTAAACACATGGGGCTGGGGATATTTCTTATTTTTAGAGAGAAAAGAGCGGAAAAAGGGGCACTTAGAGCTCATGTTCCCAAAGTTACCCTGACTACCACAGCAGAGCACTGAGCTAAATCCTGGAGGGAGTACCCTGAGACCCAGCACAGGGTCCTCTCCTGTAGTTTTGGGTTAGGAAATTGGCTGGATGCTTATTTTGATTTAATCTTAGAGATAACCTATTAATAAGGTGACAAAGTATGGAGCAAACCTCTGCTCTTTCTAGCTGTTCTGATGTGCTTGTGGCTGGCATYTGGCAGCAATAATTCATTTGCAGGTTTCCTTTTGGATTGCTTTGTTTTCTTTCGGACTTAAAGCAATAAGCCTGAAATCCAGACAGCTCCTCAGCCTGGCTGTTATGTGAACAAGAGAGAGACCTAATGAAAACACCCTGTCAGTCTCCAGGACTGCAAACATGCACTGTGTGACCTGAAATTTCGCATTAAAACGATCTGTCTAGAGGGCTTCTGGCTGAGAAGGCAACAATAAAGGACAATGGTTTCATGTAACCTTCCTGCATCTGAGCCTGGTGTCACGGAGGCTCCAGTCATGGCTCTRCCAGTTGTTTAAGTTGCCTGGGAGGAGCAGGGGCTGAGCTCTGAAATGGATCTTATTCCTGGTGTTTCTGCACTTTGGAGGGAAATGAGGATTTTTGAGGATGAKCCTGCTGTTGGTTTAAGCTGAGAAAAAGAGCTTGATGGTAGAAAACAGAATCTRGGAGTGCAGAGCACACCTCATCCCRATGGTGATGTAAGTGAAGCATTAGAAATGCACAGTGGAGAGGCTGTGTCAAGTTCTCTAAACAAGTAATGGGGTCTTCCCTATGTGGGACACCTCCAATAATTTAGAAGTTTGAAGTTGGTGTTTTTTGTGGGGTTTTTTTTGGTTTGGTTTTTTTTTTTTTTTTTTTTTTTTTTTTTTTTTTTTTTTTTTTTTTTTTCTGTATAATAGGCCAGGCAAGGCAGCTTATTTGGCTTTTCCATTCTTTGGTCCTTAGCAAGGACCAACTCTGGGTCACCAGAGGTGCCTTTCAGTCTTGAGAATTCTGTGATTCTGTGAGTCTGTCCCTGCCTTAGATGGCTCCTGCCCCCTTTGCCCATGTGGTGACTGAGTATGCTTCCCAGGATGTTTGATCTTGGCTTGAAAGAGGTGTGGAAGGAAATGGGAGGAATTGCTCTGAGGGGCTGCGGTGCAGTGAGGAGCCTGGATGTCGGCTCAGACATGATCTTTAACTTCTGAAGGCAATTGTGATGTGAAATGTAATCTCCCCCATTTACAGACAAGCAGCTTGAGCCCATCCCACCTCTCGGGCTAAGAAAAATTTAATTTTGCTTTGTTTTCCCATGCTGTCTGYGTGGGTCCCAGTCCCTCTTTTTTGGCCAGACAGGGGCTGCTCTGCTTCTGGCCTCTTGCAGGGGCTGCTCTTCCCATTGCTTCACCTCCTCTGCCGCTTCAAAAATCTGATCTGCAGGAAACCCATACTGCCAGGGCGCCACCCCAATACGTGCCATTTCCCTGGGACAACTTCCAAAAAGAAAAAGTAAAAAAGGGAAAAAAAGAAAGAAAACTCCCTCCCTGAAATTGCTGTTGGCTGGAGGCCTCCAGCAATCCAAGGCTCTGTTGGTATCAGCAGCGTGCAGTGGCATCGGGGAGCGAGCTCAGCGCACGGCGGCGTTGAATGGCTCATAAATGTAATGAAGTCCCCGTGACACCTGCTCCTCTCCACACTTTAAACGGGAGCCATTGGTCCACAGGGAACCGGGGCTTTAAAAATACAAATTATAGTAATTGTCTGCTGTGTTATTGGGAAGATTGTAATAAACGTGGAGCACAACACCGCCGTGCCATGAGCTGAATGCTGACAGGATGCATAAATTGCTCCACGTTTTGATTCCCCCCACCCCCCTGTATTTTTTTTTCTTCTTTCCTCTCCCACCTCCCTGTGTAACAAATCATTGCATGTTAATGCTGAATTTCTGGAAGGTGGCAGTGTGAAGGAGAGAGGAGCTTGGAAAAGCTTCACCCCTCTTCTCTGAGCTGTTTTTAGCTGTGGTGCCCCATGGGCTGGGGACTCTGCCTGCCCCACCAGCCTCCTTCCCTCCCTCCTTGCTGCTTCTAAACCCAATCAGTGCCTCCTTTAAGGGTGAGGAGCCCTGGTCTGTTCCCTCTGCTGGGAACTGGGAGCAGCATTCAACAAGAAAGGTTTTTAGGGTGCACATGGGGATGCAGGGCAATACCCCACCTGCACCATCCCCCTGCCAGGGGAGCAGCACGAGATCTCTGTGCGTGTCCCTTGCTGTCCCTGGACCATGGGGAGCAGCTGCTGCTGTCCCTGCTCTGGCAGGGCTGCTGGAGCCATTGAASCTCCTCATYTGGAGCTGATACAGGAGCTRGTTTGTTCCTTCACTAGCTGGGCCTTGTYGAGGATGTTCCAGAGGGTTTATTTATAATGTCAAACACCGCTTCTAAATGGTTCTTTCACCTTCTCTTCTCTCTCCTTGTCCAGCATGGTAACACTCAATAAACCCAAACTCTGTTCCCAACCTACCAGGCTCTGAACCCCCTCCCAGCTCACACCCCAATTTTGCCAATTTTGCCATTCCCCCTTGGCATTTGCTGCCAAACACTCCTGCCTGCAGAGAGAGCATCTCTGCGTCGAGGGCAAGACGTAAAMCAGCTCTTTGACCACTTGAGCAGCTCATTTGACAACTTTAATGAAATCCCATTTATATTATTCCAGCCATGTCTTTTTGCCATGCCACGGAGATCCCTGCTTTCCTGCTCCCACCTCCAGGCACTGCCTGGTTTCAAAGGTGCTGCACCCCAGAGGTGGCTGCACTTCAGCCTTCTGCTACCTTGTGGCATGTGGTGATGTTTAATTAATATCCAGAACTTTGAAGTCCCCGATGTTACTTATTCATGCCCGTGTTCCCTGCAGACCTCGTGTTTGATGTCCACRTTGTGGGTTATTTAGATGCAGTCCTCTTTGTGGCAAATTTAAGCAGAGAGGAGAGGTTGTTCTTCAGGGCACTTGTGAAAAATTGCCCTTTCCGGGCAGGAGATCAGCTGCAGACACATATTSAGAGGTTTCTGATTCTGTGTTGGCATTCCACCCAGGTGCTCACAGCAGTTCCGTGCTGTAAATAGAGAAATCAGTTCTGCCCTTAACAAGAGCTGTCTCAGGCACAGCYATTGTGCATCGTGGGCCATCACATCTGGGTGTTTGTCCCTCTGTGCWACTCAACAGGCAAAGTCCTTCCTGTGCCCCAGGATGTGGAAATTAATTCAAAATTGCTAAATCTGGGTGCTGTGGGTTGAGCAATAACATCGAGGCAAGAAGCCTCCATCTCAAAACACAGGGAAGCTTTTCCAGCYGCCCAAGTATTTACACAAAGTGACAACCACAGACGACATTGTCCTTTAATGACAATCTTCTGGTCATCTTTCAGTAATGATTCTTTTCTTTCTGTTGCAGATGAGTTTAGAAAATGACGATAAGAGAGCACGCACGCGATCCAAGTCTATCCGAGGTGAGCAGGARCACTGGGCTGTGCAGAYCTCAGCTCCCTGCACTTCCCTTGTTCCAAACAGGCTTTGGTTTTTCAAGTCCAGGCTTAGCTCTTTAAGTTRTGTTCACTGCCCTCACCCCAACCCCACTGAAATTTGGCTGAAAAACCCGCAAACATCACAACCACAAAACTTTATGATATTTAACCCTCATCCTCTCCACCCAGCTGAAGGAAAATAACAGGCAAATAAGGCAAAAACATCCCCGTGCCTGCTTTGCTGTAGGGGATGGCAATCACTGGAGCTTCAGATCAGCTCTCGGGGCTTTCATCAGGCTCACTCTGCCAGCAGCTTTGAAGTCGCACATCTGAGAGAGCCTGGCAGAAGTAGCTCACGCTGGAGAAGCAAATGGGCCATCCCCCGGCAGGGATGGGAGGACAAACAACTGGTTAATGCAAAATTTGATTGCTGTTTATTTCTTGATTAAAAAAAAATTAAAAAAAAAAAGAGAACTGCAGCTCTTTGCATGCTTTCTCTCCGGGAGAAGGTGAAAGGCTGTGACAGAGCCCACGGTGTCACCTCAGCCATGTGGGATGGTTACAGAGCAGTCCCTATTTTTTGGTTCATTTTTGTGGCTTTAAATGTGACGAGTGACAAAGGTGGCTGGAGGTGAGGARCCAACAAGGCTGGAAAGGTGTGATRGCTGCAGGGACTGCAGCTTCCTCCTACARCTGGGCTGGACCCCTTTCCTTTTGTCCTCACCTTCCTTCCTCCTTGCTCTTCACAGCATCTGCACCTTTTAAAAACAAAACCAAACCCAGATGTTGCCAGCTGTGTTGAACCGAGCTGTAATATTTGGATTTCATTGCTTTGTTGCACATACACAAAGGTGCTCATTCAGGTTGCAAATGAGAGCTCCCTGATTCTATTTATTTTCTCACACCCTGCCTTCCCCACGCTTGAATCCGGGTTTCTCGATGTGAAAAGGTAATTTATTGCCTGCACCCTGGGACTCGTCACTGCCTCCAGTTTGTTGAAGCTTGTGAGTCATCCCACCGGGAGCTGCATCCCAGGAAACCCAATTAGCTCAAACAAATTGAGAAAAYGTGTTATGGTTTTTAGCCCGGGCAAATTTAGACTTGTGCTGAGGGATTTTTTTYTTTTCCTCTTGATTATTTGGATTCCTGGTTGTATGTAAGATTTCAGTTGTGATGTGGTTTTATGTTTCTGTTGAGAGCAGTGAGAAGCCCTCTTATTCACAAGTGGGGAATAATCCCTAAAAATCCTACAAACTGTTGTTTACCCTAAACCCAAAGTACCAAAACTCAACCATATGTCTGAGAATTAGCAGGGGCTTCTGCATCAGTCCAGTGTGACGAGGACAGGAGAAAAAAAAATTGGTGTTGTAGAGGTGAATGTGGCCATTGCAGCAAAATAGTTGTAAACTGTGAAAGAATAAATCAAAGAACAGATTTAAAGGGCAAAAAGAGAGATGAAGGCATAAGAAAACTTAGTCTTTATTTGGAAATGTTTGAGTAACATGCATGCATGTCAGAATAGCTCCATTGACTTCAAAGTCATCATGGATTCAAAGGAGAGAGGTGGTTCCTGATGCTGCCAGTGCACTCACCTGCTTCAAAATAAGCACAGGAGTGAGGATTCACCAGGCAGGATTATAACTCACTACAGGCTGGCATGCAGCAAAGGACAGCAGGATAGATTGGCCCTTTCTTTGCCAAATGGGATGCCAGGGGAGGCAATAGAAACCCAGCTGCAGGCAGGAGAGTTTCAGTCCTGGGGGGGACGGGCACCCCGGCGAGTTTCTGACCTTGCCTTTGTTTCCATTGCTGCCTCCTGCCCTCTGCCCAGTGCCCACGGAGCTCATCGGCCAGGAGGTGAGGTAAGGACCCTGCTCCTGGTGGTGCTGGGAGGGATGGTGGGGTCACATGGGAGAAGCCTCTCATCCCAGGGATCTGGGTGAAGGGAGCAAAACTGTGGGATTTATGGGGCCTTGCTGTGGGGCTTCTGTTGGTGGTCGTGTGCAAGTCCTCAGGGTACCACTTGACAACACATCAGAGYAATCACAAGAGTTAAAGAAATGAAAACAGGAGCTCTGAATGAATCACATCAGACTGGAGACCCTCCAGCCATCGGCCGTGCTATCCCAGATCTAAACCCAAGCAAAACCTAATGCCCACATTTCGTGTTTCAGGATCATTAGGGTCAGCATCCTATTAACCAGAGGGTTTTTCCACATATTTGTCACATCACTCGTGGYGCTGGGTGCTGCTTTGGCCCCATGTCCCCGTTCAGTCACCGAGGTCCTGTTGTCACCCATCTGGCAGTGCTGGGATGCCACAGCAGCAGCCAAAAGAGCAGGAGCAGAGTCTGTGCAGCCCTGCAGAACTCCTCATTAGATCTGATATCCTCCCCCATCTCTCAGCTCCCGTTAAACCGCACACAGGGGTTGTGCCAGAGGTGGGACCCTTTAACCCGGACAGGCACTGATAGCAGGGACCGCCTCTCCTCGCAGCCTTCCTCGAAAAGCCGCGTGTGTCAAAGAGTGATTGGRCCCAAACCAACCCAATTTCAGAGCATTTCTTCTCCTCCACTCTCCTGTTACTCCGGAGAGCCGGGAGGAGTCAGCGCTGGGCATGCCCCTTCTCCAACTTTTATTGCTGAACACTTGAGTGGAGGTGGTAATTGGAGCAGGTGACATATCTAAGGGGCAGGACAGAGTGCTCCACAAAGCCATCTCTGCAGCTGTCACCTAATTGCCTGAATAACTGGACGATTAATCGACTAATTGGAAGCAGGGCATCGTCTGCATAACAATAAGAAGCCCTTTTGTCAAGCAGATGAAGGCTGYGGAGAGGGGGAGAGCTGGTCGCTGTGGTGGCTCTTGAGGGATGGAGAGCAGCGTTAATAGATCTCGAAGCTCGTTTCCCCTTTTCGGGATTGCTGCCAAAACACACGAAACTTCCCCAAAGGAGGGTGGGGAGGGAAAGCCTGGCCCAGAGCGTGTAGAGCATCACCTTTGTGCTGGTGCATTTTAAAGGCATTAAATCATCAAATTGAAGGCAGAAACATCCCAAACCGACACCTGCTTCGGCAAACCWCGGTGCTGAAGCACTTGGCTCTTTCCTACATGCTTTTTACTGCAGGCTTCATTTAACTACATCAAAAATGGGGCGATGGGTAATCAGCTTTAATTGATACAGGAAAACTTATAAAAGCCTGCAGCATCTTCATCAGAGCTGCTCTTGTTTCCCATTGAATAAGGCCTTTTTCAGGCAAGTCACTGGTGACATAAACACCGCTCTGTCTTTTGGTGTGCAGTCACTGAAAGTGTGGCCAGGGCTGCTGGGGACAGAGCAGGACTGAGGGCAATTAAAATTAAATAGACTTTTAGATCATAAGCAGTGAAGAGGGAAGCTGCCTCTTCCAGTTGTGCATGTTAGTGGGATGAGATTTGTTCTCTATGACCTCGAGTGTCCTGCTGGAGAAGGGACAACCCCTGCTGGGCCAGACAGCGGGTAGGGTGGGGCTGGGGCTGTGTGTGGATACCAGAAGAGCTGGGAGCCATCCACAAGAGATGGCACTGGAGGATGTTCAGCACTGTGGGTTCAAGCCAGGTCATGAGCCAAGGGGGCAGCAGCAAGGGGGTCTTGTCTGGAGGAGCCATGAGGTGCAGGTTCCCCCACTCTCAGGGGATGTGCTGCCACCATTTTCCCTCTCAGCATTGGCTTTGCCCATCAGTCTCCCCGAAGGAAGAGCTCCTACTCTCCTGACAGCTCAGCAGCACCGTCCTGTCCCTGCTTTGGGATGAATCATATTCTTTGAACACAAAGATCTGACTTGTGTTCTGGGGAGTTGAACCATTAATAACCCACCGGTGCTCCCARAGCTGCTGCACCCATTAGTGCAGCCAAACCCTCGGTGTCCTCAGCTTCCTGCAAGGCCTGAGCTCTGCTGAGAGCAGAAATTCGAGTCCCTAAAGYCTGACTTGGCACTTGGTACTATCTAATGCTGTCCCATGGCTTTTACTCTGAGAATAACAGGCTGGCCAGATCCCCTCCGGGCTGGCTGTGCCTTCTCCCTCTGCACTGTCATCAGGAGATTTCATTAGCACTTCCAGCTTCCCAGGCTGAGGGTGATACAGTGCTAAATGAGGTTATTAATCCTACACGACTCCAGAATTCCTCAGACATCAGGCAAGTCACTTGGGCATCCTGTAATCAATGCCATAATCTGGTTTTGCCAGAAAATGTTTGCTTTAATGCTCCTTATCTGGAGCCCTTACAGCTCCTGAAGCTGGGACTAATTATCCCTGCAGGGGAGGTGTGTGGTCCTGGCTGAGGGATGCTCAAGCCAAGGCAGCAGTGGCTGTGAGCGGGCTCAGAGCTCCCTGCAAGCCTTTAACTCATCATCTTCTGCAGRGCAGCAGGAAAAAATGCAGGGATTTGGGAGATCTAGCCACCTAAATCCTATCCATTCCCCCAAAAGTGAGGTTTTGAGGATTTTAGTCTTGGTGATCTCCGTCCAATGTGTCTGGCTAGAACCTCGTTGATAAACTCCCAGTTCTGTCCAAAAATTCACCCATTTCTTATTGTAAGGAGCCCAGTTCCCTGATGAACCACCAGATAAGGGAAAAGYCCACGTTTTCCTCTTGAGAAAAAGAAATCTGGAGAGTGGCAGCGGGGAGGCAGAGTGCAGTAGCTGTCTGCCTTTAAAAGCTTGCTCTTACACATGCAAATCTTTAATTAAACATACTCATAAAACCACAGCGAGCCGTTCATCTAATTAAATGAGGTGAGTAATTTCATTAATTTTTAGCAAACTGCAAGGCTGCTCTCCTGCCCTCCTCCCCTGGATTTCAAAGGGACAAACGCAACCATTTGAAGGAAATTATCTTCCTCTTTTCAGTTTGTTTGTTCCTTGGGCACAGCACCTGTTTAACTGACCGTAGTTTACACGACTCTAATTAAAAATGAATTCTCCCTGTCCTCTTGCTGTTCYTGATGGTTGTTTGTTTCCATCCCAAGCTGTCCAACCCCAGGCTGTAACGGCTCAGGACATATCCGTGGGAAGTATGCGAGACACAGAAGGTGAGGTGGGCTTGGAGGCAGTGGGGATGGAAAAATGTGAGCAGCAGACCCAAAGTCAGGCTTTGACTGGAGGAATTCTGCTTCAGAGCAGCAACCCAACTTGTCTGCCCCAAATCTGCCTGTTTCTGGCTCTCTGTCTGTCCCTAAGGCATCCTGAGGGGGATCTGCTTCTCCAGACTCGCAGCAGCCTTTCTACAGACCCCAAACTTGGCCAGAAATACCTGACTCCGTTGTCTGGGGTTGGTGGGAGATGCTAAAGGGCAGAGATTTTGGTCTACCTGGTGCCTCTATGGATGGGAAGGGGAAATGAGAACTCAGCAGCTGTTTTGGAGGCCATGCCAGCCTTAACTGAGGGTTTTCATCACCCCATGATGCTGAAATTGGAGCAGCTGGTGGCCTCATTTCAAGGTSCCCATCACCAACATTGGTGCTGGGAGCTGCTGCTCCCCAACAACTGCAGGGATGCTGCATYCCAGCACCTTTGTGCTGATTTCTGGAAAAAAGTTGATGTCGTTGCACAAAGTCAAGGTCTGAGAGCRCAGCTGTCCATTAAGGGCTAAACCAGCTAAAAGTCTGGGGTGCTGGATGACTTTTTAGGTAGAGTTTGTGTATTTGTCTCACTTGCATTTGCCTAAGCAGTTGGGATGAGGTATCCAGGCCTTTCTCACTCAGCAATTCCCCTTCTCTGCTTCTTGACCCCATCTGCAGTTTACAAAGCTGCCCTCTAGCCAAGAAGAGGAAACTTCAGGATGCGGAGGCTGAACATCTGGTGTCGAAGAGGAAATCCCACCCGCTCAAACTGGCCTTGGATGAGGGCTACAACGTCGACAGTGATGGCAGTGAGGAGGCTGAGGCCAAGGAGGAGTCTGGGTCTGATGAGTCGGAGGGGATGCTGGAGGAGGACGAGGCGGAGGCGATGGAGCAGGAGGAGACCCGCAGYCCCGAGCCAGCAGAAGGTGCTTTATCATTATTGATTGCAGAGCTGTGTTCTGCAGATGAAGAAAGGGYAGGAAGTGTTAACAGCCAGGAGTTATAGCTCTTCTGAATTATGTACAGGATGGGTTCTTCAATTATTACCGTGGGTAGAAGCACAATGGCAACACTCTGGTTAAGTTGAGAGGGACTCCAGTGTCCTAAAAGTGAGAGCTCTTCCATCAGGGGTGCTCCCTAGGGAAAAACCCATGGAAATCACAGAAATTTTGCTGTGTGGCAGGGAAGACAGCCAGGGTCCCACACTGGTGCCATCATGGTCTTAGCAGGAGCCTCCTCCCTGGCTGGATCTGGSCACTCTCCAAGAGAAGAGTGACTGGAAAAGGACATGGATGTCCATCCAGGGTCCTGACACTGCCTSGCTCACTGGGTTGGAGGCCTGGTCTGGGGGATTCTGGGACTGGGTATTGGGTACCTGCTGATGGGGCAGGGGGTGGGAAGATGGGGCATCTGAGTGCCATGACAGCTTCCATGTGGAAATCCCCTTTCTACCTGCCATCCCCAAATGCAATAAATTAGGCTGCTCCAGGGGTGGAACTGCCAGGCTCTGGTTTCAATCACGTTTAAGTATGACAAAGAGATGTTTATGAGCTTATGTGACTACTTTCTTTGCCCCCTTTTCTCTCCCGCCTCCTTTTCTCTTTTACCCCTTTCTTCGTTTCCTCCTCTTTTAATTGCCTCCTTTTTTTTTTTTTTGTTTTTCCTTTTCCATCTTTTTTTTTTTTTTTTTCTCCTCCTTCTTCCTATTTTTGATTCCCCTCCCTTCAGAGAGAAGCCCAGCAAAATCAACCCACTATGGACAAAACACAGCAACGAGCACGTCTGGGCCCAGCAAGGCCAACTACAGCAGCTACCAAGAAATAATCGCCAACTCTCTCCTCAACTTAGGCCAAATAGCRGAGGAAACACTCGCCATCGAAGGGCAGCTGCCTGAAACGGAGCTGCAGGGCTCCAAGCCGGCATCCAACGTTGTGCATTTGGTCCATGAGGATGCAGGAGAGGAGTTGGTGGAGGAGGAGTGCGACAAGGAGATCATCATCCAGACGGAGGATGCCGAGGAGGTCATCGAGGTCACCAGCGAGCGCAGCAGCGAGTTGTGTCCGGAGCCCCGGGATGACACGAACGGAGAGGAGTCCTGCAAGCTGGAAAAGGCTGAAGCRGAGGAAGAGGAYGAGGAGGATGAGGAGGAGGAGGATGATGACGAGGAGGAAGAGGAGGAGGAGGATGAGGAGGATGAGGAGGAAGAGGAAGAAGAGGAGGAYGAAGAGGAGGAGGAGATGGCTCCTGAAGTGATCTGCGAGGAGGCTCCTCACACTTCTCAGGACACGCAGAAAAGCCACTGTGAAGGGCAGTTCAGCCCCAAGCCCGAGTACTCGGTCATCGTGGAGGTCCGGTCGGATGATGACAAGGACGAYGACGCCCGCTCCCAGAAATCCGCCGTGACCGACGAGTCGGAGATGTACGACATGATGACCAGGGGGAACCTGGGGCTGCTGGAACAAGCCATCGCCCTGAAAGCCGAGCAGGTGAAAATCGTGCGGGAGCCCAGCCGGCTGCCAGGAGAGCACGTGAAGCACTTCCAGGTGGAGGACAAACAGAACAAACCGCTGGACAGCATCCGGAAGAGCTACTACGGCAAAGGTAYGGGACAAAGCTTTGTGTATCTGCCTCTTTCCAGCCCTGGGGAAAGARCTGGGCTTGTCTGCTCAGCACACATTATTAGGCTGATGGGGGAAGGAGGCTGCTCATAGCCCACAGGTGGAATTTAACCCCAAATCCTCGATGCCCAYAGGGATGGGGATATCCTAGAGGTCAGCAGTGAATGCACACAATGATGGTGTCCTCTACACTGTCTCGAGGGTTCCTCCCTCTGAGCAGRGGATTTGCTTGGCTAAATTGTCAGTTAACCTTGAAAATCTCAGCCTGAGCAGAAGAGCTAATTTAAAATCCAAGGGGGTTTTAGAGTAGAGGTAGAAATCTGGCCACAGAAGCACAGGGGACGTGGTAGGGGCTTCAGCATCCCCTGACTCTGATCCAGTCTCTGTGAGCGACTTTGTGCTCTGAGTCGTGTTATTTCCTCAAATGACTTTGCTGATTTCAATTTTTAAAACTTCCAATGTTACACTTGCACCTCCAGAAAAAAAAACCCCTCTGAACACAAAGATTTCTCCCTGCTTAACTGGAAAAGCGGTGAGAAGCATCCCCAGCACTTTTTTCCACTTCTTCCCCTCCAAATCCATTAACATCCTTCTCACTGCCCTTCCCCACCATCCTTAGATCCTTCAAGACCTGAGAAGCGAGAAATCAAATGTCCAACTCCTGGTTGTGATGGGACTGGCCACGTCACGGGACTTTACCCTCACCATCGCAGCCTCTCCGGTTGTCCRCACAAAGACAGGATCCCTCCCGAGAGTGAGTACATAGTGGGACACCAAGGCCTGCTTCAATCAGTCTGGACCCTAATTTCCTAGGGGAATTTCTCAAATGACATGAATTTTATGACTGAATCCCTAGAGAAAGTCTGATGTTATTCCTTGGAGTTTTTGGCATGGGATGGTGTTTTTCCAGGTTGATCCTGGATGCTGCTATCCACCAAATTGTTATCACTACTTGCAGGAAACACGATGGGGATTTACTTGGAAGTCCTGTCCTTCTTAAGGATTTTTAGCACCATCCTGTGGAGAAGGAGGTGCCTTCTCTTGAAATCAAAGAGGGGCTTTAAAAACGCCTGCCCACCTCAAGGTGTGTTCAGCAGCGCCCATCTTTATCATAAAAGTCACATAYTTTTCCCTGCTTGGGTCATCATGTTAGAATAAAGGACATATTGCTCTACCTTGCTGTCCAGATATGTTGCCAGGCAGGAAGGGAGAGGAGYCATTCAGGATATGCAGGATTGCTGGGTCTCCTGTGCTTTCATCACTGCAAAATTCCCAAAGTGCTATACCAAGATTCTACAGAAAATATTTATCTTCCTCATAACAGGTTTTTATATATACATATGCACAGTGAGAGATTTTATTTCTACCTCTCTGCCAGCATCCTAAATAGCCTTCCCTGTACAGATACATAAAAATCAATGTTGTATGTTTATGATAATGGCATAATAGACCAAAAAAAAAGAGGAGTCTTTCCTTATCAGTAATTTCAAAGGTTGCAGACCTGACATAAACACAGAACTGGAAAAACAAGGAGAAAGTAAAGCTATCCTCACAGGCTGGAATGCAAGCAAAAATATTAAATAGCTAACACAAGCTATGGGCTTTACAAAAGCTTGYAGATCAAATTATTTTCTTTACTTTTAAGGTCAGCACTGCTGGAAGCAATAATCCCAAAGATTAAAAATGAAAAAAAAAAAATAAAATCAAACAAAGACTAGTCCTAAGGATAAAAGCAGAGCTACAACTTCAATCACTTAAAACTACCTGAAACTGGGAGACCTGGTTCCAAAACAGGGGTGGGGAGGAGGGGCTGGATGGGGGAAACTGGATTGCAATCAGAAAACGAGGAGAAAGCCCAGGCTGTGTGCAGAGATGCTAATCTAGCGCTGACCTGGGCACTGTTGCCTTGTAAATCTTTTATTTTTTCCTCTGCTAATTCTAATTACAGCATTTCACGTCCCCTGATTTCTAGGAAACCAGCGTACGAGGCTTGATGATTTTTCTCTTTTTTCTTTCTCTTTGATTTTGATTAAGTTCTTTTTCTCTCCCTTCCCTTCTCCTTTTCCCCTTCTCTCCCCGAAGTCTTGGCGATGCACGAGAACGTGTTGAAATGCCCCACGCCCGGGTGCACAGGACAGGGTCACGTCAACAGCAACCGCAACACGCACAGGAGGTACCGGCTTTGGCTTCTTGTGTGGGCACGGGGTGACAGGACAGGGGGAATGGCTTCAAACTGGCAGAGAACAGGGTTAGATTGGAAGAAATTCTTCCCTGTGAGGGTGGGGAAGCCCTGGCACAGCTGCCCAGAGGAGCTGTGCTTGCCCCATCCCTGGAGGTGTCCAAGAAGAGGTTGGATGAGGCTTGGAGCAGCCTGGGATAGAGGAAGATGTCCCTGCCCATGGCAGGGGAGTTGGAAGAAGATGATCTTTAAGGTCCTTTCCAGCCTGAACCATTCCATAACTCATGATTCCATGATTCTGTGTTGATAAGCTGGAAGGTGAATTTGTTGGATTACTCACTCAGCGTGGAGGAAGCAAACACTTTTCTCATTGACTCAGTGCAGCTCTGGGTCCCTGAAATGAAGGTTTTCCTGCTCAKTCCTCATGCTTGGTTTCCTTCTCTCTTTTTTTTTTCTCCTTCAAAAAAACCCCCCAAACCAACTCCCACAGTTTATCTGGGTGCCCCATTGCTGCTGCTGAAAAATTAGCCAAATCACATGAAAAGCAACAAACCCAGTCTGGTGATCCTGCAAAGACCAGCTCCAATTCTGACCGGATACTCAGGTAAGGGGGACAGCAAAGCTCAGCTCCACTCCCCCACATTCCCCCAGCCCTCCCCACCCCGCCACGCTCGCAGGAACAGCCATCACGGCTCCCTCCAGCTGTATCTTGATACTGCTGAGTCCTGTTATTATGATCATAGGTCTAGCCAAGGTGGGGAGATATTTAATTGATGATCCCAGGGAGAGCATTGAGGACAATGAATTGCTTCTGTAGCATCAATTAATGCTGAGGCTACAGGCCAAAGGGTTTTAGCAGTGCAGCGGAAGGCACTTGTGCCGATTGCTCCTCAGCACAAACTGCCAGCGAGGGCTGGTTATTATATCAGCATTATAWGCAGGGTGGGCTCGGGGAGGGGGAGGAGGAGGAGGAGATTTAAGCTACACACAAATCACCCCGTGGCAGTTGTGTGTTAAAGTCCACCTGCTTTTCTTCCTTAGCCTGCACATTTCAGAGGAGAGGAACCCGCCGCTCGTTTCCAAACGAGTCACATTAATTCCGATACTTTGCCCGTCTCTCTCTTCCYGGGAGAAGGGGCTGCCTCCCATTAAGGATGTCCCTGATAGATGCTGGCTTCCATAGCTGATGCGATTCACGAGGCTCTAGATGGATTGGAATATGGTTGGTTATTTTGCAACGAGAGCAGGATAAAAACCGCAGTGCGAGCCCCGAGCAGCCCTCCCACAAAGGCATCGGGCTCTGATTCATTTATTTATTTGCTCCCCAGGACCGCTGAGCACCCTGGTGCTCCAGCACTCGCTACTTTGGAAAGGCCATTTAGGGCGATTACTTATTTATTTGCAGCAGAGCCCACGCCGGGCGCAGAGCGCTCTGAGCGCRTCACGAGGACGGTCCATGCTGCAAGGAGCTCCCGCTCCGACGACTCTCTGGTGGAAAGAGGTCACGGGAAGGAGAATAACAATAGGCCATTTATATACAATTTATATGCAAGACAAATTGATTCATGATAGGCAGCRGGTCTCCAGGAGGGGCTGCAGCAGGGGAGAGGCCCTGGTGYCTCTGCAGTGAACCTGCAGCRGGRAGAGGAGCTGAACTGGGGTCCTCASCCCTTTGTGTGCCATCCTGTATGGGGAGTCCTTGAGGAGGGGATGTACCCTTCTGGCAAACACTACCATGCCATGACAGCCTGCAAGAACATGGTGTTGGATGAGGCTGACACCTTGCTGTTTTGCTTAAAAAGAAGAAGGAAAAAAAGAAGGTAAAAAAGCATAGAAAAAAATTAAAACAGAGTCGGAGAGATGCAAGCCAGATATAGACTTGCTGAGGGAGAGCGAAAGGGCTGTCATTGCCTCCTTGTCCCCAGTAAGTGCTCAGGAAAAAGGTGCAGCTGTGCCCCCACCGTGTCTGGTCCCCTCTCAGCAGTCACCTCATCAAGGAAAAGAGAAATAATTGCTGTTTGTTGTTCCATCCTCAGGCCTATGTGCTTTGTGAAGCAACTGGAGATCCCTCAGTACGGAAGCTACCGGCCCAACATGGTCCCAGCAACCCCCCGGGCCAACCTGGCCAAGGAGCTGGAGAAGTACTCCAAGGTCACCTTCGATTATGCAAGTTTTGATGCTCAGGTTTTTGGCAAAYGCATGCTTGCCCCAAAGATTCAGACTAGCGAAACCTCACCTAAAGCCTTTAAATGTAAGTTGGGAGCAGGGATGGTCTCGGTTTTTGCATTTTCTGCCTTTCTCAGCTTGTTGTGAGCCTTTTGCGATCGTGGCTTTGGGGTGATGGGAGGGTTTTGGGGCTGAGCTGCTGGACCTTCTTGGGATGGGGAAGGTGAGATGAGTCCCAAGGTGAGCACTTTTGATGGTGAGAGGAGTCCAYGGCTGCTGGGAAAGCTTTGTCTGGAGGAGAGTCTTTTTGGCTTTGGCTTTGGGAAGAACTGTGTTGGGAACATTAATCTGAGTGATGTCTCGAGGTGGGATAAGTTACACAGTTGTCCTCAGTTGGTCCCCGTTGCTTTGCAGCTCATATCTATTGATCTGGCTTTCCTCATCTGGCTAAATGGATTACAGTTTTCTTCCCTTCCATCTTATATATGACCCACTCCCCCCATTTGTCTTCCCTGCCGTGCTCTGCTCTCCAGCTCTACCTATCCATCACCCACCCCTATCTTCCAGCTCTTTCTTATCGTAGCCACCCACTCTGTTCTGTTCCGAGGACCTTGCACTGGTTATAACTCCGTGGGTGAAAATTAAATGGTTGGATAACCCCTGAGGGGCTGGGCTGCCAGGGGCAGAGGGACATAGCCYGTGCAAATGTGTTATTAGACACCAACCATGCACCTCAAGACATCTTTTTGAGGGGGAGAAATAAATATTTAGGAGCCCAGTTCATAGAAGTCAGCAGCCTCAAGAGGGCTTTCTGTCTGGCTAATCCCACTTCCACAATCCTGTTTAATCCTGATGCAGCTGCTCTCTAAAAAAGTGCTCGTACTTGAAAGCATCCCGGTTGTTGCACTACAATGGGAGYGCCCTTTATTACAGTACTAAATCTGTACAGGATCAGACAATGAAATTGGATGGAGGCCAGAGAGCACAACTGCCACTGTCATACTGGGTTAGGGCTGATGGAAAAGTAATTTGTTTCCCAGTACAAGTGATTCCCTCGCTGAATAGATTGTGTTATTTGCAATATTAGCGAAGAATTTTCAGGGTAATTGTACTGACAAAAATAATTCCAGCAGACTCACTAGGATAATCCTTTCTATTTTTTCCCATCACTTATTTCACTAATTTGCTGATTGCGAGTCTATTAGTGGTAGAAATACTTATGAAATGGAAAAGCATCGCTGAGCCTATGGTGTGAAATTGAAATTGGCATCTCYCGATCCTGGATATTGTCAGGTTGGGTTGGCGGATCCTCGCGCCCCGCCTCGAAGACACGGATTAAACCGGACAGGAAAACAAGCAGCCAGACACAAGAATAACCRTGTGGGCAAACCTCCAATGAGTTAATCAAAGCGACAAGATGAATATGATTGCCAATCATAGCAGGGAAATCTGCTCCTTTCACTGAGAACTTATTTTAAAGAGATCTTCATCCAGAGGGATTTATATTCCCCCGCATGTGTGTGCATARCTCCCATTAATGTCAATATGCATTATATACGCACGCAACGAGGAAGAAAGCAGTGCTGGGGAAGATTAGTATTTTATAGTGTCTTATATTATGAGTTTGTAATGGGAATAATGAAATCACTTTGCTCCGTGGATGCATCAAGCGAGGTTGGCTTTGCTTTGCCATGATCAGGCCAAAGCTTATGAATCTTCTCTGGGTGAGCCTCCCGCTAAAGGGGGGATGGTTTCCCCCAGAAAGAGCACAGTGGAATGAATTAAGAATTTGAAGATTTTGATAAAAATTTATTGAGAATACAATCCTGTGATTGTTCAAAATCAGATGATCCCCTGTTTGCACCCACTGAGGGCCCACTAAACAGGACAAGCTTCAAGTTTTTTTTAATAGGGGATTATTAGTTATTATTAGGGAAAGTTTTATTGTGCATCCACCCTGAGTTACACTTTCCTTTCACAGAGTATGAAGACAAATTGCATCTCCAGGCTGGCACTGCTGCTGCTGTGACATACAGGAGCAGAGCAGCAGCATGGCTGTGTGCAGCTCTGTAATAAATCCTGTTATTCTGGCATATTTAAATGACATGTCAGCTGTCAGAAAATCCATATTTCTCCAGTGTCATCCTTGGAAGCTCATATTTTATGGCCATGTTTTTTCTATTAATRTAATTTTATGAATTTTAAGTTTTCAAACATGCCTCTAGAAATCTCCCCATAAGGCAGCTCTGCAGATAAGTTATGGACGGAGAGAGAACAATAAAAAAAAGAGCCAGGAAGCTCCTTTAAGCTTTCTCCTTTAACTGCTTCCAAGGAGCAGCTCTAATGAAGAAAAGCACTTGTGTTTTGGGTATTGATGGCAGAGTCAGTTAATGAATTAACCTTTCACACCGAGCACAGGCTGCAGTCAGCACCGCTCCTGTTGCACGTCCCAGGCAACAAACCAGCCCTTGGATTGGGAATAACCCCAGGAACTGTGCATACATTAACYGTGTCACACTGACTTAACCTCTCCCTGCTGCTCATGCCGCTTATACATTAGCCTTGTGTTGTTCCTTCTCTTTTTATTCCAGCCAAACCTTTTCCAAAGGCCTCTTCCCCCAGCCACAGCCCCTCCAGCAGTTACGTGAAGAGCACTTCATCTTCCTCCACAGGCTTCGACTACTCCCACGACGCTGAGGCTGCACACATGGCAGCCACTGCCATCCTCAACCTGTCCACCCGCTGCTGGGAGATGCCTGAGAATCTCAGCACCAAGCAGCAAGAGGCCCCCGGCAAGGTGGGTGACAGAGCCCAGGCACCACTGCCCAGGGGAAAGCCTTGAGGTTTGGGATGGGAGAAACACCTTGGTTTGTCCTCCCTTTCATTCTGTTTTTTATTTTTATTTTTTTTTTAATTTTTTTTTAACACAGAGGGAATGCAGACACTCATCCCAAATCAACTTTTTGCTCCCTGATTTGAGTTGGGAGGAGGGAATCTTKGCTTTTTGTGTGATCTGGTTCAAATTACCCGTGTGAGATGAGCATCATTCCCAAGCCAAGTCTCAAGTTTAGATTGGATATTAGGAAAAATTTATWCACTGATAGGATTTTCAAGSCCAGGAAGTGGCTGTCCAGGTCTGRGATGGAGCCACCATCCCTGGAGGGGTTTAAAGGACATGTGGACGYGGCACTTAGGACATGGTTTAGTGGAGGACTTGGTGGTGCTGGGTGAATGTTTGGACTTGATGATCTCAGAGGGCTTTTCCAATTTAAAGAATTATGTAATTCCATGATTCTCAGAGCTGGTTTCAGCTGCTCACTGATCTGTATCTGATGCCATTTGAGATTCCTCAGTTRTATTCAGTCTGACCTCCAGCTATTTTTCACAGGAACACTGGTTTTCCAGAAATCCCACATTGCACCTACAGCCCTGGGCAGATGTTTTGGATGCCATGGGGCATATGAAGTGGCACTAGATGCTTGTGTCCAATCAATTAAGTTAAAATGCCACATTGCTGGTAGTACCAGGGTTCCTGAAATATTTAGGAGAGAGCATCCCTTTTTATTCRGTTCCTCCTACCTGACTGTGGAGAGGACAGGACATGAAAACCTGCCCACTGCACTGCAAAAGACAAATGGAGGCAAGACCTCCACGGGGAATTTCTGGCAGCTGCTAACGTTGGGTTTGTTTCCAACCTTTCAGTCCATGGACATTGAGGTGGATGAAAATGGGACTCTGGACTTGAGTATGAACAAACACCGCAAACGGGAGAGCACCTTCCCCAGCAGCAGCAGCTGCAGCAGCAGTCCCAGCATGAARTCCCCAGACGTGTCCCAGCGCCAAAACAGCACCAGTGCCACGAGCAGCACCATGACCTCGCCCCAGTCCAGCCAGACCTCCCGCCAGGATGAGTGGGATGGGCCCATTGACTACACCAAACCAAACCGGCAGCGGGAAGAGGAGCCCGAGGAGGTGAGYGGAGCCTCTTGGTGCTTGAAAAACAACTCAGGGGACATCGAGGGCCGTGTTTGCCTGCACAGTTGTCCCATTCCCCGCCAGACCTCCCAGCCTGTCCTTTGAACCAAGGAGAGAAATWGTCCTGGCTTTGTCAGGGCTGTCAGATATCAACCAGAGACAGCCAGGCAGGAAGCTGGAAAGAAGGAACCCATCGCTTTCCTTGCCCTGGGTCTGCAGTGCTTTTTTTCTCTTTTTTTTTCTTGCAAATCCTTTCAGGTCCCTTGCAGCAGCGCTGCTCCTGGTGGTGTTTCCCGGGATGATTTATATCTGCCATTAGCAGCTACAGCCCTGCATGACACTGACATTAATCCTGCAGGTGGRGAATCCAGCCATGACCCCTGGATGGGGTGAGGGGCCCAGTCTGGGGGCATCACCTGCCTYCCTGCTTGAGGGGAGGCTGCTGAGGAATGGTGAGGGGGTTGCACTGATCATCATCCCTTCAACATCTCAGAAAAGCCACGTGTAAATCCCTGTACATGTGTTTTACAYATTTCTCCTACAAAGCCAGGAAATTGCAGACTGTTGGATCTTTGGGCTGGGTACTGAGGTGCTTGCAGGGGTTTCAGGACCTCAGCTGGGATGAATTTGGGCTCCTTTCCYACCACAGCTCAGCAGCAATGAGCACACCAACACTCTGCCCCTTCCCTTGCAGTCAGAGCCTGCTGCTCACTCTTTTGCCTCCTCGGAAGCTGATGAGCAAGAAGTGTCAGAGGAGAACTTTGAAGAGAGAAAATACCCAGGTGAAGTTACTTTAACCAATTTCAAGCTGAAATTCCTCTCCAAGGACATCAAGAAAGAGCTGCTCACGTAAGTTCTGCCTTCTTGCCTCTTCCTCCAAAATCTATTAATACGTACTTAGCCAGCATGGCAGGAAACAAAATTAGTAAACACGTTTTAAAAATGAGAACTGTAGCTCCCTTTCTTACTGTGATTGATCTTACTCATCCTCCTACAACTGCTGATCAGTGAGGCAAAATATGTTCCTACATGGCCTCATTTGCAGTGGTGAAGGGAACCTGAGAGCTTGGTGCTGTCAGGATTCATGGACAGGGCTGTGGAGAACTCCTTTCAGGGCCAGTTTTTCCTGGTATTTTCCTGCCAGAGTGTTTCTGGCACAGTGATGGCACCTACCCAATGTCCTGGTCCCCTGTTTTGGGACACTGGGTGATGCTGTGGAGTCAACAGAACCCAAGGAATCTCAGCACCTTCTTGAAGGGTGTGTTGAACCACAGGATGTCTCATTGAGAAGAGAGGATTTGTTGGCTTAGAGCAACGAGTCCCATCATGATACTTCAGTGTCACAAAATGTGACCTGAGGCTGCAGCAAGTTTGCTGTTGTGCTGAGTTTTGCATTGGAGAGAGACCTTGACCATCTCACATCTGTCTGTCTTTTCATGATGAGGGTGGAAGCACAGACCCAGATCTGCCCTGTTAGATGAGGTATGGCTCTGCATCCACACTGATTCCCCCAGGAATGGTTCATGTTTAAAGATTTGAGCCATACACGGCAGCTTGGACCTGGCTCTGCTCTAACAGCACGTCGGGATCAGCCTGGAGGTTGGGGTGGGGAGGTTTCCCCTCCCAGGCATCCCAGCYGTTCCTGGCTTCTTTCCTGTGCATCTGCCCCTCCTACACGTTACAGGGACAGTCAGTGGGCMCTGCTTTGCTGCTCTCATCCAACTCATTCCTTATCTGCAGGCAGGAGGTGGAGGGAGCAGCCAGGCAGGAGGGGATCTGTGGGGGMAGAGTAGTGGCAGCATCTTCCCTAAACGAGCAAAGCTCAGACCAGCTGCCCTCTGAAAGCTCCCAGGGGTTYCTTAAAATCCAGCACTGATGTGAACAGCAATTTCTCAGGCAGAGCCTGAAGTCCTCCTGTGTTTTAATTTTATTGTGATGGTAGAGAAATTTCCTAAATGGAAACAGCCCTGGAATAAATAAATGGTGCCATGGGCAGCCCTGAGCCTTCCCTCCCAATTCATATCCTTTTTGCTCTCTGGCCCAAGGGCTGTAATGAATTAGCTGTAGTTAACTCAGAGCAGACTCTCCCACTGTGTCTGATGCCCTGTGTTTGGGTGTAATTCTTGCGTTCCAGGTGGGTGTCCCTCACCTGTATCTTCCCATCACCCCTGGGCACAGCCAGAGGTCACTGCCATTCCCTTTTGGCAGACAACAAGCTTTTCCTTGCAGCTATAAGGGCTGGGAGGAAAAGAAAATAATTTCAGAAATCTGAAAACTGAAGCACCTTGTTCAGACCTGAAATCTGAATGAGAAAATTCCTGCAGCCAGATCTTCAGCATTGCAGGAATTATCCAATGACCCAACCTGGCAGCAGCAGCCAGGGGTGGCCAAGCCTCCCCACTGCCACCAAGCCCTCCAGGCAGCTGAGGGCTTTAAATGCTTTCCTCGCCTTTGACACAATTTTTTTCAATTTTTTTTCAAATTGCCATTTAGGATCTTTATGATCTTTTAGTAGCAAAAAGGGAGGAAGGGCGGTTGAAAGGGAAACAGCTGATTATACCCATGCAAGGCTATAATCACACTTTGAGATCTGGTGGATGGGGCTGGTGTCAGGGGTCTGGCAGCAGGGCTGGACTGAGATGCCCCAGACAAACCTCGAGGGGGCTGCCCTGGCTTTGCCCACCCGTGGGTCTTGGGGAATCCATTCCTTTCCCACATTGACGCTCTTTGTTGTTGTTGTTGCCCAGTTGCCCAACCCCAGGCTGTGACGGCAGTGGACACATAACGGGGAACTATGCCTCTCACCGCAGGTGGGTCGACATTTTTTTCATGSTTTGAACTCTAAAGACAACTTTTTTTTCTTTTGGTATAGTTTGTGACCATGTGGATAGTTTGGTTCTGTTTCCTCCCCCTTTCTGTTGCCCCTCTCCCTCCCCACGCCCCAGCCCTTTTTCTTTTTCCTTTTTCTTTTTTTTTTTTTTTTTTTTTTTTTTATCCAGATATTCCATCTCTTCTCTTTCAGCCTTTCTGGTTGTCCTCTTGCTGACAAGAGCCTCAGAAACCTCATGGCTGCCCACTCTGCTGACCTCAAGTATGTTTGCGCTCAACTTGGAACTCCTTTTTTTTTTCTTTATTTCCACCCTTTTTTCCTCTCTTCCTGCCCCCACTYCTCTTGCTCTGCTTTTGCTTTTCCATCCCCTCCCTTCTCCTTTCAAAGAGGTGATCAAAACCTGCCTGCAAGGATCTCTGGTGGAGTCCAGCTTCCAGCTGCTGCGTTGAAGAGGCAATGTCAYGGAGGAAGGATAATTTTGGGGAGGGGGCTGATGGCAATGAGTGGAAATAACCTGGACACATGGCAGGKTTCCTCTGGGCACTGTGGATATGTAATTTTCTTGTTCCCTTGGCATCTTTTCCCAAGCTCTTGTTGCCTAGTTCGGGCCATAACCCTCTTCATTTAACATTTTTGTCCATCTCAAATATTCCAAAGCCTGGATAAAGGCTCACATTTTATTTTTGGGTAGAGACACAGCTGGGAACTCACTGCCAGCACACAGCAAAGCCAACTCTTTTGGAGAACCTGGGTGCTATTTTTATGCTACATTTTAGGAGCTGTTTTGGATGTAGAGAGAGAAGTTCCTAATAATTTCCATTATTTGTGTGGGAATGGAAGAGGGAGTGAGCAAATGTTTGGTGAGGCTGGATCCTGARCCAGTGGTCAAGGGCTCATGGGCATCCAAATTTCCCCATTCCCACTTCTGCTCCTGAAGGGAGGAATCTGTTTTGGCATTTTCATTCAGATATCTTCCTCTGAATTCTGTATTCAGCTTTGCTGCTGTCTTCTCCAAAGTCCTCATTTTCAGTAGGGACTTACTCTTCACAGGTGGGTTTCCCTAAAGAGAGGTGAAATTGTATTTAAGGTGAAAATTGAAATTGTGTTTAATTGGGGTCACTGGGGACACTCTAACCTTTTCCACCCAGTCTGCATCTTTGAGGTAAAGCCCATAGTGAGTGTTTTTCACCATCTCCTTTGTGGGCCCAGCCTATCCCTTCAGGCTGAGTCTCCTCTGAGCTCCCTGCTTTGCTGAATCCAGTTTTTGGGTCATTTAGACACTGAGATATTCATAATGATAACTGAGGAGCCTTTCCTGAGAGTAAAACCTCATGGAGGGCCTCACATTGCACAGGATCATAATGAAAAAGAAATAATTTGTGCTGTGTCCTGTGTGCAAGCAGGGATTTTTGGAGTTTTAGGTGAGTCAGTGGCGGCCCCCTTGGTCAGTAAGGTCATTGGAAAAATCCCAAATCCCTCTGTGGTGCCTCCCGGACTTCTCTGTGCCCCATGCTGGTGCCAGGAAAAGTGTTAGTTAACCACCTGCTCCTTACCACAGAGGTGGAAAAAGTGKCAGGATTAGCTGATATTAATAGAAAATGCTGGTGGATGGCAAGGGCTGYTGTGATTAGTGCTAAGCACACTTAATCACACACTGTACACCGTGCACATTGTGAAAGAACCTCTTCAGAGAGCTTTGCTGGACTGGTGTTTCTCCAACAGCCTGAAAGAATAGCCAAGTGATCAGGCAAATTAGAGTTAAAGATATGAAAAACTCTCAGGAGCAGTGCCCATTTTCAGTAAGGGCCACACAAAAAAAACCATCATGCCCAGCCTTGCTGTGCAGCATCCCCTGCTCCCCTCGGGCATCTAATATCAGTGTCTTTTTTATCAAAATACTCTATAAAAAAGGAGATTTCTGACCCCCCAAAAAGCTTGTTAATATTATTTCCTCAATAATACTTTTTTTTTTCCATGTCCTGGTAAAGATGGGAGCAGAGGAGGGAGGAAGGAAAGAGGATTTGGAGATTTTATAGATTGCACAGTCACAGCTTTTCACAACTCCAGATAAGACCATGTCAGTGTTTCTATTATAAATTCTATTTCAGGGGGTTAATATTCCTGATRCAAAAAAAATAGCTCCAGGCTGGAACATGCAATAAAAGGTCTCTGTTGGTATGATTTGTCTCCAGATAATTAAAAATAAAAATCAAATTACTTCTCTCTCCTCTTTAAAAGTCCTGAAAGGCAGAAAGAGTTTGGTGTTRGTGTTTTCATAATTTCCTCCCACCCTGAAGCTAGAACATCAGAGAAATAGTTTTGCTTTCTACTGTARCAGTGTAGAGCTGGGAAATGTTGCAGTCATCTCCCAAACCTGTTATTTCTAAATGAGTTGAAAAATTTGCACCCTTGTTGAGGTCTTGCTGGATGTGTCCCTGCTCTTACTGCACCAGAGCTATGTGCACTGATATTTTCCTGGCTCTGAGCCTCCCCATCACCCTTCTAGGACCAGGATATGTCCCTGCTCTCCCACCCGACGTGAGGTGCCAATTTTTTTTGCCAAAGGAGACTATTCAGTGTCTTGCAAATGACAAAGTCTCTCTCAGAGCTGCTGCAAAAAGGAGAATTTTTATATTTTCTGAACAAAAACAGAAAAAAAAGAAGGCTTTAAAAAACGCTGTTTTCCAAGCTGTCAAACCAAAGTCACCTGTGGAAAGCATTGTTCCACTGACTCTCAGGGACCAGAGCACCAACACAGAATCACAGAATARTTTGGGTTGGAAGGGATTTCTAAAGGCCATCGAATCCACCCCCCTGCAGTGAGCAGGGACATCTTCAGCTGYRTCAGGCTGCTCAGAGCCCTCTCCAGCTTTTGAGAAAGCATCTTGCCTTTCCAAGAGCGCCTGTGCACCACCACGTTACCCCTCAGTCCTCCAAACCGGGCACGGGCGGCTTTAAAAACAGGAATGGAGAAAGTGAGGACACAGAAAACCCCTCCCTCGAGGGGATGCGCCCCGAGTTTTGCTCGCTGTGCTCAGAAGGAGCAGCCGAGCATCTCCCGCCGGTCCTGCGGCAGCACCGTGGATTCCCTCCCCGCATCCCCTCCCCCGGCCCGAATCACTTGACTCAAAAAGCCCTGGCTAATTGGCAGGCTGGCGTGCACATCCCCTGCAAACACTCCTCGACTCACTTCCTTGTCCCCATGACAACTTTTATGTCGTTGGCGTCACCCACAGGCTCGGGAGCGGATCTTTGTGCTCGTGGTGCTTCTCATCCATCCATCCATCCATCCCCGCTCTCGCTCCGAGCCCTTAATGATGCTGTTTCTCTCGGGTCATTATCTCTGTGCCGCTGGGTGGGCTCGMAGCCCCCGATAGCATTTTTGCAGCTTGGGGTGATCACAGAGCATTCTCCAGCCTTTGCTGGAGAGCGCTGGATGCTCACCTGGAAACTCACAGCAGGGGATGCACCTTCAAAGGTCACTTTGTAAGGCAGAGAATGAGGAGTGAGGGGCAGGTTCTGCACCAAAAGCTGCTGGTGCACCGTGTGTGGGGACCTGGTGTCCCCAGCCCAAGGTCCCTGAGCTCCTGTCCCCCTGCTGACCCCCTAGGAGGTGACCCAGGGCTAACCTAAMTTTTCCTCCTGTTCCTTAACCATTYTCCATCAGAAGCTGTGGTCTGTTTTGCACCCTGAGAACCCTCCTGCCATGGGCTGTCCACCCTCCCTGAGATTATGCCCCACAAGCCACCCAGACATGAGTCAAGATTTTCTGTTGGGCTTTCTGTTGGTGGTGGCCATGGTGGCCTCACTGTCCAGAGTGGTTTTTAGGGTTTCTTGTCCCTGTTTGTGTCCATCCTGCTGGCCCTGGATGGCATCTGCTGTCTCCTTAGGGCTTCCTCAAGATGACAACACTGTCCTGGAGGGGTTTTTAGCTCATTATCAGCTCCTGAGCTGTCCCCTTGATGAGGGTGGGGACACATGCTGAGACCTGTGTCCCTCCACGGCAGAGCAGCCACCCACTGTGCTCCCAAATCCCACAGATGTCCCTCTCCAACACCACGCTGKGCAGTGATGCATTGACTGCAGTACCACTGGTATCACAGACCAAATCTTGTCCTTACAGAGGGACAAGGGGCAGGAAGGAAAAACCTTGCTCCTATGTTGACAGTGCCCAGATTTCTCTTTGAAAAGAGCTGTCACAGAGTGGATCCCCTGCTCTCATCCCCAGGCTAACCYGAGCCTCCCTTGCCTCCGCAGGTGCCCTACTCCTGGTTGTGATGGCTCTGGTCACATAACAGGAAATTATGCATCGCATAGAAGGTAAGATCTCTCTTAAATTATTTTCTCTCTAGCCTCTTTCTGTGTTGCTTTCTTTTATTTTTTTCCCCTGCAGTGGGCAGAGTTGTAAAGTTCTGAATAAAACATTAATGTTACTGACAACTGAAGCCTATTTTCATCTCTTTAATCTGACTTCTCCTTTTTTTTTTTTTTTTCTGATGTTTCCAGCATCTGATTAGAAGCTCCTTTCAACAGAATAAAAGACAAAGGGTCAGATTTTAGCTGATGCAATGTTCCTGTTAATATTGCTACCTATTTATGACTTCTATTATCGCTTTAGAACATTAATAGCAGAGATCTGAGCCTTCTGTTTCAACAATTCCATTAAACATTGCAGGCTGTTAGCAGATATCTTCTTATCTAGACACCATTAATTACTGTCCATCTCCCTCAATTTTTTATTATTTTTTTTCCTTCTGACTTCTCCTCGTGATGTGAAGCTGCAAAACGAGAGAGATCAAAAACACTGTGCCAAATTCAAGGGAAAGATGACTGAAGCGGGGGAATAGCAAATGCAGGGATTCTGCCAGTGAGACAGGCCTTTCTTCTCTTTTTAACCACAGTCTGTCAGGCTGCCCTCGTGCCAAGAAAAGTGGGATCAAGATCACCCCGACAAAGGATGATAAAGAAGACCCAGAGCTGATGAAGTAAGTCTGGAAATAACTCCCGAGAGGAGCTTGTCACTCCATCCACWTTGCCTCACACAGATTTACGGGGGGATCATCACTCACCCCACATCCCTCCTCCCTAGCACTGCTTGGAGCATCCTCAGCTGAAGCTCTTTGCTGTGTTTTGCTGTTGCAATTTTGATATTTGATGGGGAAAATTGGGCAGTGGGGAGGTAATGATGTATTTTTTCTTATTTTTTTGTGCAGATGTGAAAAGTAGGTTGGTAGGGCACAAACAGTTTCTGTGCTACCTGTGCTTTATATAATCCCTTAAAGACCACAGCAGTGTTTTAAATGAGGGTAAAAACCCATAGTCAAGTCAAGCATTGCAGGTTTTTGGGCAGATGAAGGTGGACAGACTTGCTTAATTCCCAGGAAATTCACAGCAGAAATAGAAACTGTCCAGCAATCTGGTAACCAACMCTGAATAAACTGTGTTTTGTAGAATCTTTGCCAGGGCAGAATATTTGAAGTGAACTGAAAAAACCTTTCTCTGCTGCCTCAGGCTGAAGTTTTCAAAACATCCCAGGGGGGTTGTTCCTGTGGGGAACAGAGATTTGAGATCACTTAGTCCACCTCAGGAGTTTTCATGAGCTGTGAAATCCATTTATCCTGACTTTTAGCAAGTCTGAGCATCACAGGCTCAGCATGTGGGGTCTTGGATCTGTGTCTTTACTCCTTACACAGCTTCAAGACATCAAAGGCAGCACTGACTCCAGCACCCTATTTTTTTTTTTTGTTAACTCAGAGCATCTCCAGCCTTTCTGGAGCCTACCCACTCCCCCAGCAAGTGCAGGTGGAAGGGGGTAAAAAGAAACATGGAAAAAATTATCAACCACCTCCAAGYGTTTCTGGTTGTCCATGAGTGCTGGCATGTCTGTCCAAACCCCTCTGGCTCARCAAACTGTTTCCAAATGGATTTTTAAAACTTATTTTARTCTCAGGGCAGGTCTTGCCCTCGCRGARGAGCAGAGGTGGAYAACTCCAKGTGCCCAGGTTTTGTCCTGGAGCAGAGGCTGAGGTGAAGTGGGACCCAGTGGGTGTGGAAGATCCCTGCGGGGGCCGTGGGAAGCCAGGATGTGCCTGCTGGGGGGAAAAGAACCTTTCAGAARAAAGATGATATTTGAGCCATCTGCTCTGTTCTTCCTCCTCAGTCTACAGGAAGGAAAGCCTCCCAGTTAAATGAGCCGTGTGATAATTAGCAGGAGTTAGCAGAGTTTATTAAAAATTAAGCAACCTACTCGAGAATCTGCAGGGGAAAAAAGCCTTTTTTGGCTCAAATACCCTGAATTGCTGGTGGTGTTGCAATGCTGTGCCATTAACCAGGGACACAGGGAAGGAAAGGATGAGCAGCAAACTGGTGTGGTGTTGGAGCTCCCAGTTGGGAGGTCACCCCCCACCATGGTTTCCCCAGGGATATGTGCCCTATGTGACTGGGCAAACTGTGGTTTTGCTCATTTGTGCCTTCTCCATTCAGGGCAGGACAGGGCTAAAACATGCCCAGCAGTTTTCCCAGTGTGGTTTCTCTGCAAAGAAATCACTTCTCAGTGCAAGGAGAGAGGGATTTTTATGTGTCTGTTTTGTCACGGTGCAGCTGGGCCTTGTGTAGGAACATGGCATGAGCTGTCAGAGCAGAGTGAGGGTCCTCACCAGGGCTTGGATTTCTCCTATTCACCCTAAAGATTCAAAAGCTGGGAAGCTAAAGTGGSAAGAAATTGTAGAATAGTTTGGAAGGGATCTTAAATCTCACATCRTTCCCTACCATGGGCAGGGACACCTTCCACTAGACCAGATTTCTCAAAGACCCATCCAGCCCARCCWTGGACACTTCCAAGGTGGGGCATCCATAGATCTTCTAGGTTCCAGGCTCCAAATGGGGCTGGAGCATCACCAGAGCTGCATTTTCTGACTCCTAGAAAGCTGATGACACATACCCACCCCCAGACAGGCCATGGTGGGACGATGGACATGGGTGCAGGAAATGCGGGATGGGCTGTGAGGGGTGAAGGTACTCCCTAACATCCCACGGCCCAGGCAGAAACCCCCACTCTCCCAGTACAGCCAGGAGCACCAGAAACTCCTGTGAGATGTGCAGAACAATGTGGGACAGCAATTCCTGGCTGGTGCCTTCCCCCAGCCCGTGGAAATGTGTGTCCCACCGCCCACGGCAAGGCGCGCCCGCTGCGGGTTCGCGTTAAGGAGCTTTGGCTCTAAATCCTCGCTCCGTCTGCACCGAGCTCCRCTTGGAACCCGGCCGAGTTTTGCACATTGTCACCGAGGAGAAAGTCATTTAGTCCCTGTTGTTTCTGCTGTTCATCCTTCAAGTAATTTGCTGCAGACGTGATTGAACAGATCACCTCAACCTTCAGCCCRGCCCTGGCATAGAGCGGAAGCATCCACAGGTGTCTAATTGATCAAACGCTACTGGTGCTCCCATTAAATAATAATAATGTAAAAAAAAATAATTTAAAAGATGTCCAAGACAGCTGTTTTGCGCAATAAGGCTCTGGTTTATTTTTTAACAATGAAAATGTAATAAAAGTTAAATTAACGGTGTAAAATATGTAATGGTTGGGCCGTAACGGCTGCATATGAAATGCAGGGGTTTGTCTCTTTCTCTCTTGCTCTTCCCCCTTCTCCCCCTTCTCCTTTTCCTCCTGAGGATTCAGTAATTTGCTCGTGATCATATAAAAGCAATGATGTTATGAATTTACTGAGGATCCTGCTGGCAGGGATATTATAAGTGAATTGTGCTGCATTTGCAGCTGATTAAAATCGAGATCAGCATTTTTCAAATTATCTTGGGAAAAGGCTGGGTGTAGGGCCCCCCCCTTGCTGTCATCTCTCTTTTGTGTGGAATGTAAACAATCAGGGCAATAATTTCTGCGGAGAAACGCAGCTTGCAATTTTCAGGAGCAGCTACACGGATGTTTTTGCTGGGGAGCCTCAAAGTCCCTAATTGCTTCCAAACTGAGGACAYGGGGGTTATTTTTGTCATTTCTTCCCTCCTCCCACCTCCCCTATTTTTTAGTAACCTCCCTTGAGTAATAAACTTTTAAAATATACCGTATTTATAATTGACAAGCATTTTTAAAACAAATGCAAACCACAGCAGAAATCCTGATAGATACACCGGGCTCATGGGATGGCTGGATTTAGGGAGAATGTCATCAGGTGAGGAGGGAGGAAAGAGGTGCCTTTTAGAGAGGCACTTTTAGAGAGCTTGGCAGTAACACAAGCTGTGTTGGTGCTTCCACAAGGTTCCCTAAAGCTCCTGTGTGTTTCAGCCAGCCACAAACAGAGGCAGAAGTTGGGTAATGGCAGGGCTTGTGTGCTGCCTTGATGATAATTCCCACTTTATCCCCCTGTGAGCGTGGGTTGATCTCTCCCCGGAGGCAGGATGTGAACYRGGAGGAGGAGGAGGAGGCAAGYGAGGCCATGCCKTGGCTGCAGGATCCAAATYACTGAGTGATTTGTCCTATCTGAGGGGGTGCAKCCTCAGAAACCCCTGGGACACCCTCCTGCAGGAACAGGGGGACAGCTCTTTGTGCACAGCCTGGCCCAGGGACCGGCTCCCGGCGAGGGCTGTCCCCAAGGGCACAAACAGTGCTGGGAAAGGTGACAAAGTTGATGAGTCTGRGCTCACCAGCAGTGACATTGGGCACAGCCAGCAATATCTGTGTGATGGTTCAGTGTGAGTGTGAGCCTTGGGGTACATTAGGACCCATATCAGGCAGCCCAACCTGCTGTCTTTTCCCCCTTGAGGCACCAAACACAGAGTTTCTGACACCACTGGGATCTACTTTTACTGCGTGTGATGTGACCTCCACCGAGTTTTCCCCTGCAGAATTCTCCTTGCTTCTCTTTGGCTCCTTTGAAGGAGCAGTCGTAGCTCTTAATTTCCCATCTGCCGTTTCCATCAACCACGTATCTCCCCTGTAAACTCCAGATGAGACCCAAATGCAAATGCTCTCTTCCCAGGCTTCCTTRTTCCTGCTCATCAATAATTTCCTTATGCCTTTATTCCTTCCTCCTGTTCCTTCCCCTTTCTGCCGTGTTGGGTGATTCCCTGTGCCCAGGCTGTCGCTTTTGGTGTGGCCATGACACCCATACAAGTCAGTACCTCACAAAGGGCCAGCCTAAAGGCATTTATTCCAAAAATCAGTTTCRTTTATACACTTTTGCATGTTATCACAATGTGTTACACATTCATTGGCTACTAAACTACTGCAATTGGCTATTACTCAACTACAACATACCAATATTGGCAACCTATAGCATAAGCATTCAAGCATTCAGAAAAACACCATGTGCAGCCTTGTTGCTGCTTTTCTCTTTATATTATTTAAATTTCTACATTCTCAGGGTAGAAATCCACTGTTTTCCTCCTCACGTTTAGCTAAATCATCCCCAGAATCCTCCTCTGGTTAGCCAGAGTAACAGAAGGGAACGGGAGTTTTACAAGGGGAACAAGACCATTGTTTTATAAGGTTTTATAAGGTTTTATAAGATTTTATAAGGTTTTATAAGGTTTTATAAGGTTTTATTATCCACAACTCGCAGGTGTCCGGTTCCAGGCTGTGTTGGGCTGGGACACATCAGCGGCAAATACGCGTCCCACCGGAGCGCCTCGGGCTGTCCCCTGGCAGCTCGCAGGCAGAAGGAAGGGTCACTCAATGGYTCCTCCTTCTCCTGGAAGTCCTTGAAGAATGAAGGCCCCACCTGCCCCACCCCAGGCTGTGATGGTTCTGGCCACGCCAACGGGAGCTTCCTCACTCACAGAAGGTAAATCGGGGGTTTAAATCAGTGTGAGAGTGATGGCGCTGCTGTGGACTAAACTACCTGCCACAAAGTGCTGCTTCATGTGAGCTCAAGAATTGCTTTTGATGCTGAGCTCAGGCAGGGTGAGGTTTACTGAACAGAGAAAATGTGTGGTGGTTTTAATATTGACAGAATCCTAGAATGGTGTGGGGTGGAAGGGGCCTTAAGGACCATCTCRTTCCASCCCCTTGCCATGGGCAAGGATATCTTCCACTATTGCCAGGGTGCTCCAAATCCCATCCAACCTGAAAATTCCAAGGATGGGGCAGCCATGAGGGTGCCAGGGCCTCCYCACCCTCACAGGGAAGAATKTCTTCCTAACCTCTARTTTAAGTCTCTGTTTGCATGCTAGTACAGAACTCTTGCACCACAAATAGGGGGTTTAGTGCCCAAGGCAACAGGACTCATCTCACCCTCCTCACCTGGCACACCTCCTCTTTTAGGAAGCAATGTGTTTTTAATCTTTGCTTAAAGAAAATTGCTCCCACTTTATAAATGGGGAGTTTTGTGGCATTATTCATAAAGCAATTTCCTCTGTACCATAAAAAGCTTTTAGAAGAACTGTCTCGCAGCTTGAGTTCCACCAAATGGCACATGCTCTTAATGCTGGGAACACAAGCACCTATAAATACTGAGAGTTTATGAAACCCATTTTTACTTGTTTTTCAGTTTGTCAGGGTGTCCWAGAGCTACTTTTGCTGGGAAGAAAGGAAAACTCTCAGGGGATGAAATTCTCAACACAAAGTTCAAGACCAGCGACGGTAAGGTTTTTCACTTCKTTGCCCTGCAGGTGTGTCAGGCTATTAAGGCCATAGATCTTTTTCTTTATAGACTGGGGAGGTTTCAGCTGGAATCTGGCCACAGCTTTCAAGGACATCATGTGCTTTGAACACCCATTCCTTGAGTTTTCTGTGTGTTTGGGGTGGCATGGTACCAGKCCCACTCTTTGAGTCTTTGAGGGAGCAACGATAAAGAAGGCAAAAGAAGTAATGCTGAAATTCAGATTTTTTTTTTCTTCTTCKTATATTCACTGGCATTTTTACAAATCCCTTGCAGTCATTCAGCAATTTTCACCTATTCAGGGCTTTTAATACTGAGATATTTCTGGATCTGGAATTTTGTTGGCGATGGCACTTTGCATTTCCAGTGCTATTACTGAGCTTTCTGTGGTATTTGACAAGGTTCAAGCATTGAACTTGAATACTTAGATAGTTTGGAACCTATAAATACCTGCACTCTTCTGGAAATATTGCTTCCTTTTATGGACCTCATAATTTCACATCAAGACATGCATTAGTTTTTTAAATGGCATCTTTCCAAACTCAGGACTGGAGAGAGTGACCTGATTATTCAGGACAATCAACCTTGCCAGGTGCAGGGATGTGTTGGACTCCAACTACTGTGCTGTCCTTTGCTTTTGCATTTACATTTTGACCTATTCAAGTAGCATTGAACTGTGATGATAAAAATATGAATTAAAAAAAAAATAGGAAAAAAAGAGGAAGGTGAGAGGCACATCCTATTTAGAGGCTGTAAGAGTCAAGGTGAGGATGATGCAGCAGGATGGGCTCAGCAGAAAGCCCAACACTTTTGCTTTTCCCAAGAGCATTTGCTGACTGCCCRTGACCTTCCCTCCTGCAGTTCTGGAGAATGATGAGGAGATCAARCAGCTGAACAAGGAGATCAGTGAGCTGAACGAGTCCAACTCGGAGATGGAAGCRGCCATGGTGAAACTCCAGTCCCAGGTTTGTGCCCCTGGCCATGCATTCAAGCCCAGGGGTGCGTGGCCAAGCCCCTTGCAGGGTGTTGGTGGGTGCTGCTGGTCACAGGGGATTGGTAACCCTGCTGTTCTCCTTGCTCTGCAGATCTCCACCATGGAGAAGAACCTGAAGAACATAGAGGAGGAGAACAAAATCATAGAGGAGCAAAATGAAGCCCTGTTCCTGGAGCTCTCAGGGTTGAGCCAGGCTCTCATCCAAAGTCTTGCCAATATCCGCCTTCCGCACATGGTAAGAAAATTCRACAGTGCTTGGTGCAAACCAGTGTGATCAAGGGAGCTCTGCCAAACCAAATTCATGATAAGGCTTATTCGCAATTAAAGAGTGGGAGAATTTCTTTCCATACACCCATGTGTCCTTTATAAGATCAGTACTTTCCCCTTATCTCTGAAGCTTGCATTATATCTCCCTTTTGTTGTCGTTTTCTGCTGATCTCCCTTTGTATCTATTGTTCTGTCTCATTACATCTGGGAGCACTATCACAAAATAGGAAACTTTATCAAGGGCACCYAGTGCCTTTTAGGCTAAGACAGCACAAGCAGAGATCAGGAGGGATTGGATTTCAACGTCAGAAAGATCTTAGAGYTCCTATTATAATGCAGGTAGTTTCAATTCAGTTTTGAATAGCTGGCAGCTAAAGAATAGCATTCTTAAAGGGAGTGTATTTTGTTTAATTTAACAAGGTCTAACAGCCCACAGCATGTTACCATAGAGTTACTGAGAAATGAAAAGACTGCATTAAAATAGTAAAGCCACAAAAGGCTATTAATTACCTTCTCTCTATTCCCAGGAATGTAATTACTGTTGTCAAAACCAGGTGTGTGGAGGTGGGGCTCGTGTTGTTGAGGAAGCTGTCCTCTTGCAACTCCAAAAGACCATTGCAATGATCAGAGGAATGAGCTTTTGATTAATTTTTTCTTCCATATTTTTTTCTTTTTTTTCTCTTTTTCTTTTTTTCCTTTTTTTTTTTTTTTTTTTTTTTTTTTTGAATCCTTTTCATTGGGGTTTGTATTTAAATTCAGGCTGGTTGGAGAGAAGCCATCCTCCAGCAGAGCAGTTTTGGATAGTATTCACCCAGCTGCCTAACTGGCAGAAAACCACTTGCTGAGAGCTTTTTTGCAAAGTATTTGACACATAAAGGTCAAATAAACTGTTCAGCAAATATTTTTTCAAGGTTTCAGGCAACTCCAATTAAATGATGCCCRTGAGACTTGTATGCTCATTTTAYTCCCGTTCTTTTTCTTMYTTCTCCCTCTCTTTTTCCCCATTAAGTCCAAGTCAGATCCTTGCAATGCTGCTSAAAAGCAGAAGCTGTGCTGCAGCAGAGAGCTGGGCTGGGCAGCTGTGAGCCCAAGGTGAYGTGACTTTGCCTTTGGTTCCCTTGCTGATGTTACAGCAGTCTTGTCGTCCTCCAGCCCTTCATTTCTGTGCCTTAATTCAGCCTCCAGCCTGTCARGCTGCCTGCACACACTTAACCTGAAGCTGTTAATTGTTCCACAAGGCCAGTGCATAAAGTTAAGGACCTGGTTAAGATCTGTGGGATCAGGGAGATGATGATGAGATTCCTGGAGGTGCAGCATCACACACAAAAAGGCTCTGATGTGGAGATCTTTAGCTGTCTGTACATACAGAGAATCATGGAATGGTTTGGAAAGGACCTTAAATCTCATCCTGTTCTAGCCCCCTGACATTGATAGGGGCTCCTTCCACTRGGCCAGGTTTTTCCAGGCCTGGCCTAGAGCACTTTCAGAAATCCACAGCTTCTCCGGGCACTAAAATATTCAGACGATTTATTACAAAGAATCTTGGCTTCTTCCTGCTCCTCGCTAACGCTTTTATTTGGCTTTTTTTTTTTTTTTGGCTGCAGGAGCCAATTAGTGAGCAGAACTTTGATGCCTATGTGAACACGCTGACAGACATGTACACCAACCAGGAGTGCTACCAGAACCCAGAGAACAAGGACCTGCTGGAGAGCATCAAGCAAGCAGTCAAAGGCATCCAGGTGTAGTGCCCTGGGATGGAGAGGAGCAAGCAAACAGACTGTAAGATGGAACTTTCCCTCYAAGTATTCAGGTTTACAAGTTAGAAAACTTGTTTAATGAATGAAAAAAAAAAGGAAAAAAAAAAGGACCAAAATGTAACCAAGAGGCCATTTCTGAGACATGGAACTGATTGAACTCAATGTTCTCGTTTACTTATCTTTCTTGACCTTCTTGAGAAAAGTGGGATTTTTTCTACCTGGACCATGAGGTAGATCAGGATGGAAGGTTAAATTCTCCAGTAGGCTGTGGGGCTTGGTAGCAGGCGAAGRGCAGGCATCTTTCATGAGTTGCTGTGCTCTTGCAGAGTTGATCCAAGGGTTAAAACATTACAAGAACAGGGTCTTGTCTGATCCAAGACTAGTGTATGACTGGCTTAAACCCTCATGTTGTCTATGGTCGTATGTCCAGATCACCTACTCACACATGAGTTATGTTCTATGTTGCTACAAGTGCTGGAGCTGCAAGCTACCTGTAAATCTGAACCTGTGCTGGGCCTCCCAGCCCTGAAGTGTTCAGATATCCACTGGGCATGGGAACTCTGAAGTATTATAAAGTAGCTTATTTTTATTTTCTGAAAGAAATCTGAAGAGCAGTTCTGGATCTCCAGTGGAAAGCGCAATGGAAAAAAAGGTTCTCAGGGAAGCTTTTGGAGTTTGCAACTACAGTATTCCTTTGTCTGTCTTAAATATGAAAGTAGCTGTTATGAATAGGCCAATTCCAGAAATTTCAAACAGAAGAATTTCTTTAATGTGTCATGGTCCGGTGTATATGATTTTTTGGAAATCTGTTTGATGACAGTTCTGGTTCTTTTCATTATTGTGATCATCCCTACAGTGGCGCAGTACTGCCAGTCCAGAGATCATACATCAATGCCAGAGAACGGTTGAGATTGCGATGAACAAAACAAAACAAATCAAAAARRARSMAAAAMCMAMMAAAAAGAGAGATRCTAATTGATGGCCAGCAAAGTGCTTACGTACCATGAACCAGGAGCTGATTTCTTACACGCACCCACAGGGCAATGAGGATGGTTTGGTTTGGTGTTCTGGGATTTGCGCAGAGCCACAGTTCGAGCACCATCCTGCAACAGGAAAAAAGGGAAAAATAAAAGATGATTCAGGTATTGGGAATTCTTCCAAAGAAGCAGTTGTAAGCAGCCCTCTGTGCACTTAGAGAACAAATCTATGAATGTCCATGGCCAGGGCCGGCTGTCACCACATGGGGCTGCTCCCATCCGGAGCTCGCTTCCTTCTCCAAACACTTGAGTGGGGTAAAACCCCCCGGGGGTTCCCAGCATCCCACATCCCACATCCCACATCCCACATTCCACATCCCACACCCCACATCCCACATCCCACATCCTGCATCCCTCCCGGCAGCGGGGTGGGCAGAGCTGGGGAGGATCTTGTCGACCCCAGTGAAAGGCAAGACTGTGGTGTCATTTTGAGCCAAATCCTGCAGGTATTTAGGGTGTAATTCATGAATTGGAGAAATCAGTGGAAAGTCCCAGTGACTGCCATGGCCACTGGATCCACCTGGAAGCCCACGAGTGGCGTGGTTGGAGTCGTTCCCGTGTTGAGTTCCATAGGGCAGTTGGCCTGGGTGGGTTTGCTCCCRTACTTAAGTGTTTGCAGGATCAGACTCCACGAGTTCACTTATTTTAGAACCCATTCCAAGTGCAAAAAATACAAAAGAAAGGGAAAAAAAAGTATAAAATTTGAGGTGTTAAAAACACAATGTTCTTAACATGTAAATAGAGTCCAAATTGATTGTGACTGCAATTCAGTTAGTATTTAAAAGTAGAGAAATTGCACTTACTGGAAGAAAGAGAAGAAAAAAAAAAGTAGTTAGTTTAATTATCCTGTAAATTATTTAATTTTGGCAAGATGTATGTAATTTATATTTACAACACCTTATGTTAACTTTTTGCTATTTATTTAACTTTTTTATTTATTAATTTTATACTTATTTTAAACTGGACACTGCACCATAGAAATGAAGATAAAAGAAGCAAAAAAAAA
>NW_026623291.1:2798525-2849738 GCF_030028575.1 Malurus melanocephalus
CCCTATCTACAACTCCTACTTGTAATTTTGATGCAACCAAGTTATTTTTTATATATTTTGTTATTTATTCTTTTAATGATGGGAATTTTTTTAAAGATATTTTATAACTGAAACATTTTGATAATTTTTGGTTTGTTTTTTTGCGGGGGCAGGGGCACTGGGGGGGAAGAGAGACTTTTTCAGTTTTTCTTTTCTTTTTCATTCATATTGTTTCAGGCACTGATAACAGGAAATAAAAATTCTGTATTTATTATTTATTTAATATTTAAGTCGGGAAAAAAAAATGAACTGTGCTCTTGTTGTATATTTATTTTGTCGTTTGTGTGTTGGTTATGTGATGACTGAGTACTTGTTTATGTGAAGGAATACTGTTAATATTTAAATAATAAAGAGTCACATTGAAAGTTATAGCAGGCTACATGTTATTCTGTGAAAACGAATACTGTGATCTACTTTCCTCAGGAAATGTATTTTGCAGACAGAACTTCCTTATGTACTGGCAGGGTTATTTCATAATAAAACCCAGTTCTGTTTGTGACTTTAGTTCCTATGGTCTTTCTTTGAGCTGCTGCCAATGTGTCCCCACTGGGCTTTGTCCTTGTCCTGCCCCRTGGCTTGGGGGTGGGCAGTGTGTCCCTGCTGACCTGGAGCTCCAGCCAGGGACTGTGCACCTCCCACCTGGCTCTTCCCAGCTCCTAAACTGGGGGATTTATGGGGAATTTAGGTTTGGTATCTCTGAAGACTTTGAAGAAGAAGGAGCCGCCACCATCCGGCCAAGCAGTGCTTAAAATCCTGCTAATGCCATGATGGGGAGAATCACAAGTTCCAGGAATGCTGCAGGCAGAATTCCTCTGGGCAGGATTTGCCCCCTGCACCCCCAGTGCTCCACATAYCCAGGAGAGCAGGAAAACCTCTGCTATGGACACAGAGCTGGGGGGGTTCAGTCTGGACAAGAGAAGGTTCCCAGGAGACCTTAGAGCCCTTTCCAGTGCCTAAAGGGGCTCCAGGAGAAGGGCTTGGGACAAGGATATGGAGTGACAGAACAAGGGGAAATGGCTTCACCCTGACAAAGGGCAGGCYTAGATGGGATTTAGGAAGGAATTCTTCCCTGTGATAGAGGTGAGGCCCTGGTACACCTTGCCCAGAGAAGCTGTTCCATCCCTGGAAGTGTTCAAAGCCAGGCTGGACGGGGCTTGGAGCAAACTGGTCCAGTGGAAGGTGACCCTGCCCATGGCAGGGAGCTGGAATGAGGTGATCCTTAAGGTCCCTTCCACCCCAAACCATTCTAGGATTTCATGATCTTGTGGCTTCGTGCTCCAACAGGTGTCATGTGAGCAGAGGAGATGCCATTGGAGTGGTACAGGATGTCAGCCAGACACAGAGATGGACACTTCTCCCTCCTGGATTTCCAAAAAAAAAATATAAAATTCACAAAACTGATCTCTCTCTCAAATGCCTGGAGACGGCTGCTTTCTGTCAACAAGATTTGCTCAGTTGCATCAATCCGACTGTGATGATCACAGATTGTCCTCCTGCAAGACTGGAACCTTTTCTCTGGTACGAGTTTGTGTTTTGAAACTGAGGCAATGAAAAGAATTTTTCTGATCTCTGTGTTGGAAACATAATTTCTAAAGTTGCCGAAATTCAGTTTTGCTCTGCTGTAGCAGAGGTGAAATAAGGTAAATCATGTTAAGGCCATTTGGAGCTGAGTGAATTGGATCAAATGGGAATTTCAGGCAGGTTCATCACCAAGAAATTCAATTGTCTGATTAACTGAACTGAACTCCTCTGTCTGTCCCTGCACGGAAGCACAAGCACTGCTGGGTTACAGCAGAAGGAGGTGGCTGTACCACAGGCACAGTGAAGGGCAGAGTAAAACACAGCCAAAAGGTAAGAACTGTGGTCAGAAAAACTTAGCAAAGATTGGGTAGAAGAATTTCCTACAGCCTGTCCTTGAGTGTGTACATGGCCATGGGTGTTGATTGGAATTTTTTTCTGCCTTCATTGAATGTCTGCAAGGTGTCTTGGGGCAGGAAAACTGGCAGAGGCTTAGGACAAGCTTAGGATCCCTCAGCCAGTGTTCCCAAATGCCTGAGAACAAACACCCCCAGAAACGAGAACTGCTGGAGATGGAGCCCAGCTTGCCCAGGAGCCCCAAGGACAAAGTCTCTTTGAGATTTTGCCAGACATCACTTGAAGTTGACTGGATTTTGTCCCTTTCTCAAAGGAGGAAAAACAATCGGRCTCACATTCACCTCACCGGCTGGCACGCTGTTTTCCTGAAGGGCACATAATTGTTTTATGGGGGTTTCGCTCGACTTTGCAGCTCTGAGCAGCTCCTTGTGCCAATATTTGATTATGATGATCGAGCTAATAGGCGCGCTCGCCTGTCCTTCCTTAACGAATTGGCTGAGCTGGATAATGGAGCGCTCAGATTTGTGCTAAATTGCAGCTCAGGGAGCCATCGCTGGGAGATGTTATCTTCTCGGAACTGGCGTCCTTTATCGCAGGGAAGGGAATTGAATTGGTTTAAGATGGTACACTGTCAGTTTATAGGTGTGCTTAGGAGAGCTCTTAAGCCTCCTCCAACGGGGTGTAGGGTGAGAGAGGAATGTCAGRGCAGAGTGGGGCTTTGGCTTCAAGGATTCCAGGGAAAAGATACTCGTCAGCATATTGYTGTTTCTAAACAGTGGATAAACCATTGAAAGTGGGAGTCATTTGGCCTCACCRATGTTGCTGTTAATTGTAAAACCATGACAGCCTGCCTTCATTTCTATGACTGCAGTGCTCTTTTGTTTAAATGTGTCATTTTGGGACTATCTGTGATGACCCAAAGAAATATGAGCCATGAAGGGGTGGAATGAGGAGATAGGATCTGCCTGAGCTCCCCCAGAAGGATCTGTCCACACTAAGATGCCCTCACAGCATCCTGCCCACCAGCACATCCTTGCTGAAGCCAGAATATGCCAAACCTCTTCCTTGCCTCTTCCTTACTCCCAACATTCCCAAAGTGCACCTACACTGAAGCAATGGCCAAATGGTTTGGGCTCAAACAGGGGCTAACCCAGCTTTTGCACTGCAGGGGAGTTGCTTTTGATAAGCCAAGTCTAAGATCAAAGATCAGCTCCTCAGGTTTTGCCATTTGTTAGAGGACTCCTTCTCAGGCTCCAATAACATTTAATAATCCAGCCTAACCATGCTAAGGCTGTTTAGCAATTAAAYAACATAAATCCAGAAGCTAGATTAATAAACAGTCTGGTCTGTCTAGAGCAGTCTACAGGGTGGAGAGATAAAACTATAAAACATTTATTACCAGCTTGGGGATGAAGTCATTAATTTAATAACTACCCATTGCTTTGCTCCTTACAGTTGTTAGCAGTCTGAAGGTTGCAGAAGATTAGGTGGGAAACTTACTGCTTCCCTGCTGAGTGGAGCCTTTCCCATGAAAGCCAGGGCCCAGCTCCCATCTGTCACCCCATTACGTTCYGAGGTGGTGAATATATTACTGTGCYGCTTTCCGAAATAAAACAAAACAAAATTTCTGCTGGCCACATGGCAACCCTCCGCAGGATTTAATGAGGACACTGCCCTTTGTGCATGAGGCCACTTCCAACAGCTGTAGAGATGAAGGCAGGGGGATCTTTGTCCACACTCACGATGTGGCTCCCACAGCAGTGCAGGTGCCTTTGGGGACCAAAGCTTTGGCTGTATCTTGTCCTGAGAGGTCGGGAGCACTGTCTGAGCCTCCCTCATCAAGGATTTCTCAGTGGGTCTTCACGTTTTCAGGAGAGGGAACAAGGGTATTAGTTGGGTCCCTGCTGTGATCTGATATTGGGGAGCATCCAGGACTTAGATCCACGCATCCTCTTTGCAGTGATTACGGCTGGAGTCCCCTGATGAGTGCAATCCCCTGATGACAACTACAATTTGCAGTGATGCTGCAGCAAAAGTCATGGGGGGAGAGAGAAGGAGGGTGGCCACACATCTTGGAGTGTTTTGTCATCGGTTTCATCCAGGGACAGCAAAGAGGTGCCATCTGAGGGAGTGGGGTTTGAGCAGGAGCAGCGTGGAATGTGGGACATGTGCTCCCCACCAACTCCTGCTGATGAGAGGTGAAACCCTTCTAATCCTCCCTCTCGACTGCACTGACAGCAAAGGTGATCAAATCCCCTAAATAATTTAATTGAACCGTTAGCCTGTCTTGTAAAATAAACAAACTAAAAATGGGCATGGCCTGGTTTTGGCTTCTGAGGCTCCCACAAAGGAGATTTTTGCATGAGGTTTGTGGGCAGCTCAAAACAGACAGGTACAAACCTGGATCTCCAGGGGCTGCAGATGGGAAGCTCTGGGTAGATGGATCAACTGTGATATCCTGGCCAAGACTTTGAACCATGTTTTAATGACATCACGCTGTGCTTTAGCACAGACAGAGTGAGATTTTAGGGGTACTTTYAGCAGGAGAAGGAAAGAGAGAAAATTCTTGTGGATCTCTACAGACCCGCGAGATATTTCTACTGTCATCCAAAAAGTAACAAATGTTTCTGCAGAGCATTCACCTCAATTTTTCTGTCACAGCAGACTAATTTGGAACTGTCAGCACAAGCATCTTTGTCCTGACCATCCTGTACTCCAGTACACATCCAGCACAGGCAGGGCTAACTGCAGAGGCTCTACTCCCCTATCATGTCATCACATTCCCCTTTCATTTCTCTTATCAATKCTGCCATTCCGCTCCATTCCTTATTCCCAACCCTTATCACAATGAGCCAAAAAAGTGCAGAACATCAGTCAGGAGGGAAAAAAAAAAGAACAGGTGAAATTCTGATTTTGTCAGCTAAAATAGTTTCCAGATGAGCTCTGCCCACAAAGAAGCTGAATCTTGGTGATTTAGTTGCCAAATTTTACATTTGCTCCCTCTTCCCCATCTCTCCTCTCAGCTGTGAGCTCAAAGTGGAGTCCTGACACTGCAAAGTGTTAATAGAATTAGTCTCCTGCTACAAACTGTTCACTGGGGCTTGTTAGCTCAATTGTTGATGCTAAATTCTTATCAGCAGAGCCACCTAAAAGAGCATTAATCAAGAAAGGCTGAACTCCCTGCCTGGGTCACAGAAATTTAATTAAACCCCAAGTAAAACTGGAAAATCATTTTGAAAAGAGAAGAGATGAATGCAAAATGTTTTTCATCATTTGACTTTGCATCTTCACAGTTCAAACCCTCAGCCGTGATTTCAAGGAGARTTTTGCCACAGCAGAGGCTGAGGGAAACACAGACAAGACTTTCCTCAGTGCCTCCTGTAATAAAAGGTCCTGATKCTCATAAAGGGTAAATTAAATATGGAAAACCACAGATTAAGATCTGTCAAGGACCTGTACCCACAACAGAAAAGGAGCAAAATGCAAGTCCAAGTAACACAGTGATCTCCTTGAGTGAGGTTCTGTTATGGTTAAGGTTGTGGTATGATTATTAATTTATGGCTTTGCATCTATTTTCCATTTGCTCTGCAGAAAGTCTCATGCATTAAACCATTTATTTGGTAGATGTAGAGAAATATCAGTATTGGTACGACTTTGTGTGGGATATTGTGTGCAGTTCTGGGAMCTCTCTTTGGAAAAAGGAAAGATTAATTTATCCTTGAACAGGTGCGGAGAAGGACTGGCAGAGTGATTAGCAGAACTGAGAGCCTATCTTAGGAGATGAGATTAAAAGAGCTTGGCTTGTTTAGCCTAGAAAAACAAAGGTTAAGAGGGGATATGATTACTTTTCATAAATACATTCAGGGTGGGAAGAAGGGGAATGATTTATCTTAGAGGATAATACGGGTGGGAGATCAAATAAGGCACATCTTGGCCAGGAATAAATTTCTATTGGAAATCTGAAGATGTTTTCCTTTTGCTGGAGGAGAGAGGTTTTGGAAAGGCCTCCCAAGAAAGATGGATGAACCCTCAAGGTCTTTGAGGGAACAAATGTGGCTGGCTCAGACTGACAGGTGAGTCTGCAGGTAGGACATGCTGCAGGCACAGCAGGAAAGTGTGATATGGCTGCCACCATCTGATTCCATTTTTATTATTTATAAATCCATAAAAATCCACCGATTTTATTTAATCCATTAATCACTTGAAAGATCCGGGGGATGGTTTTCTTCCTCCGTCAATACGAAAATCTTGATTTCTGAGATTTTTATTTGGCAGTCTCTGCATAAACCATGGCAGATGGGGCACAACGAGGCAGCAGAGGGACAGGACACAGAGCTGGGCTCACTGGTGCTCCTGGCAGCACCAAGGAAAGGTGAAACACCTCTCTGCTCCACATCCCCACTGCCAGGGCTCTGTGGTGACACCTTCCCCCATCTCCTGGCTGCCTTCCTCCCATGACACRCTKAAGTGAGATGAATCCAGGCCTTCASGAGTCCTTTTTCCATGTGGCACTGGTTATGCACGGTGCAATCCAGTGGAAATCAAGACATATGTTCTTCCTCTTGCTTCAGCAGTTATTCACAGAGCCCTGAGATGAAGTGAAGCAAGAGGACACACACAGAAACACACACACACACACACAGAGACACAAATATATGTATATATCTATACTTATATATATACATATATATTTCTATATATTTTTTTTCTTTGCATGGGCAGGAGTATCCCAAGTGATTCGCTGTCAGTGTGTTAATATTCATTCCAGTGTAAATGCATATGTCTGCATGTATTTGCATATATGCACATGTGTGCATATGCATATATAGAATATTTGCATTTGAAAGTGGTACAGAGCCAAACTGACCACAGAAAAGGCAACAAAGCATATTTTACAAAATGAAAAAAAAAAACCAAAAAACGAAAAACAGTGAAAATAAACCCTTGTGATTTAATGCTCCCCCAGCTCTTAATTTATGTGAGTCCTCCTGTCACTCACTAATTACCCCGTTGACTTAAGCAACCATCTGTATTGCCAGGCTRTAGGTCAGCTCAGTCTGCTGGGCCCTGCCTTGGGGGCTAAAATGCATTTTTACTGTTTGATCTTCCAAACAAATAAAAACATTTTAACTCATCACTGCTACGAACTCAGACGTTAACTCAAGCTGACTATTGTTTCAGAAACATTTATTAAAAAGAAATTAAAAAAAAAAAAAAAAAGAAGGAAGAAGCTGCAAAACACGGGGAAATAAAAACAAGGAAAAGCAAGAAAAACCTTGACTTCAACTCGGCCTTGTGAAAATGCTCAGCCTCAGCAATTATCGCAGCTAATGAAGGATGGAGACTGATTCTCCCCGGTAAAAYTGTGGTTGCTGAGAGCAGGGACTCGTGCCTGTGCCAGCCCAGGAGAAGATGCTGAGATTCCCCCTSTGAACCCCGCRGCAATGCCTGAACTGCTGGGGACAYCTTGTGGTGCACGGCTGAGAGCGAAACGCTGGCATTTAATGCCACTAAATCCTGCTTTCCCAATCCTACTCTGCTTTTCCCACTGCCAGGAGATGCTGGGGCTCTCCAAACCGAGGGCAGCTGCTAAGAAATCCCCCAGGGAGCTGTAAGGAGTAAAGGAAGGTCATTGTAAAGAGCAGAGAAAGAAGGAGCACAAAGAACCAGCAGCTGGAGACCTGTGGAATCATGAAATACCAAATGGTTCAGGTTTTTTCCTAAATGTGGGGATTTTTGCAATATTTTCTGGCAATTTTTGGTATCCTTCATAGCTGGTGAAAACACCCAGAGGTGTTTTCAGCAATATTCCAGTGGCATTCTCAAAGAAAAAGCTGCCAGGGGAGGAAAACCAGTGGGAAGCTGGGGATGAGGCCCAGGCACAGTTTGGTACGAGGGATTTGGGCCACAGAGCAATTTTGAGCAGCAGAGATGTGCAGGGTTAGAGTGCAGAAAACAGCCTGTCCCTTGGGGGTGACGGTGTCCTTTCAGCTGCTCTCTGTCCGTGTTTGGCTCCTGACACATTTGGGGTGCAGGCAATGGGGTGGGGATGTGCAGTGGGTAAAATCCTCCCTGTGTGTTTCTCCYTGGTTAATCCAGCAAACAGAGGCTGATCTGTCTCACTGATCAGCACAGTTTAAGGCTGGAAGGAATCATGAGTACACTCTGGAGGTATTTGGTAATCCCTGAAACACTCAAGCTCCTTCTGGGCTTCTTGAGAACTCGCTGCTGCCAGAAAAAAAGCACAAGCAGTGCTCTCCTCTACCCCAGAGAGCTCTCTACTGACAGCACAGATGCTTTAGCAATAACTGCAATTTTTATTTATTTTTTTTTCTTTACCCAGCTTTTATTTTAACAATTTTTGCACCGAACAAAAAAAAGAAAAAAAAAACCAACTGCTATTTTTCAAGCGATTCCAGCAGCGAGGGGAGCAGATGCTGAATGGAACCACACGTGCAAGGAGTTTGTGTGTCCTGCGTCTGCAGTTTCCAGCGCGTTGCCATTATCCCTGAGCGTTCTCCGTATGAAAGATGAGGAGAGCGCAATCACCACGGCCTGTTTTCGGTTGAATCAGCAAGGAGGAGTTTCAGAGCTGGCTCTCCAYGAATAATCCCATTCTCCCAGGCAGCTGTCTTCTGCAAAATGAAAGTGCAGACATCTACAGTATTACCCCTGCGCCTGTTTGCAGAGTCTGCTGTTATCAMGTTAATGAAGGGAGCTGAGATAATCACCTTAAAGCATAAATAAATCTCTGATGCTGATTCACTTTCTCCTATTTGAGTCTCATTTACCAGGGTAATTCTTATTTTTTTTTTTCCTGCTGTAGGCTTGTTGTGTCTGCCAAGGCAGCTTTTTATTTTTCACAATTTATCTCCAGACAACTTGAATCACAAGGCCTCTTGTCTTGTTGTCGTTTTTCCTTCTCATTTTGCAGTTCTATATGCAAGGCCAGTCCAGACAATTTTATCTAATCTGCAGCCTCAGCCATTGCTGAGTGCACCACTCACACATGAAAACAAACACACACTTTTAAAGGATAATTTCTCTCAGTCTTAGACAGTGACAGGAGATGCCTTTTCCCTGTGCCACTGAAGGAGCTCACATGTGTGGGTAAAATTTAAATTACTGGCCTAACACACAGTTATGGGACAGGGATCCCTCATGACATGAATGGCARGTCAGATATTGAGAAGTCCACAATATTCCATGTTTCCTTCAATCCCCAGCCCCTGGAATCAGGTGAATTTTCATCTCTTCAAACCTGGCATTTACCATTGAAGAACAAAAATAAAATCAAGACTAATCCAACCACCTGACTAATTAGGTGTTCATCGGCTCAAAATGAAGAATATCAACCACTTCCCGCAGCAATTTTTTTAAAAAAATTTATTTTACGAGTTCTCATGATTTTTTTCCCAAGCCTGATGTTTCCAGGAGCCGCGCTATGGGACAGATGGTACAGTCCTGCCCCCCGCGCCGGCTCKGAGTGGTACGGCCCACACAGCGCCCCCCGCCGGGCAGCAGTGGTGTGCTCCCTTCCCCCCCCTGCCCGCGGCGGTGGTGCGCTCCGCGCCTGCGCAGTGCCGCGGGCCGGCGCTCAGCTGGGCAGTGTTTACAGCCCGAGCGCGCCGGCCTGGGCTGCGCCGAGACAAGCCAAAAGGAGACGAGTGAAACCGAACCGAACCGAAACGGGCCGAAGCTAACGGAGCCGAGCCGAGCCCAACCGAACCGAACCGAACTGAACTGAAGCAAGACAAGCCTAGCCGAACGGAGCCGAACCGAATCGAACGTTGCCGAACGGAGACGAACCGAATTGAACCTAGCCGAACGGAGCCGAACCGAATCGAACCTAGCCGAACGGAGCCGAGGCACCGTTGAGGTACCGCTTTTTTCTTAAATCACTGAATAACCTCCCCTGTGCTGCTCCCGCTGCTGTGTCCGAGCAGGGATTTTCCCGGTGATTTGCTGGGGGTGAGGAGCTGCATTTCTGTGCCCTGGGTATTGTTATGAGCCCTCCCCCGAGCGTCGGCCCGTCGTGGTGTGTCTGGGCAGSAGTCGCTCCAGTTGCAGTGTTTTGTTTCAGGCGTCTGAGGCGGCTCCTCCCGCCGGGCTGGGTGGTTGGTTTGTGTTCTGRTTTGTTTTTCTGGCAGAGGAAGATGGCAACGAGAGGATGTTTCAACACTCTGATGTCTCTTGTTGTGGGCAGCCACCCCAGTTTTTGCGTGTGAACTTTGCCCCTGCTCATATTTGGGGAAATCTCTGTTTTGCCTTAGAAATGAGGAAAATGCACTTTGGGTTTGCTGTGGAGGGAGAGGATTTTGTTTTGAAAAGCTTAATAAAAATAAGCCCTACTTAAGAGTCTTGATTCCCATATCCCACAAAGTTGAACAAATATGTACAATTACATGAAATTTTAATGTCAGGAGTTCTGAGTTCTGCCTGTAAAACATGCACTTTAATGGAATTAAGTTAATGTCCAGTAAAAGGGATGATTTTAGCAGTGACTGACACCTGCCACAGCGTGGATATTCCTTGATCCTATTATGAAAATGTTTCAGCCAGCAGTTTTTGTTGTTGTTCCCCATGGTGTAGAACATGGAAGAGCACTTGTTGTCCATGGAGCTGAGCTAAAACCAGGTCAGACCAGTTGTCCCAGTGGGGCTTGCGTACATCAGCAGGAATTTGTTGGGGATCCAAAGTGGAGCACTTTTAAAGGCACAACTTCTTATTCTTGCYTTAAATCTAAGAATGTAGATTTATTTCTTTAATAATGAAAAGACTGGAAGAAAGAAGGAAGCCTGAGAGCAAAAAGAAATAAAAGAAAATCTAGGGAACCAAGACCCTTGGTGAAGAGAGTATTTTAATGTGGAATGTTAAATAAAAGACCCAAGATGCAGCCCTGTGTTGCAAATGCCATGAGGTTTTGTGTATATGAGAAAGGGGGGAGAAAATAATTGGTAGATTAACCCACCTGAGCCTTCAGCCTYATGTGTTCCCACAGTGAAGTAATAAAACACAGCCATTTTTTTGTAGAGAAAATCTAGGAGTAACTGTAGAAAGGGGAGGGTTGGCATTTTATTTCAAGTTTTATTAATAGTATCGAATTGGATTGATGTGTTTGAGACACGAATGGATTAAAAACTGGCTCCGGTTCCCTGCCTAAGTATATCCTGTTTTGTGKGCCTCTACAGGTAATCAGAACGGTGTGTTATTTGAACAACTGTGAAATTTCCTTGGAGTCCTGTAGCTTTGCTTTGTTTCCTCTGAAAATGAAAGTGTRTAATTTGCTCTTGCTGAATGTAACAAACAAACCCCAACMATTTCGYTGTAGGCAGATCTTCTGATCCCAASAATGAACTCCAAAGCTGCTGCTTCGTGGTTATTATTGTGAGCAGGGAAAGGCATTGTAAATAAACACGTTTGAAAAATTGTGTTGTGCTTTCTGGAGAGGATTTTTTTTCCTTAAGAGGAGAAAAAAAGCAGGTTAATTTTGTTTGATAAGTTGTGTATCCTCCCCCTGTACCTTTTCCTTTAAAACCTGTAGGCTGCAATAGGAATTCTCTCTGGAGCTGCTGTCTGTGTCATTAAGTGCTTTACTAATGGTGGTGGCTCAGGCTCTGCAGATGAGCTGTGTGAAAGTGCATTTGCTAAAAYGCATTTGCCAAAGTAAGCAAGGTTGAGAGGTCACAGTTTTGTTGGGATTTTTGAGCCCTGTGCAGTCAACATCCCACTGCACGTTTAAAGGAGATGTAATTTGAGATTTTTCTGGATTTGCTGCCTGTGTCTTAGTCTCTTCAGTTACCATTGATGCTGTTAGAGGTAGAAAGTCTGTGTGTGACAAGAATTCTGACAGACAGGCCAAACTTGCACTGTTGGTTGGGCWTGCAGTGAAAAATGACCCATAAGCACAGGAGCTGGAATAATCCTTTATATAAAAGGATTCAGTRGAAAAGCTGATGTGCTGGTAAAATGGTGGGAGGGTTTGAAGACAGGCCTTGCACGCTGAAATTGCCTATTGTGATTTTTTTTTCCCCACTGGAGTCAGGTACTGGATGCTAGGCTTGCTTCAGTTTGTTTTCCATTTTTAGGATGGGGGACAGGAGCCCTGGGGTGAGGTTCTTCTGAAGCTCGTGGCCCTTGGAATAAGTAAAGGCTTCTCTCAAAGTACTTAATGTACAGCAGCATAATTGAGTGCTGGAATGCATGTTCTGTACCTCACCTTGCTTTGTTATTTTTTTTACTTTTAGTGTTTCTAGGAGGCTGCTGAAGATGGGAGGCGCAGTGAGTGCGGGAGAAGATAACGACGAATTAATCGATAACCTGAAGGAGGCCCAGTACATCAGGACAGAGCTGGTGGAACAGGCATTTCGAGCCATTGATCGGGCAGATTACTACCTGGAAGAGTTCAAAGACAATGCCTACAAGGACTTGGCATGGAAGCATGGAAATATTCATCTCTCAGCACCGTGCATTTACTCAGAGGTGATGGAAGCTTTGGACCTGCAACCAGGGCTGTCRTTTCTGAACCTTGGCAGTGGCACTGGTTATCTGAGTTCCATGGTTGGACTCATTCTGGGTAAATACCTTTTTGGTCATGTTAACTGTTTGTGTTAGAGCATTAAAAACAGGTTTTGAAATCGGGGATGAGGCATTCCTCCACTAATGGAGCTGAAAGGTAGCTGGGAAAGTAAAGAATGCATTAATCAAGCTCAGCAACTTATCAGTAACCTCACAACCTTCTCTCTGGAACTGGATGGGATCCAGATCTCTGTGGCAGATCWGAACAGGCATCAATGTAGTTCAAGAGGTGGCTGTAGGGGATTCCTGCAGGACTGGGCACAAACCTGGGTTTGTTTCCCCTTAAGCAAATCCCAGGTCAGGATCAGGAGAACAGTGTTGAAACTGGGATTAAACATGTCCACAAAAAGCTGTGACTGCACCTGCTCTATGCCTGGTTGGTGTTCACACTATCCTGTCTAGTCTGAGATATGTTTGAGATTCACTTTTGACTCCTAGCTCCCCAACACACAGATGGGAATATTCTCTGGAGAACACTGTAGTGCAGCAGAACTGATTTTGTGACCACATCTGCAGTGGCACAAAGCAAATCATCCAAGTGTAATTGGACAATTTAAATTCCCCCTGCAGKGTTTCAGTCAGAGTTGTGCTGCCAGGATAGGTAGCAAATGGCTATAGGGTACTTCAGTTTTATGGGGTGTCAGGAATTTTAACTGCCTGGGATGTTTATTCTCAGGGTAAAGTCTCACTCCCATCTCCCATTTGTGATTTTCTCCTAGGTTTGTTGRCATTACATACCAATATGTAACTCCAGGGCTTTTATATTATTCTTCCAAAAGTTACCTTCTCAATTCTGAATAAAACGCATGAGTGCTGAAAACGTCTATATTTTCCAGCAGTTTGTTTTTGCCTTTAGTTGAGATACAGTGTATGATGACTGTTCCTGATAAATTTTAGGGATTTTTAGCATATCAGCAAGGGGGTATAAAAATACATGTACTAAAACATGYGGGCTATTGGAATTCTTTTCCAGGTGGTCACTTTAATAGCAGTGGCATCAGTGTTTCCCTCCTATAGAGAAGTTTCCTGTRTAGTTAAGAGCAAATGGTTCAGAATCAATTGTGCAAAAGAGGCTCATTTGCTGCCAGAAATTGCAGGTATAGGGTTGCAGTTCCCATTGTASCAGTGAGAGAGCTGACCCTACACAAACACCGACTCTCTGACTCTCATGGAACAATCTGCTGGAGGAAGGAACCCAAAGTGAGTTAATCCTGCTGGATTTTGTGTTGTTGCCTGTTGCCATTCCCTGGTGTTCTGTGCTTGCAGGTCCCTTTGGTGTGAACCACGGTGTGGAGCTTCACTCTGACGTGATCGAGTACGCGAAGCAGAAATTGGACTTTTTCATTAAAACAAGCGACAGCTTTGACAAGTAAGAATGCAAAATGCCTGTTGGGATTAATTTTGTGCTTTTGGCTTTACTCAGGGCAGTTTCTGCTCCCATGTGGCTCCTCTGGATTCAGGGTAATCTGAGGATTCAGGCTCCTTAGGCTTGCTGAGCTGCAGTGTGTGACCTTCAAAGCCTGTGTGTGTCGTGGGGGAGTTTCAGAAATGTTTGCTGTGTTTTTAATAGCTGTGCTGATGTTGCAGGGCTTAGAGGGAGCTGAAGAAGTTTGTTTATTTTTAAATACACTTGCAGTAGCAGTTTAAAACTTGCAAATAGCAATACTTCGTTATGCTTGTGATCTGAGAGCCTGCATGGTGATGAGAGTATGAATTGGTTTTTGTGGTGGCCTAATATGTTTTATCTGAGAAGAAGAAAAATGGCATTTTAAAATATTAAGGTAGTTTTATGATGATTAAGTTGGTACTAAAACTGCCTGAGATTTGATTTATGTTCTTCCTTAGACCCTCCATTCTGCTGCTGTCACAAGTAATAATTTCCCAGCCAGATAACCATTGCCAATAGTAACCTCAGCAATAAAAGTTGTGTCTGTCACATTTTTGGATCCATTTCACAGTTTGTTCAAACGGTGAAGTAAGGCATCTGTGAATACCTTATATCCTCCTCTCCTGGGAGGAAGAAAATTAAAATCATGACACACAAGATTTTAGGCTATTCAGCCTTTTGCTATTCCTGCTGCCCTGGGAAGCTACTGAGGAGGGGGTTGTATTTTCCTCATGTTGGCAGCACACTGAAAGTTTCTGGTGTGGATGRTGCTCAACAGGGTTTTTTTCTGTCACGTTGCTATTGTTTGAGTAGGTGTTTTAAGGAAGACTTTTTTCTCTCTCCAGACAAATATAGCAAAAGCGAGCTGAATTCAGAAATCAACATGCCTGGAAAATTGGCATTGCTGAGTGATGTCTGCTCCTGGAACAGCTTGTGCAGGAACTGTTCTCTGGCTGCTCTGAATGTCCAGCACTCTTTGCAAACCCAGAAAGCTCCAGGAAGTGTTTAGGAATAAATAGGTGCTATATTGAGCTGCCACTCAAGATACCACTAAAAGAATGGATGTGTTGAACAGCTTCTRTCAAAATCAGCTTTTATTTGTAGGGCTTAAAACTTAGCAAGTGTTGGAGCTTGTAAGAAAACCAGAAGTGTCAGAGAATCGCTCATTGTACCTTTAAACTGAGTCAGAAATGCTGAAGGGAAAACCCCTTTTTTATGAAGGGTGAAATCACAGTTCTTTGAAGCTGATGGCAAAGCTTCCATTGGCTTCAGCACAGCTTATTTCTGTAGCATCAGGTGGTAATTCCCCACATTTGAAAACCAGTTGAAAGCTTTTGAAAATGCAAAAATRAACCCAGGTGCAGTCCTTAAAAGACTTTGACACTTGGAAGCCCAGGTCTAATATTTGTATTTGCATATTATAACTGAGTCAGCATCAGATGACTAAAAGTGGCTYGTTCTGAAGAGTTACCTGCAGCTCAAGTATGAAATTATGCATCCTTATCCTTGCGAGATTTTAGTCCATGAATTCTGACCACATTGTTCTGTGATTTTGAGACTTCTAGCTGTGCTCTGTTACAATAATGTCTGGAATAGATGGTCTTTGATGGAAAAATCCTATTAAACTGGGTTTTTTTCAAGTGTTTCTCATGGTTCGATTTTTCYGGAATTGTGAAAATAATTTATTTGATAAATTAGAGTATTCTTGTTTAATACAAGTCTTTTTCACTTTCAGATTTGAATTTTGTGAGCCATCCTTTGTCACTGGCAATTGCTTAGAGATTTCTCCAGACTGCACTCAGTATGACCGTGTTTACTGTGGTGCTGGAGTCCAGAAAGAGCATGAGGACTACATGAAGAACCTCTTGAAAGTTGGAGGAATTCTTGTCATGCCTCTAGAGGAGAAGGTTGAGTGCCTTTTTACTCATATTTCAGTTGATTTTAATTCTGGTCTTGATTTAGTCAGTAGCTGTTCCTTTATCTTGCCCTTGTTGCAGGCTGAGGAGAGAATTGAGTGCACCAGTTTTTGCTATGAGTGGARACCAAACTCTGCAGTTTCATAATAATATATAAGAAATTTGTAGTTCTGCAGTGTTTCCTATATTTCAATCTGTTGTTAGTTGCAGTTTTACTTTCACACTGCAGAAAATGCAAGCAAGGCTTTGTTTAATTATATAATTTAGTGTTTTGCTTAATGACAAAACCCAACATTTTGCACCCTGATTGGCTTGTGAAAAAGCATGCAGGATGTCAGTGGATTCTTTTTAGTAAAAAGTAGGTTAAGTGCCTGACCTTTTACCTCTGTCAGGGAACTCGAGAGGACCAGGGTGCAGGGTTTCTTCCCAGTAAGAGGCTGTGCAGTGGGTTAGTGAAGGAGATTTGATCTGCAGACCTTTTCAGGAGTGATGGTTCATGGTGACTCGTGAGTTTTATTAGAGGTCACACACAGCCGCTCTGGTCCAGACTGGAAGAGGATCTGGGCTAGCAGAGTGACCCAAATTACCAGTGCCCATGCTCTGCTGCAGCAGATGAAGTTACTTGGAACTAATCCTGCAAGGAGTTCTCAATTTTTTTTTCCAAAAAAACCGCTATTGTTTCTCCTTATCACTTTTTAATGTTGTGTCTTCAAGTACTTCAACTTGTTCAGGCAGAAAAGTAATTTGTTCATTTTGTTTTTTGTTCAAAAATCTCACTGTAGTTCCCACAATGGACAATAATCTTGTTTTGCTTTAGTTGACTAAGATAACCCGGACTGGTCCTTCTGCCTTTGAGACGAAGAAGATTCTTGCTGTTTCTTTTGCTCCTTTGATTCAGCCAAACCACGCAGATTCAGGAAAATCAAGGCTTGTTCACTTGCGTGAGTACAGACATTCCTGAGCATGGGGGAGGTTCCTGCTGCTGCTTGGCTAGGAGCTGTAACATCCCTGGGAATCCTTTMAAGGAAAATGACTCCAAGTGCTTCCTTTTTTTTGAACAGTTGTCTGTCTTGTGCAAGAATTGCAGTTGCATAAAATAGATTTTAGTCTCACAGTCTCACTGGGTTGGAAGGGACCTTAAAGATCATCTAATTCCAATTGTCCTGATGTGGACTGGGACTGCTTTCACTGGGCTATCATTTTAAACACAAATAATTTTTTGTGAAGTTGTACGTGAACTTTGCAGATGTTTGGTCCATGTTTTTGCACATTCTGTTTCAATCCTGAATGATTGAATCCTTTCATGRTTCTCAGGCACTGTGCCACAGGGAGGGGGGGGGATACATTAGTTCACAGGTACTGCTTGTGTATCTGCAAAGACTCTCACCCCCAGCAATCCAGATTTATCCTTTACCTGGAATGCTTGAAGGATACAAGTTGTGCAGTTCTTGGTTAGCTGTTTGAAATGAAGGTTGTATCAGTGGCCCCAATCTTTAGATTAAGACCTGAGTGTCAAGAGGCCTCTTAAGAACACATGAAGACAGAGGTACTTTCATAAAGAGATTAGTCAGGCTTCGGTCTTAACCTGGAAAGGTGTCTGCAGGACAGAGAGGAGTTCAGGAAATAGTCCATAGCATGCTAGAAAGTCCAATAATTACATGTTTCAGCATGATCTTGCCTCATAGTGAGACCTGCACATAAATTACATGTAATTATTTTCTGCTTCCTTTRTTCAGGTCTCAGGAAAGCTCACTTGTTAGCAGTGGACAGGGACTTTTTGTGTCAGTTTTAATTCATTTTAGTTCATGGATGTGTGTGCATCAATACRTTTTTTTTWAATTTTTTCTTCATTTCTGGGCTGGCAGCAAATAAGTGCAGAAGACAGAATGATCTTCCAAACCATTAATGTGGGAGGTATTTTAATACAGTAACTTATTGTAATGTTTCTATAATTACTTCTACAAAATGGTTTCCAGCCTGTCTTCACCCACTAAGTCTGAAGCAGTTGTTGAGGAGCATAAATAGCACTTGTGTTTTATAAGTGCAGAACTTGGCAAAGCTGCATAAACGTACAATAGAAAAATTATTTTATGGAAGAGTTCAGTAGGCTTCAGGTTTAGTTATCTACCACAGGAAAATACCTTATTCTAAGCCATTAAACAGTCACAGCTCCTATCACTAAGTCTGCATTCATACAATCTTTAAGATGTGTATCTTAAAATAATTGAGAACTTGAAATCTAAGTAGGAAACTTTTTAATGAGAGAAATGCRCAATTAAATTTTGTTTGGAAAGTTGCAATGCAGTTTATCCGAGTTGACAGGAGCTGAATAGAGCTGTTTGTGTAATCCCAGCAGGGAATTCAAATGGCCTGATTTAATCTGAGCAAACAGAACTTTTCCTGGGAGTGCTTTCGGGGSAGTTTCTCCATCTCTGCTCACGGGTTTCGTTTGGTTGCAGCCCCCGTGGCCGTTCGCAGCCTGCAGGACCTGGCTCGCATYGCCATCCGAGGCACCATCAAGAAAATCATCCACCAGGAAGCCATGAGCAAAACGGGCAAYGGGCTGAAGAACCCGCCCCGCTTCAAGCGGAGGCGCGTGCGGCGCCGGCGCATGGAGACCATCGTGTTCCTGGACAAGGAGGTGTTYGCCAGCCGCATCTCCAACCCCTCAGATGACAACAACAACAGCGACGACATCGACGACGAGAGGCCAGAGGAGGAGGAGACCAAACCTTCTGAACTAAAGCCAGACCCTCCCGTAAACTTTTTGAGAGAAAAGGTCTTGAGCCTGCCTTTGCCCGATCCCTTGAAGTATTACTTGCTTTATTACAGGGAAAAGTAGTTTTCCCTCTAGAAAGTGAGAAGTAGGCAGAGAATAAAGTATTCCTTAGGGCTTGACAAACGTGTCCCACTTGCTTGCCTGCGAATGTGACACCCAAGGCAGTAGGCTGGCTGGGGAATGTGGCTGCTGTAMACTTTGACATTATAGCTTTTTTGAGTTCCTTCTTTCTTCTCACTYGTGTGCTATAGTTTTATCCTACAGCAGGGATTCCTTAGGAAGCAAGTTGGTGAAGTGTTCAGCTGTTTATGGAAAGGAGGATTTAATTCCCTGGAAACTAACTGCAGGAGATGTTCTAAAAATCTCATGGCTGCTCTACCGAATATCAGTTCTGAAAATCTCCTAAGCAGTTCCCCAAAGATCTTTCCTGTCCATGCTCTCTCCCACTAAGYCTGCCATGTGTTTGCCATGGTGTGTGTTTAATGGAGGATGAAGATTATTAAGTTAAAACCTGACCTGGCAAATCTTGTTTCTTCCAGTAATCTGAAAAAGCACAACTTTTACAGAAWGGAAAGAATTTGGCATTACCCTTGTGGCATCCAGATTTTGAATGAGACGGAAAGCATCAGCTCCCCTTTGGTTGGTCTGTTTTGCTTTTAAACAATATATAATTTTTCAGTAAAAAGTGTTTTACAAAATGCTGGTTTTCTGAAAGGAAAACGCCTGTTTCAATGAACGAGTTGTTGGGGGTTTTGTGGTTTTTCTTTTTTTAAAGCAATGGAGGCAAGTGAGAAATTGCAAAGCTGTTTAGCTTTGGCAGGATGCAAGGGTAGTCATGGTTGGGACTTTTGCCTCTAGAAATGTTTACAGAGTAATTCTATGTGGGGAAAAAGGTAGAGAAGAGCTGCAGTGAAAAATGTGAATGCAGAACCTGTGGCTTTTACTGTTGTGTGAGATAATTCAGATCATCAGCCGAACAGGGTGAGGTGCAGAGCACCAGCCTGAGCAGTAAATCAGCCAAATAAAGTTTTGTGGTGGATCTGCAGAACCTGAAAACAGTCTAGAAAGCCAAATTAGTGCAATTCTTAGGTGTTCTTCTGTGTGTGCCCCTGCTGTGGCAAGGTGGCCAGAATACAACTTGTGCACAAGTGTTCCACAGTGGAATGCAGTTGCTTGGCTTGGTAGGTGATTTTGTTCCTGCAGCAAAGAAGTAGAAATTTCAACAGGCTCATATGGAAGGACTTGACACTCCGTGGTTCTCTGGATATGAGCTGTAATTTTTATTCCTGAGTCTTTCTGTCATTGTGATAGAAGGAAGTGCCATGGAATCATAGAATTACAGCWTGATCTGGGTTGGAAGGGACCTTAAAGACCATCTCATTCCACTCCTCTTCCATGGGCAGGGGTACCTTCCACTAGGCCAGGTTGCTCCCAGCCACATCCAGCCTGGCCTTGAGCAGTTCCRGGAATGGGGAGTYCACAATGTCTATGGATGATAAAATACCATGTTTAGAAGAGGTTTACTTTAGCCTGTTTGAAAAATCTATCTTAACTGGTAAAGGCTGGGAAGAAATCCTGGAGTTTGTGTTGTGAAATACTCCTAAAGCTGGGGGTGGTGAAAGGCTCTCTCTCAGTAGGTAGTGAAGCCGTGTTAAGGCATTGCCCCATCAGAAGCACTTAAGTTGGTGTCACTTTGATATATTTTGATTTTTTTAATGTGTGCTGTCTCCTAATTTTCTGAGGAGGGATGAGTGAAGACTGTTGCCAAATGGTCCTGAGTTGCACAAYTTGCTTCATGAAAATAGTTTCAAAGTTCTGTGTAGCTTTGAAAATAAATGAATAACTTACATGTCTAAGCCTGAAGTGGAGAACTTTTCCTTGCTTAACAGGATTTTTGTGCATCTTTCAGAATATTGTCTGATATTCCTGTATCCTGTGGCTGTTGACACATAACACAGTCATGGGCTGGGTTTTGCCTCCKGTTTCCTGTCTCCACTTCTAGTCTAAATGGTATGCCAGGTTATTCTTGCTCCCTTGGATTTTGTTTTCTTTGTTTGCAGTGGGGCAGTTSTGTGGCCACTGAGCTGATGGTTTCCTGTAAAGGTGCATGTCCCCATCGTGTAATTGTGGCAACTCATGTGAATTTCTTTCTACAAATGAAAGTCCTGAATATGGTGATGAATAGAGGCTTAATGGAATCTCTGTGTCTTTATTCTCAGTGCTTCCCTACAGGCTGTGGCCTCTTATTTGTGGGAAAATTCTTAAGAGGTGTCATGCCAGGTATGTGCCTTTCTGGATTGTGGCACAATTTCCACACCCCTCCATAGTACAGGGTGCCTCCTGCTTTTGGCTACCAGGTTATTCTTCAGTTTAATCACAACACTTTTAAAGCAGTTCCTTCAAAAATTCCGTTAAACTTCAGGTTCCTGTTGATAAGCCTTGCAGAGATTCTGTTAAAGCTGACCAGTTGAAGGAGGATTATCTTTTATTTATCCCTTGTTTGATTTTTATCCCCATCCCAGCCCCAGTTGTAAAAGGTATTTTATCAGATTTTTCACCAGATTTGCCTTTTTTATTACATTTGCTAGATTTTTGTAGCTTTCTATAAGATGCATAAATACTGCTATTTTTTCCTGGATWAGGTTGAATAAATAAATATATATATACTGGAAACTTATGTTCTGGGTTGTCAAATTGTCCCCTTGTCCAAAAAAACCTACAGATCTAAACACAGAGTAGAATTTTTATGTATAATATAACTGTGAAATAGTATTGCTTATAGCCTGTAAATAAAGGGGAATTGTAAATACATTTTCCCTGTGCACAAGCACTTGCACTGTAGTTTTGTAGGCATTTCTAAGAGGGATTGGAGCAGAACTGAGTTTGTATGGATCTGTGAGCTTTTTAGGAATTGTACCTGCTTTGTTTCCTTTTGTCTTCTAAGTAGTTGTCACTTTTTTTTTTGTATGTGACTCCTTTTAGGTTTTGATCTGGCAGTGAATTTGCAAAAAGAACTGATCTTCAAGCTGCTTTAGTCATGAGTGTGTAAGCTGAAAAATCTCTGTATAGAAACTAGAGTTAAATTGCCCTGAGGCATGCAGAAGTGTTATGCAATTTAAACTTTATTAATAAATGTTTCTGTATCAATAAATTCAGTAAAGACTTTTTAGCCTTCTTACCATGGCTTTGCATCATGTTGTGATTAGATCACTTTGTAGGCAAGTGCTTATTTCCATAATTAAAGGTCAAGGCGTTGGAACAAAAAAACAATAACATGGTGCAGGTGCATAATTTTAGATTAACTCCTTAGAATGTGATATCTTAAAGCTGCCCAGCTGATGAGTTCCAAACCTTGAAGCAATGCAGTTATGCAGGATGATTTTTGGGATCAGCACACACAGAACTGATTTAGATTTAATGTGTCAGAGGGGTTAAAGAGTGAACTCACTTCCCTGGCAGTTAGACCTGTAAACAACAGATACCCAAAGGTGGTTTAGGCCATTTCTATACTTCAAGAGTTGTTTAAACCAAATGTGTCAGGGGTTTGTTCTGTGCATTCTGAAGTGCAGCTCCCCTCTTGTCCCCTGGGCTCTGAGTGTTTAATTAATGCAGATTTTTAAGAGCTGCTGTTGAAGGCTTTTGTTTCTCCAGTACTGAGAGAAATATTTTGGTTTCAGCTATAGTAGGAATCTGATCATAATAGCAAATACAGCTGCTGTTAATTAAATGAGTCTGTTAACCTTTATTCCATAGGATAATTGCCTGTCTGTGTGTTTCTTCCTGTCATCTGTGTGTATGATAAATGTCGTATTCCCAGCTATAACAGGAGATYAGTTCAACGTTAATGTTTTCCTTCATGTGATGCTTGCTGAAAGAAAATMCTTTTCTGCTTTGGAAAGCCATGGATGTGTCATACAAACGGCATTGAGGAAATTAAATTTGTCAGATGATGTTTATGTTCACTTCATTGTAAAAATGTACAACATCACAGTTTCCTGCGGTGTAGAGAGGGAATGGCCCCCTGAAGGAAATCTTTCTACTAAAGGAAAAGGGACAGAAGTGAGAGTTTAAAAAAGGGTAAAGGGGGATAAAAAACCCTTGAGGGAACCCCCCCGAACTTTGTTTTCTGCAATGTGGAAAGCCTGTGTAGCAGAGGCTGGAAGTGCCGGAGCATGGGACACAAGAGTTAACATCATTCCTGGTGGTCAGGAGATAAGTTTTGGTTCTTGCTTAGAGCTGCACTCCTTTTTTTAATAATTTGTCATGTTGGTGGAAAACAAGATAAATTAATGTGAGAGTAAGGGGCCTGGGATTGCTGGTGTTCCAAAACTCTCACCCACATCCCATTTGTCATGRGGGGAGATAAGCCAGGCAGGACAGACATGGTGAAGTTCAAGTGAATATCTGTTTCTCAGTCAAAGTGTGGGTTGCAGAACTTGCCTTTTTGCACTGAAATGACTCCCTGTGCTCTGTTCAATCTGCTGACTTGGCTCCAGATCCCATTCCTATAAAGTAGTGGGCAAATACCCCTCAATCCTTCCCGAAGCTGCTCCCCCACACCGCAGCCGGGTTTTGAAATGCAATTCCACAGACAGGACTGATTCCACAGAAATGGGACTGAGGCCTGGCCCCAATCCTCTTTGAAATACAAAGAAACCTGGAAGGGGTTTTTTTGTGGGTTTTTTTTTTTTTGCAGGGGGTTTAGGGCTCTAAAGTTTAGAGTTTATGCACCGCAGAGGCAGAAAACAAAAGCCTCGTATTTGCAAAGATGTGCCAGAGAAAGCGATGGCTCCAAACTACTGACGCATAGTTTGAAGAGAGCATTTTTGTTTATTTTCCCAGCTTTTCAGAACAGCTCCTACCAGCTGTGCTGCCCTGTCCCTGCAGAGTCCAGCTTTGGAAGGAGATGATGTGGGGAGCAATCAGGCTGCAAGAGCAGAGAACTTCAGCAGGAAGATTTTCACGTAATGCGTGTTGATTCGTGCATATAGAGAACGTGATTCCAATGCACTTAATGCCTCAAAAGTGGAATTAAAAASGGTCATATTCACCCAGATCAGCGTGATCTCAGCTGACAGTTGTATGAAGATGATAATTTGGATTTTTACATGCCGTTTTTGTGAGGCATTGTTGGGCTGGGTTGGATTGSGTGGCCGCTAGAGGACACTCTGCYCAAAACCATGAGTTCAGTGAATTTCTTTAGATTTCCAAGTGATGTCAGGGCAAACAGCACATTGCCTGRGGATTAACGGCAGAAAGCTTGCAGTATAATTTTCTTTCATATCTGGAAAAAAAAGAAAACCCAACAACCACCTTTTACCTACTATGGCATGAAATTTTAGGTGAAACCCCAAACCTAATGCTCTCCCAAATGCTATAGTGACAGTTTCTGAACCAGGAAGGTTTAAATGTCACTCTTGTCTGCTTTGTCACATTAATTATTTTGCAGTGTGCAGTACAAAGTAGATGTGCAGGTTGGTGGGAAGCTTTCATTTGATCTTCCAGCTTATGTGGGATGGTGCCATGTTAGAAATTCCACAAGTCCCTTTATATCCTAATGCCTCCCTCATGCCCAACCCACACATTTAGGATCTTGTGTAGTAACCTGAAACCTAAAGATAGCCTGGTTTCACTGCAGCTTCTTTATGAAGGTGATTAATTCATCTGAAAAAAAAATCCTGCCTTTCGCATCTAAATTTTATCATTCAGTATGGAGAAACAAATGGAGGACTGCATTTCCTCCAGTTCAAACACAGTTGGTTTCATTGTTTGTTTACCTCAGTTGCCTTGAATTTTTCAAAAATTCTGACATTTTTCCAGACAATATCCTTGTGGAGAGAAATTACACTTGGTCAAAGGTCCTTGAAACGAATCAGCTTTTACTCTGCCTAAGAAACTTTGCAGATTCCAGGGTGGAGTTTTGTCTTTATGTGCAGGTTATTTATCTCTGTGAGTGATCTCTATTTTAAAATCCCTTATCTGTACCGTTCCACACCCACATCAGTGGTTAGAGGCATATTTTTGCACGATGTTGTAACTACATGTGATAAGAGACAGCCTCCATCCTAAAARTCTTACAGCACAATGCATTTGACAGGCTGCTAGATAACGCTCTTCAGTTTGCAGAGTGTCTAAGGCAAAAAATCTGACATTAAAACCTTGGCCCTGGATCTTTTGCATCCCAGCTGAGCCCTGGAAGCCTGGGGTCATTTTTTGGTTGCTCTCCAAGAAGGTGCACTGCGCTTTCAGACAGATGCCCGAGGAGAAGGTGAGGAGTTAACTTGCTGCTTAAAAGAAGCAACAAGGCGGGAATAGATCAGAATGGAGGAGTTTGTATTTCAGCGCCACAATTAGAGAGGGGTGGGGACAGTGTGATCTCCAGTGATGTACAGAATGGCAGAGAGAGGGTGGGCGGTTGGACTGTCAAACTGCCTTAATTTAATTGCAAACACATGCTGATGAGTCCCCTCCTCCTGGACCTCAGGGCTGGGAAACTTTTTTTGTCAGCTCCCTGCAGCTCAGAATTGAGGCAAATACACTCCAGCAAACACCATGCTGATCAAACCCTCAGCTCTTGGAGGCTTTTTGTATTTTCTCCTCCTGCCTGGTTTCTCCTGCTCCTGCCCCAGCCGCTGCCTGTGCTTCAGGACTACAGTGAGATGCATGCATCTGATGTTGGAAACCATCCCCGAGATCCCGCCCCAGACAAACGTTCTGTGAGTAACCACTTCATTTTCCTGCCTTTCTTACCTGCATGGTCTTCAGAAAGAAGGGACAAAAAAAAAAAGCCAAGGCCAAAGGCATACTTTTATCCTTTTTTCCTGCAGAATTGTCTGCCTCAAGAACTGTTTCATGCTTTTAAAACATGAAACAGAAACTGCGTCTTCTGGCACCGGTTAATTGCTAATGGGACAATCAAGGGAATAGAAAAAGTTAATGAGAATAATTCCAGGGCAAGCACTGAAAGGCAGTTTTGGAGAATCAAAGGTCAAAAAATGTTAAACTGAGCTCATGGAAAGAAACACAGTTTGCATTTTAGAAGGCTTTGTATATGGGTATAAGAGAGAGAGGAAACAGAGCAGCTCATGCTTTAGTCTCCAGTGACACAAACACTTCCCTAATATATACAACACCATTTCAGTACTAGATTTTTAAGTACTGTTTTTCCACTTTCTATTTGAACTGTTTAACCTGAACTTTAGGCTTATTTGGAAAGCAACAATTGTGGTAACTCACAGATTCCTTGAGAAATAAGAAGGTGAGGGAGCTGGTGGCTGGGTCCATTCAAACAGGAAAGGTGGAGGAAATGGACCTGTAATGCTTGGAGGCTCCTAAAGAGCTCTTATTGATTGGTGCAGAAGAATCACTGCCCTGTGATTCTAAACTAATCCTATATTTGAAGATGGCTTTAAGTTACAGTGGCATGTGACAAAATCCTTCTGTTCGTGCTRCTCTTATCTGATCCCTTCTCTTGGAAAACTTTCTTTGTAAGAGTTGGAAAGAATCGTCAAAAATTAATCTTCATACTCATCTTCCTTAAACTGCTGCCAGTTGCAAAACTTTTCCAACATGAGTTGGAGCAGCTTTTCCCTGTGCTTGTAMCAAACTCAATTTAATCTCAGCTAGCACATCCATACCAGCATTTGTCCCATAAACATCTCACTGATATTGCTGCTGCACTTTCTGTGCTGGCAGCCTGAGGAACGTGGTGTGGGCAGGATGCTGGTGWTGGATTGTTGCCATCCAGGTCTGCTTTGGTGGATGGAGACCACCGAGGTTCTTGCATTAGTGGCCCACAGGATAATATCCACACTTGCTACAGCTGCCAAAGCTTTCTCACTGTTGGAGTGGTTATTTTCAGTGTCACTGCTCAATATTTGCTCACTAGGCAGTGGTGATGTGCTCTTACAGCATCTTGCAGCATCTGACTCTTCACGTCGTCACCAGCCTTTTCCTCCACCTTATTCCCCTGCATCTTGAAATATTAAAATATTTAAAATACCCTGACACGGATTTTAGCAAAGTAACTTGTTTCTCCTTGTTTGAACAGATTTTATTGAGGAAAAGGTTTGTTCCATTGGCTGAACTGAGGTATTTCTGAGATCATTGAAGCTTAATTCCTGTTCCCTGTTTGAAATGAGGCAACGTTTGCTGTCACAATGGAGCCTGAGTGTGTTTCTGCCAGAGTTCCTTTGAGTGCAGGGGGAGGGAAGTTTACTGTGTCACCAACTCTTTTCCAGCTCTGGAATGGTGTGTTTCCGAGCTCCCTCTGGCAGCAGCACACTTCATTCTCTGCACAACCTTGAATGGGAAACTGGGTTTTAAAACATTAAAGAAATAGTATAGGTGTGAGATATAAAAAATGTGATATTGCAAAGGAAGATGACTCTTCACAGACCAGTACTTTTTAAAGTGATTTATCCATTTTACACTCTTTGACTACTCTCTGCATAATTTTAAGCAAACCACATATTGGTGATCGAGATCCTCATAGACCTAAAAGACAAATGAGCCTGGTGAGTGCTCTCTGTTGGCAGATCATGGGCCTTTGTGTGGCAAGGAAAAATCCTGACTTTCTGCTATCTTGAAGATCTAATGTAGACAAATACATTTCCCAGCCAGCATCCCATTGTAGCTTACAAATAGCATTTGAATAATCAAATTTCTTTTGAGTTGTGGAAGATCAAGGAATGCTTCTTAACCAAGCCCTGACTCCTCCAGTTTTTTGGCATGTTAGTGTTTCTCCTGGGAGAACCCTTGTGTCAGACTGAACGTTGGGAGTTATAGCAAGAATAGTCTTGGTCACAGAATTATTCTGAGCAGAAAATGTGGGATTGGGATATTTTCCACACTTAATCTTTGGCGTGAACAGGACTGAGTCTGTGACTGCAGCTCCRAACAGYGATCCCAGGCTCCAGCTCAGTCCCTTGAAGAACAGCTGCAGTTTCCAGATGGAGTTTGCTTTGAAGTTGGGAGTTTGGGACTTTCTGACCTTKGWGACTCCATGCCACCCTCTCTAAGAATCCTGGAAGAGCAGGGAAGTCTCCTAGCTGGCACAGGCAGTGCTTCACCRTTGGCAGATGGCCCCTGGGGCTGCAGCCAGCTGGCGGCACTCGGAGCCGCCCATCGCCTTCTCCCAGCGATGCTGGGATTGGCATGGAACCAGTTCCAGGATTGATGAGCTGTTACTGGCTCCTCTTGGGTCGCCATTTCCCTCCTCCCTTCCCAATCCCAGCTGGGTACAGCTGAGGATCTGGCCCAATGTCTGTTTTTAGCAGTAAACTATTTATCTTTGGTAATGGGGTCTGCTCGCTTTGTCCCGAGCAGAGCATAGGATGGCAGGAAAGACTACACATGTACAGAGAAGCCATAAAAATTCATGGTGTAGAACTGCAAACGTATTTTGGCTATTGTCTGTTCAGTTGGAACACGATTATCCAGATGTGATCTGCTGGTTACCGCTGGGATTCAGGCAATTCTTTCAGGCAGCAGCCCAAGGAAGGGAGCAGCTGTGGAACATACACTCTGAAATTTCAATAGGTCTCTAACCTTCACAGCCATTTGTTCTGCAGAGTGACATTTAAAACAATAAACTTCGAAACGTGTGGGCATGAGTAGAAGAAATCCATGGAAAGAAGTTCCCCTCTGGCTGGCAGCTAATGGATTGCAATCCAATTATCCATGGGTTATTCTTCTTTCTGCATTATGCRGGGCACATAATGAATGAGTACTGCTGGAGAAACATAGCTGAGGGCACAGGGCAGGATCGGGGATCTGAACACATCGCTGCCATGAACTGGAGGTGACCCAGTTGTTCACAGACCTGGTTGCTAATTGGGCAGTGTGAGCACGGCCAGCTTGACGAGTTTTGTTTCCCTTCATCGTTGTGCTGCTTTTGGTGCCTGCTCAGTTCCTCTCTTCCTTCCACAGGAGGAAGGCTGGAGCAGGACAGGGTGTAGCTCTCYCCTTCTACTAACGAGCACAGTTTTGAGAAGGAATTTTATACATTTCTTGGGGGAAAGGTTTACTGAGCAAATGAGTTCTTGGAAATGCTGCTCCCCTTGTGGTCTCTGTCGTGTGTTTTGGGTTGAAGAAGGGATTACTCATTTCCTCTGTGTGTGATAATCTTATATGCAGCCATTAAATGCACACCCACACATTCTGCATGTGCCAGGTAGAATCTCTTCGTGACTTCTTTCAATGCAGGATTTAATCCTTATTAAACCTTTTAGAGGTGACCAAGAATTTTGTGTTCTATTTATAGAAGTTCCTTCATCAGGAGGAAAATGAGGAYGGAAGGTATTTCAAACACATTTTCCTTCTAGGAACATTCCAGCATCTTTTGATGGAAGCATCCTAAATCTTGTGATAACCTTAAATGRTTTGAAATCCTGCCTTCACTGAACTTCCCAGTGCTTCAGCATCTGGTTCCCACTTGAGTATTTGTATTTTTGTTGCCCTCACCACATCCTTCTCCCTGTAGGGATACCAGGACTTTTTCCTGTGCTCTTTAAGGAGAAGTCAGGATTTTTGGTGAAAGAACGTGTGTGTATTCTGGGCAAAAACTTAAATGATCATGCTCTTAAAAAAGTGAAAGACTGACGCTTAAGTTACTCAATATTAAAGTTTTTTACTGTCTCTGAATCAGGGTCAGATCACACTTCAGGAGGAGAGAAATTTGGCTTCCTTTGATGTGGGCAGTATCTTGGATAGATGGTGCACAGGAATTATTCATTAGATTAAGAGTCCTGTCCTTGCTGCCATGAATGCCCAAGAACAGACCCAGCTGGTCTGGGTAGGATCAGACCCTAATCTTCATCCCACTACAAATAAATAATAGCTCAAATTACCTAACCTTGAGGAATTCATCATCTTTTTATGTAAYCTTCCTGCCTGAGTGTGTGTTCAGAACCAAAACTATGTTTTGGAGGTATTCCTTGTTCCTGCCCTTCCTGGAAATAGCTAAGGGGATGCCACGTGGCATTTGAAATGATTCCACCAGGAATGAGGCACCAGCAGTTCCCTCCTGCCCTGGCACTGCCTTTCAGACAGCATTCCCACCAGAATACATGGACAGAAAAAGTGGGATCAAACCAGCCTGGTACACACTGGCTGCTGGGCTGTGGGCAAGCTCTGGCCCCAGCTGACGCAGAGAGAGCCCTTTCAAAAATTGACTCCTGTTTGTGGGAGCTGAAATCTCAAAAAAGCTGGGTTCARGAATGCCTGTGGCAATGTCTTAATTAAAATCTAGTGTTCCTAAAACTTCAGAATGAGTGGTGTGGCAGTGCAGCAGGGAACCACAGCCTGTTCTGCAGAGTGGGGCTCCCCGCAGCTGCTCACTCTCCACAGTTTCAGCCAYGATCCCACAATTTCATTTCTTTATATTTCCATGCTCACCATATTTTCCTTCCTCTTCACTCTTTGAAYAGTCAAATCTAGCTGTCTTAAGTTGATAAACACCAAAATAGCCATAATAATAAGGATTTGGAAAATCCCCAGGCCTGAGCCTCCCTGTGGTCTCCTCATCTGTCTCGCAGGGATGGSAGAGCTCAGCTGCCCATGTAGGGATTCCAGGATGAAGGCTGTCATTTATTAAAGCCATTTGGGGACTCGTGTGGGAGAGGGACATTCCTGAGCTGGGGAGCTGATGACAGTGAGTCTGGAATACTTCATTTCCATCTCAGCAAGGCAGCTTTCCCTTCCTGCCAGGACTGGGGTGGTTTGGCACGACTGGGGAACCTGCAGAGCTGACTCTGATGTTGTGCAGATAACTGTGAGGAACAAGCATCTTTCTGATAAATGTCCTGGCTCTTCTTGTACAGGGGAAACTTGACTTATAGGGTATTCTTAGGATATGTTTAGAATGTCTTTCATACTGTCTTTTCCTCCGAAAATACTGGAGGGAACTTCAACATCTTGTGTCTGTAAAAGCACCTTTACTCTCTGTGTCATTGGTGGGAATGATTGTGTGGCTGCCACTTTCCAACCAGTTCTGGGCAGAACCATCAGCATCACTGCTGTGCACAGCGTTGGGARCACAAAGAATTCCTCAGTGAAACAAACCCAGTCCTTTCCATGGAACTGCAGTCAAATGCCTCTTGTAGCTGATTATCTGCTTAGTTAACATAGTGATACATGAGTCTGTGAAAGCCTAAATAGATTAAACACAAGTGGAAGTTTCTTGTAAAAGCCATTGATTGCTTTATATGCTAATCACTGAWAATTATTTAACACAGTGCTCGAAGGAATGATTGTTCTGATAGCAGCTGGGAGGCTCAGACAGATTCGAGAGTCCTTCTGTCAAGACCCATTTCCCCATCCATTAGCAAATTCTGGCATTCTTTGTAACCTCTGCAATGGGGTCAGTAGTTCGCAAATTCAGAAAAGGTGACTTCTTTCTATAGGAAATAGTGGATTATCCACGTATTCCAGATAATTTTCAGAGCTGTGGKGCTTGGGCTCGAGGGTTTGGTGATATTTTCAGCTGAGCTGGTCCATGTGGTGCTGTCCAGAGCGATCCGTGCTGGGTGATGCTGCTGTCCCAGCCCTCCACTCCTGGTAAAAATGCAAAAAATGATCCGGGATCCTTTGGCAGCAGCTGCTCCTTGTGGGAAGATCATTTGTAACCCCAAACCGCCATCCTTGAAATCACGGGGCAGAGTTAAATCACAAAGGATTATTTTTTCCCCCGTTTTTTTGAATTCCCAGGTGGAAAGAAGCAGAAAGGAGGRAGGGAGGGAGCCCAGCACAGCTGGGAGCGGCTGCCCCGGGAGAGGCTCCGCGGTGGGTCCCATAAAAAGCACATTTGTTCCTGAAAAGAAAACGTAAATTTGCAGAACGAGTGCCCTGGGAACAGGGAGGAACAGGCGTTTCGGTGTGTGAGGAGACAAAGTCTGCAGGGAATGTTCCCAATGAAACACACGGAGCCAGGGAATTCCCAGAGCAGCCCTTCCCTGCAAGGTCTGGAGTGAAAACACTGCGGGTGAGGCAAAGTTTTGGGGTTTTTATGWGGTAAAGGGGAATATTTAGGTTCCTCTGCATGCCCAGGGACTTCCTTTGCTGAGCAGGCAACTCCACATTAGTGATTTTAATGATGTCTGGAATTCAGGGAGCAGAATATCCTGGTCCATCCTTTGCCTCCAGGGCAGGATCCACCTACCTAAACCACGTGTGCCTGTCTCACCTGCAGTCCACTGGGTGTTTTATGAGCTTTACTAATTGAGATATTTGAAAAAACCCTGAATCTGCAGTTTCAGTCAGTGACTATTTGCCCTTTCTATTTGTAGCAATTTCCTGACATAGTTATTTTATCTATTGCTAAATAAACCATTTCAGTTCTTTTCATTGTCATGTTCTCTACACTTCAGATCATTCCCATTGCTTTCCTCTGGATTCTCTCCAGTTATTTCACATCATTTCTTGAAATGAAGTGCTCAGAGAAGAGATGCACTGTTTCAGTTCCATTTTTATCTGTGGGGAAAACTCTTGCCTTTGTGATGGMGACCAAACCAAAAAGAACTTTCCCAAGGATTGAAAGAGAGCTGGGATCCGGGGAATCATCTAAAGGTCTTACCTGGAGCAGAAAACAGAGGAAAAATGAAAATATTTCATTAAAATAATGAGCTAAGTTTTATTACACACTCCTTGGGGGTATGTAGGTTAAAAAGAACAGGTTACCCAGAGATGTTGGGGCTGCCCCATCCCTGGAAGTGTCCAAGGCCAGGTTGGACAGGACTTGGAGCAACCTGGGATAGCAGAAGATGAATTTTAAGGTCCCTCCCAGCCCAAACCAGTCTGGAATTCTGTTTTATGGCTCTAAAAGTTCCTGCATGACCCCAGCTCCACACTGCTCCCTCATCARTGGGAACTGTCAGGAGGCATCTCCATCCTCAGAGCACAGAGAGGTGCTGCAGCCAAGGAAGGGACAGCCCTGTGGGTGACACGGGGTCACTCCTGCCAGGCTCTGCCTCCCAGCTCTGCTTTGCTGCTCTCCAGGTGAACAAAGCCTCACCGAGCAGGTCAGACCTGCTTTGGGGGCTCAAAGCTGGGTGCAAATTCCACAGCACCATTTCCAGGGAGTTGTTTTTGTGCTGTGGTTTATTTTCCCTTGTGTTTGCAGAGGCGTTTTCTGCCCCCTGAGCTCTGCCTTTGGCTGTGTTTGCTGTGGCAGCCCAGTGYCCCTGTGTGAATGCTGCCTCTGAGGGGTTGCAGTTGTCTTTGCTCATTAAAATACTCAGTTTTTTTCCCCCCACCTGCAGCCTGTGACCCCAAGTGGGATTTTACACTTCACTGGCTACTCCCTGCTGCCTTCCATGAGCATCACCAGCTCCAGCCCTGACCCCTGTGTGTTCCTGCCATGTATTTGTAATGTTCCCTATTACCTGCAGCCAGCTGCCTGCACTAATTACAGAACCCTTTACAACCCCCTGGGGCAGGCAGAGCTGGTGTCTGTGCACTGCAGGCTGTAAATCAACTTTGCATTTCCTCACCTTTTTATGAGGCCACGGAGAGCAGGCAGCACGTGGTGCCGTCACTGTCGCCAATTTTTAATTGTGTTTGGCTTTATGGTGRCAGCCATTGCATTGAAAAGTCTGTGAAGATACCCTCAAATTGTCAGGGAAGGAGGATACAGAACTCCCTCTGAGGAGAAGGACAAGAAATGCACATTTGAAACAATGCAACTTAAGCCAAACACACCTGAAAATATCAGAGGTGAAGTTTCTGTTAARAACTGCAATTCCAAAGGGTGATTTTGGGGCTGCAGTTTCCAGTGGACAAACAGAGCAGGTGAATTACAATTAGAAACCTTGGGGTTTTGAAATATTGTGAAGYTGTGTTTCTTTCTGCCCTCTAAATCTTGTCTGTGTAATGTTTGCCACTAAGGGAGGAGAAAGATTTTTTTCTGTATTAGACTTTTGAATCCTTTGGTCAAAGTGGAAAAGTTAAAGAGAARAAAAACTACAACAGAAAAACCAACTCGTGTTCCGTGTTCCGTGCCATCCAGTGATAACAAAGGGATAACAAGGCATAGATTTAATATTCCAYTTAATATTGTAATTTGAGTAAATCTGCCTTGCATTTTCTCCCTAAAAAGTAAAAAAAAAATGCATTATGAATTTTTTAACATAAAATAACTATGTTTTGCAAACTGCTAAGCTAAAGAAACATTACMTCTTGGGACAATGRTTTTAAATTYAAAGAAGTCAGGTTTAGATTAGACAGYAGGAAGAAATTTTTTACTTAGAGGGTGGTGAGGCTSTAACACAGGCTGCCCAGAGAGGCTGTGGCTGCCTCATCCCTGAAATGTTCAAGGCCAGGTTGAATAGGGCTTGGAGCAACCTGGGGTAGTAGAAGGGGGATGGAATGAGATGAGCTTTAAGGTTCTTTCYAACCCAAACCATTCTATGACCTGAAAATAAAATCATTTTAATTCATTGTGCAGCCTCTTCCTTCCTTCAGGCCCCCTTGAATCCTCACTGCCACTTTGGGGTTATCTGCAATGACTGCACCTCTTTCTAATCTGAATTTTATCAACATCACCATTCTTGTTGATGCCTGTCTACAAAGAAGTGTTGAAATTGTAGCTATTTGTAGAATCCTTGTTTTAAACTCTGCCTCCAAGTGTGACTTTACCACCAGAATGGGCAACCTGTGCTTTTTTCCTCTTAAAGCAAATGCCCTTAAAAGGCTTCCTTAAACKGAAAAATAGCTCTAAATGTGATGGATCAAGCAGAACTGGAGAAAAAAAAAATCACCTTCATTGTGTGCTTTGGACAGAAAGTTGCAGCAATCCCCATTTGTCAGCCTTTTGTGATTTGTTGTAACACACTGGACCAYGCAAGGTGCCAAACCAATGCACGTTCCCTATAGGAGTGTTTCTCCCTGGTTAACCAGGTTAAACCACTTAGCTCTTATTTTATTATCCCATTAGCAATCCAAACCCTATGTTTTCGGCTTCCAAGCTGATACAGTTCCATGGGCAGCCCTTGAAATTTGCCAGAATCCCCTGGGCTCCAGTAATTGTAATTGAAGTTGGCACAAATTTGAAACGCRGGCAGTGATAAGCTGTTGTAAGTCTTGGAGCATTGCAGAGCAGAATGGGAAATGCTTRTTATATGAGGTTATTTGAGCAGATTTAACCATTTTAGGGCAAAGATCATTTTAGTAGGGAGGTAAAATACGGGTCCATGTGATGATGTGTGTTCCTCTACAGATCAGGATGAGATGCAAGAGTAGTTGCACGTGAAGTTGGGGTGTTTTGCTGCAGACTTTTTCTGATGCTCCTGGCAAGGATCATGGGAGTACTTTCAGTGTCTAGTTTTCTATGTAATTAGAGTAATTTTATCTCAATGAGGGCTTGTCCCAGCTGCTGGCTGACTTTGCAGACCCCAACCATTGCCCCCACTCCTTCTTCACTCCCCTTCCTGGCCTAATGGTTCGTTTATATCCTCTGCTTTTAGAGATTTACGCTTCAACCACATCAAGGAGATACAGCCTGGAGCCTTCAGAAGACTGAAGAACCTCAACACACTGTAAGTTGCATTCTGAGGATATCCATTTATTATTTTTTGTTAGTACTGTCCCCTAAAATGGCTTAAAGCTGGCCTCGGGCTTTYAGTTATTTCAGTCAAGTTGTGCATATCCAGCGAAAGCTTTAAAAGCTCCTCTGTACCACCCTGGATCATGTTTCTTACCTTTCTTTAATTAAATGTGCCATTTAATAACTTTCACATTTTTTCACACTTAACCTCTCTGTTTAAAAACAAAATATGGTGAACTCTGGCACTGATTGAGGATCTWTGAGTGGGTAGGGCCTTAGAGGAGCACATGAAAGAAGTTCTCCCCATGGGATCAAGACAGAGGGGTGGTTTAAAATCTTCCTTTCCATGGTCTCCTTGAATGCATGAAGCACACCAGTTACTCTACGTGGGTTTGACTGAGCATCCTTCAAATGCCATCTTGTCCCTATGCCTTGCTCTAAAAAAGGTGCCTACCCCTGCCCTATTCCAGGTAGGAATGGGGGTAGAAAGGAGCCCCTCCAGCCTTGTATCCCACTCTCACATCACTGTACACACTGCTCCCCTAACCAACTTCCCTCTCCAAGGAAATCTCTGCTCCTTCTGGCTGCTGCAGGGCTGAGGGTCTGGAGACAGATCTGAGTGCATCTGCACCCCGTAGCCAAGGAGCTGAAAACRCACCAGCTCCCAAATCAGAACCAGAAGCACTGTGCTGGATGTAGTTGKGCTGTTGAGACTCAGATCTAATTATTGGAGCTGTGACATGGTGCTAACAGCTAYAGGATTTCCAGGTCCAAGCCGGGATTCTCAGTGAGGCCGACCAGCTCCTTTGGGAACCTGACAGATGTTCATGCATTCATAATCCCAAATGGTAACAAAGAATTCAGGTTGATTTTTTTCTGTCTGGCCTTGAGTGGTCTGAAGTCCCTGATCCTGTGAAGGTGGCAGAGCTGAAGGAAGGCAAACCTGGGTGGTAAGGCATTCAGTTAACTCTAAATATTTCTAGGAAAAGTGGGATTACAGCAGGACTTTATTCAACAGTTCAATAGTTCAAATACAATAGTTCAATAGTTCATAGATAACAATAGTTATCTTTGAAAAATCAAAATCTGCCAAATATTATTCCAGTGTGTGTGGGGGACTGGATGGTCACTGCAGGACTGCAGGATGCTCTAATGGACCATGGCTGTAGCCCAGGAGAGGTGGTCATCAAGTGTGCTGGTCAAAAATTGTATTGCCACTGATGCTGTTAACCCAGAGCACTCAAACAGCACCATGTGGTACTTAGTTGCCAAAAATAATAGGGAAGAAAGGATGCTTTGGATGGATTTCTGTCRTTTGTGATAGGGCCAGATACAGTGATAAAAGAGAAAAAAATATCTAAAAAGATAATAGAGTCCAAGTCCGCAGGGTTTTGCCTTATCACAAAGYTCTGCTGAGGCCTCTTGATCTCCAGCCCTGCTCTTCCACCCYTGGAGCTCTCCTGAGCGAGGAAACAAAGGGTTCCAGATGATGTCAGCTCTGTGTGATGCAGGCAGATGTCTGGCAGCAGCTCCCGGGACCACCAGGAGCGTTTCAGCCCAGCCCTGGGGAGATGAGGATGCTGGCAGGGCTTCACTGGAGGGATGCTCCACCCAACCTGCCGGGATCTGTGAGGGATCCCAACTCCTGCCCTGCAACACCTCGCACTGGGCAGCTCTGTGACCTGGGCAGGGCTTTTGCTGCTGTCTTTCTGATTCCTCCACTCTGTGTAGATGTAGACACAGCCTGACTGAGGTCTGTCTGATTATAACACCTATTTGTGCTCCATGAATTTCTCCAGTTCTTTTCCCTTTCTGTCTCCACACCCTCCTGGACAGGCACCTCAAGGRCAGCATTCCTGGAGGGAATGGTCATGAATGCACCCCTGGCACCCCTGCTCTCATTTTTTGGGGTGCCAGGCCAGGAGGAACAATGTRTTTTCACAGGTGGTGGGCAGACATTCCTGCTTTCCTTCAATAATGTCCTGTGGCCACTGTCAGAGCTGGAATACTGCACTAGATGGAATACTGGTCTAACAAAATACTGCATTTTTATATTTGAATTCTGAAAATCAACCTGCTTTGTCAAGGAAACCTTTCCACTTAGGTTGTACTTCACAGGTTTAGGTTTATTTCCCAGTCTGGGCAGCAAACTGGAGCACTCAGTTATTCTCACACTCGTAGTAGGTAACTCCCCTGGCTGAGGAGCTTGATAACTGACTGACAGAAAACTGGACCTCACAGTCCTGAAGCCAATTTCTCACCAGGAACTTCTGTTTGTCCAATTCCCACATCAAAACTGACAAGAGCTGAAGAATTTGCTGGTGTTTCTTAGATGGGGATTTTTGCCTGAGGACTTATATAGATTTTCAAGTGATAAGGAGAAAAAATCCTTTTAAATCCCTGAGAGACTTCCTGTGAAAATTTGTCCAGAAAATTTGAAGTGAGAGGTTTGGAGGACAGAGCAGCTCAGGTTCCACATGAAGAGTTCTGAGCTTGCAGCTTTCTGCCATTGAATTCACATAAATCTTCCGAATGCAAATAAATGTTTTTTAAAGAGCTTTTCCCAACAACGGCAGAGGAAGAGCAGCAGATTCTGGTGAAGCTTCTGTTCTCCATCTCCTTGAGGGCAGGGTGGCTGTACTATATCCAAGTTTGACAGTTTATAAACCACCCTGAAAAGGAAACCTTTACAGCCCGTGCTGGATGCAGGGAGGTGGGCTGGGAGAGGAGCCTGTGTGCATGTCCAGTGGGGCTGTTCAACAGCTCAAACCCTCCCCTGGCTTCCCTCTGCTTTCCTCTGGTGTGGAAGATTTGATAAATCACAGAGCACTACTTCAGCATTAAAAACAGGAGCCCTGTTTGGGAAGGAGATACGGTCATTGTTTGATTCCTGCTGGTACAGCACCATGGATAATGAGCAGTTATCCCAAATCCTGCACCACTGGAGCTTCCTGGCAGCAGYTGGACAAAGCTAAACATCTTGGGARTTCTGTAAGATTTCCTCATCCCTTCCTATTGGCTCTGCTCAGTTTCTGTGCAGATGGTGCTGTGTATTTTTAAACTCTTTATATGTACCCTTAGTACAAAAAAAAAAAAAAAATAGAGTAGCAGGAAGAGTGAGGCAAAACCCCCTCTTGTATGCCATCCACATTTCCCCCAGCTCCAGGACAGCTGTTTTGCTGGAGTTTGCCATCACTTGCTGCATGGTTGAAGCCAACATTAGCTCAGAGCAGGTGCTGGGCTGTGGGAGAGAGAGCAAACACTGTAAGCCGTGCTGCTTTCCAGTTTTTGCTCCTTTAGGTCATTTTTGGGTGGGGCTGGATGATGACAGCCCTGCCTGGCTGCTCCTTTCATGTTCCCACAGGAATCAGCACTGCCCTGTCAGCCCAGTTGGTTCATTGCTCTATTTTCAAACCACAGCCAAAGGGTTGGTGCTCCTTGGGTCTGTCCAGCACCATCTGTAGAAATGTCCAACCCAGAGCCCAAAGTTGAGCACCCCCAGTGTGTATTTTGTTTTTTTCTGGTATAAGAGCACCCTGGAGAGCAGTGACTCTGTGGGCACCACATTGCCTGTGCCTCTGCCTGGCCCTTGGCCCTKCCACTGCTCACATCAGATTTCTCCTGCTGCTTAGGTGAGAGGAAAAGCATTTCTGTGAGCCCTGCAGCTCTGCTKTAGATGCTGCTGGTGAAGAGTCTCAGGGTGAAGAAAGCAGTAAYGTGGAGTTTCTGTCTTTTACCCTCTAGTAACTCCTGTCAGAGCGTGTTCCTGCCAGCAAGGAGGGGATGTCAGAGCCTKCTTGGATGTCAGAATAGAAGTTCCTCCCTTAAATATGGGAAATGGCTATTCCAGATCATTCTGTCAGCAAGGGGGAATGTGTGGTTGAACACAAAACTCGCTTTTTCTCCCCCTCTGAATACACTGTGTGRTGAATTCTATTAATGGCACGAGGAAAAAAAATAGCTGTTATGTCACAATGACTGTAGCATGTGGTTTGTCAAATGAAAAGAGGAAAGAGAACATGGTTTGAGCCTGAATTCTGTACTGTCACATCATTTAATACATTYTTAAAAACACAAAACCACTCATTTAATGCAACTTAAGCCTGTGCCTGGCAACCTGGAGGGAGGGTGGGGAAGGAGAAGGGAGAGGGACRTAAAACCTAAAGGAAACCATATATAAAATGTTCTCTTGGTGAATCTGGGCCAGATCTCATGGTRCTTGTATATCTCAAATGTTCCAGGAGAGTTCAAATCTGTGTGGTTGAGTTCTCCTACTCACTTGGAATCCAATTCACCATCTGGCATGAAGAGGAATGCCCCATCCTCTTTGCTAGGAAACGTGCTCCTGATACTTTTAATTTAGCCTGTTTTGCTACGGGGTTTGTGCCAGATAATGATAATGATCTTTGCAGCCTCTCTCTGCCAGAGTATTTATTCCCAGCAGATCTGGGCTCTCAGCTTTCAGCCCTCTATGGTTAGCAGGAATTTGGGCATTTTTGCTGTGGATGGCAGCTGGGACTGATAGCCAAACCATGGCAGGATTTTGCTCACTTCTCTGCCTGGGTGAACTGCACAGGAGTCAAGGAGCAGACAGCTGTGTAGGAGCCATCCAGAGTGTTTCTAGGAGCCAGATGTGCTGCCTTGTCCACGGATTTCTCTGAAAGCAACATTTTGGATCGCGTGGACTATTATGGACTTCATCAGTTATCTCATTTTCAAATGTTTTCCAGGATTTATCCTTCCATTACAATGGGGAATCCTGRGACAGGAAGCAGAGATGGCTCCTTCCATGCACTTTTTTATTCTTAAATCAGGCAATGAACAAATTTTTAAGTATCAGACGATGAGATAAGAGCCCTGTATGTGGTGCTTGCCATCTGAAATGGCCTTCAGATGTGCTGCTTGCCATCTGAACTTCCAGGATTCATCTCATTTGGCTGGGTCAGTGATTACACTCCCTTGAACTGTGCAAAATAGCCAAGACAACAAAACAGACGGGGATAATGCTTTCAAATAGCCCCAAAACACAGCCAGACAACATAATGCAATTTGAAACCCCGCTGGAGATCAGTCCTGGTCTGAACTCCTCTYGTTAAAGATGACAATCAGGGAAGGGCTCCAGACTGTGGTGCTGTGTGGGGCTGCTCAGGCTGTCGGTGTGTCACTGTCCCCTGTCCCCAGGGAGGCAAATGGGCAGTGCCATTCGTGTGACAGGTTCTCACATCCCTGGGCATGACAACAGTGCTGGCACTGGTCTGTGAGCCCATGGTGTGCTCACAAGTGGGGCCAAGGATCAGATAACAGAGAAGGAGCTGCCTTGGTCCTGCTGTGGCCAGAGATGAAAGCTGATAGGGAAGCACGGCTGGGGCTGTGTTGTCTTTGTCCTGCAGGTAAACAGACAAAAGTCCTCTCCCACACTGCTCTCAGGCAGTTATTTCCAGCCCTTGGGTGTTCAGTCATCACATAAACCTTGGGGTTCAGGGGCTGTATTTGCACTCAGCATAGCTGGCTGTCAAAGCACGATCGTGTGTTCCAAGGCTTTGACATCATTTTGTGTCCTTAYGAGTGAGCTCGGGTGGTTTGACCCCAGCTCTGTGTGCAGAGCCATCACCTCCAGCTGTGCAGAACTTTCCAGAAATGCTCTGYCTTATCCTCTTCAGGCTGCCTGTCCCCAACCCTGGCCCTGTGCAGGCCGGCAGTGGCAGCCACATCCACGGTGTCAGGGAGGACAGTCAAATTGAGGATAATCAGGTTTTTCTCAAACCTGTCTTATCTGACTTCCAAAGCTGCTTGCTCTTGTGTTTCTCACTTTTTTTTTTTTTTTTTTACTCTCAATGCGATTCTCCACCTGAGAACAAGCTGGTGGAAAGCTGGTGTGACTCAGGTGCCTGGAGAGAACTTGTGAAGCTGCCATCACACGTGTGCTTCTGACATCTTTGATCTTTTCTGTCATCCCTGAGGTGTTTGATTTTATCTAATTTTCCCACATGCTTTTTACCATTTCTACCCATCTCTCTATCTTTTCTCTCCATCCTTTACCTGCACAAACTGTTTTTCCCCAGGAAGTGATCTTGGTTTGTAATGCCAGAGGCTGGTTGCTCTTTTTTCCTCCAGAAAAGTGGGGCAGAAGATTAAGTTTTACTGCTGGGAAAGTGCTGAACTGTCTTCTCACCTGCTGCCTGGTGAAAGGAGGGCAGAGGAGCAGAGCTATGGCAAAAATCAACTTGTAAAATGCAAATCCAGTGCAACATTGTAAGGCCTGGCTGCTTGCAGAGGGAATTTCAGTTTTTCCTACAACACCAGGAACAGAAATCTTTGCGGTCACAACGCTCCTCTCTGCCCACAACTCCATTTAGGAATTTTAAAAATTAGTGTGGCTGGTGAAATCCTTGCTCTGGGCTGTTCAGCCCTAAAGCTGCACCAGCTCTGAGCTTTGCCAGATCTGAACATCAGTGGGTGACCGCAGCGAGAGACCCGCAGGAGCACGGCTGGCAGTAACAATGAATGGCTGAACTTTGTGTATTACAGAGCTATTTATAAGTGATTTATTGTGTTTTCTCAGTGTTGGGCTTGGCAGGGGCTGCAGGAGTGTTMTGCAGGGCTGGGCTGTGTGGTTACACTCTGCACACAGCAGGGCTGGGCTGTTCTGGCCACTGGCACCGGCCAGCATTTGCAGGCACAGTCATGGCAACYGCATGGAAAGCCAGATGTGGATTTCCAGTGCCATGTGGTCCAGAGGTTTTGTGTTAAAATCTGGCACGAGGCTCCCTGGATCGAAAGAGGCCATCTCTGAGGAGCCTCAGGAGTCAAAGTTGAATTTATTTCTTTCTGATTTGCAGGTATCGGTTACAAAGTGATTAAAAACAAAGCCATTACCATTTTATGGCTTCTATAGCTCCACTGAGAAGTGTTTTTTTTTAAAAAACTGGCTCTTCACACCTCTGCTCACTTATGGAACACCACCAGGCTCCTCCAAAACCCATTGTGGTTGTACAAGAGTGACAGCAATGATTTAATATCTCCCTCCCCTACACTTACGTCTGCCTGTGTCCCTTCCCCTCATCCCTTTCCTGGACAAAATTGTAACTTTGGGGTGAAAACTGTGGCAAAAGGTAAGGAAAAGAGTTTGAGCATTGTAATATTGAAGGTACTTGGCACCTCTGGGTGAGAAACCTCACTGAATTGGCTGGTGTGAGAGCCCAAACTGTGGCTTGCTAACCCCTTTAAATCTTAAATTCTGTGGCACCTGGGCTCAGGATTTTCCAGTGGACATCGAGCAGAAATGCCACAAACCTCACACGTGCAGAGTTCATCAGCTGTCTCTTTCTTCCTTGATTTGAACAGGCTSCTGAACAATAACCAGATAAAACAAATCGTGAGAAGATCCTTTGAAGATCTGGAGAACCTGAAATACCTGTGAGTTGGTAGCTCAGTAATTTATTAACCTCTTTAAAATCTAACAACCCCCTTTTACTGTGTGCCAGTCAAGGAGGTGTTTTCTGTGTTTGGAGTTTCTGGATGTTAAAGTTGGTGTCAGAGGTATACAACACTGCCCTGAAATCCAGGCAGCAAGTTCTGCTTCGGGTTGAGGGTTGCTGCTGTTTCCTGTGACTTTTTAGAACACAGCTGCTGATCACTTGACCTAACACTCTTCCCTTTCTCTCCTCTTGAAAGCTACCTTTATAAAAATGAAATTCAGAGCATCCAGCAACATGCCTTCCGTGGGCTRCGCTCCCTGGAACAGCTGTAAGTACAGATGAGCCTTGTTTGTGTGCTGTGTTCCTGGGGTTTGGAGAGCATCAGGGCTTAGCGAGGGGTAGGATGAAGCTTCTGCTGTTTTATCATCCAGATTTGCCAGACTACCCTGGGTTCATTTGAAAACAGCTGCTCTGAGTGCTGCTTTGGGTTAGTTAGCACTGAGGTCTCTTCCTGCTGATRTTCCATGTGTTTTCTCCTGCCCCTAAACCTCTGGAGCAGAGGAAAAGCCCAGCTGTGCTTCTGAATTCCAAGGATGTGATGATGGGAGGGGATGAGAGTTTGAAGCAGGGAGAGGGCAGTGCTCTGCTGGATTTGTGTCTGCTGTGGGTCAGATGTGGTCCTTTGCTTGAACTGAGGGTGCTGCTTGCGGTTTCTCTCTCTTCCTCACCAATAAAATGGTGGTGGTCCCATGCTGTAAAGCATCTGGAAATTGCAAGGGGGAAGATGGTGGATCCAAACAAAGTAATGACCTTCCCTCAAGCTGTGTGGCACTCTCTGATGATTCTGGGGTGAGGGGAGCCTCGTGTGCTTCCCTGGCAGCTGGAGTCCATCCCAGTGATACTCCAACAATCCTTTTTTCTCCTCCTTCTGTGCATGGCAAAGTTGTGCTGTTCATTCAAAGAAGTTTTATTTATTGACTCTTAGTGCCCTGTGTTCAAGGTGAGATGGGCAGACTGAGATCTGACTCTCCTGAAGTGTCTTTCTAAACTGGGATTGGGTTTTTCATGCTTGGGACTGCTGGGGAGAGTGTGAGCTTGGATATTTGAATMATGGAAACATGGAATGGTTTGGGTTGGAAGGGAYCTTAGAGCTCATTTCATTTCCACCCCTTCCACAATCCCAGWTTGCTCCATGCCCTGCCCAGCCTGGCCTTGGACACTTCCAGGGATRGGGCAGCCACAGCTCCTCTGGGCAACCTRAGCCAGGACACCCTCACAGGGAACAATTTCATCCTAAATAATCAAAATATCAGAATTATTTGCTTCACTGGAGAACAGGAACCAAAGGCGAAACCGTTCTAATTAATGAATTGTTCCCAGATGCAGCATTTATAGGGCTGGAATGTGARGATTTTACTGTAAAAGGAAGAGAATCCAGTTTGTTCTTCAGTTGGCAGCACCAGAGGAAAGAGCACAATTGGAAGTTTCAGGCAGTCCTAGCAATAGGTGTGCCACCAACCCTGTGCACAGTGTGRTTTTTCATCAGCCAGCTCAGCAAGGATGCCTGGGAGAAAATTTAGGAAGCTGAAACTGGCTCTAGGCTGAGCTTAGAGAGCTGGTGCTGCCCACAGGGATATTTTAGCAATGAGCGYTCCAGACTTGATGTCAYGARTAAAAGAAAAAAAMCAAAAAACCAACAAACCCCACAAAACCAACAAACAACCCCGCTGAAAGTCCCATCTGTTTTCAATCCCAGGCAGGCTTAGCTCCAAAAGAATTAGCTTTGCTCAAATCCTACCCCATTTTCCTGTCCCCTACGAGCCAGMTTTTCAAGAAAAAGTATAACCCCGTTGATGGACAGGATCAGATGCTTTCCTCAAGGTCCAAAGCAATCTCAGCAGACATCTGAGACTGATTAGAGCACATCCCTCTGTTCCCCACTGTGACCCTCTGGTGCAGAATCTGAGTCACCATCTCCCAGTTTGTGCTCTGATACCAGACCATTTATCATGAATCCTTCCATTACMAATCAAACAGCCATGTGGAGGCTCAGGCAATTATTTCTCCATGCAGTCAGCTACAATAGCAGAATGAGTATTTGTAGATCTGTGTTTCATCTGTGTCTGCTGTGAAATTTATGCCTGTGCAAAATAAAGGGGAAGAGTTTAGGCAGCTTTGGGGCTGTACAAAATCCATCTAAAGGTTAGGAATGTATCAGATTTGCTGGTGGATGTCACAGCTCCTGGTGGAATAACAGACAAATGCAGGCTGGAAAGACCTTTGGATGTCTCCACCTTCAGTGAGGACCTATTTCAAAGTTTATGGGGTTGTTCAGGGACTTTTTCTACAAATTAATACTCAGCAAACTCGTAATCCACTCAGAATTGTTGTAGTTCCTAGGATGGGAACAAGTGCATTGTCATAAGGCTGTTTTTCCCTCCCTGATAACCCAAGGATGTATTGAAAGGGAAAATTCCTGTGCCATGCTTGGATGGCAGCAGCTGCTGCTTCATGTACAGTCATTTCCTCCTGTTAATGGTCTTCAGGGAAGAGCAAATCAGCAAATCTTGCCCTTTTTCTGGCTGTGTTTGGGTTTCTTTAGAGAGACTAAATAATTGACAGGATAGGGAACAGCCAGATTTGTATTTTAATTTGCAATCTGTGTGATTTCTGTGTGATTTCTGTGACACAGGTACCTGCACTTCAACAACCTGGAAAGTCTGGAGCTGGAGACTTTCAGTGACCTGCCTAAACTTGAAAGGCTGTGAGTAAAGATGGGATATTTCTTGGGACTAAGAGGGTGAGGAAAAGGGGGAAAACCCTTTTCTTTGTGTAGCAGTTTTGGTAGCATGGAGTGGAATCTTCAAAATGCAAAAAGAAACTTCTTTAAAGAAAGAAATTTTACATAATTGCCAAGTAGGAGGGTGACTGGGGATGTGAAGGGAATTTCCCATTTTATGTGATGTTCAGGTTTCCATCTAAATAGGAGTAAATTTGCAGAAAGTCCTACAGCTGGTCAAGCCAAGWGAAATTTTACTCTGAGCATAAGGTCAGCAACATTAGTCACTGCTGGGCAGAGTAAGCAAAAAAAGGGGGTGGAAAAGGGATAAAGTCAGAAGAAAGTCTAACAAGAAAAACACTCATCCTTCTTGAAAGCAGTAAGGAAATGGAGTCTCCAGCTCCCCAGGATTGCTCCTAGCAGTAATGGAACCACCAGGACAACAATCCATGTGTGGTTCCCCCTTCACAGAGAAACCAGCAGACTTTTCTATGCTGCGTGGAAATGTGCCTTATACCCACACATGCCAAGGAAATAAAAACTGTGGGATCCCACACCCTTAGGAAAATTCAGACCTGGATCAGTGCAYGGCTGATCTCAGTCACTGTATTGGATCCAACAAAAATTCTGGATTTAAATTTTAAAGGAAGATTTGTCAGCATCCAAGCTGGGCAATCAGGCTGAACTCTGGTGCACACGTGTGTGTGAAGACATTTGCACTCGAGCKGTGCTGTTTTGTGTTCCCTCCTGTTCTACAACCCACTCAAATGGCTTCATGTCTTTTATCAATGGTCCCTTATGAGCTTTAGATGTAACCAGCATAACTAAATTCCCCCATCATTAGGGGAATGGGGAGTTAATCATCCCTCCTTGGTGCCCACCGATGAATTTTAGTTCGATCAGGGCTTTTCCCTAAGACTTGGGAAGACTTATCTATATGCCAAGATTCTGGAAGTGAGAATTTGCCTCAGTTTTGTTCAGAGTTAAGACCAGCTTAGGCAACTGTTGTCTGAATTAGATTTGCTCATGGATTTGGGTTAAAAACCACACAGAGTCTAAGGCAGGAGTTGTCTGACTCCAGTGGCTGCCCTTGTGAAATCATCACATCATCTCCACGTGGAAAGGAAAAGGTGCCTTCTGAACTGAAGCTGCCCCAGGCCCAGAAAATAGAGGGTGGGTCCAGTCTGAGGGGATTTTGTGCCCTTTCTCCTCCCGTTGCAGGGAAACTCAAAGGGTCCAGTTTAAACCTGTTCCATCACATCCTGAGTCACCGTTTCCAGCCCACGCCCGCTCTCAGCTCTGGTAGATTACATCACACCCACCAAGGGATGAAATCCCTCCAGCTCATGGAAAAAAAACACAGAAATTCAAAAACTGAGCTCCGTTTTGATGGGCAACCTTTGCATTTAAACAGAGTTGTGACCTGGGGTGTTAATCACAAATACTGAATAATGTTTTGGCATGGCTTCTCCCACTGCAGATTCTTGCACAACAACAAGATTTCCAGGATTCATCCAGGGACATTCTCTCAACTGGAATCCCTCAAACGGCTGTAAGTAAAAAACATTGCCTGCAAAGAGGACTTGTTTATCTTCAATCAGATGGGCAGGACCCGAGGAAGAATGTGGCTGGTTGGCAAAGCTCTTAGTTGTTGCACTTCTAAAGCCACTGCAAAGTTTATAAAACAGTTTGGATTGGACCTGAAAGCTTATTTAACCAGTTAGAAGTTTCTTTATGCTTGTGTCTAATTATAATCAGCTTACAACTTAATAATGCCACAGGAATGAACGTTCCTGGAAAGTCTTCACAACGGTTTGAGCCCATAAAACATCCTTAAAAAATGTAGAAAGTCCAGGTCAAAGATATGACCTAGAGCATGTCTGCAGATCAGTATCTAACATGGAAAGAAAAATCATGGTCATAAAAGAAAAGGCTTGTTTTCTAGATTGAAATTAGTCAGAGGGGTGCCAAGGTGCATGATTCTCTTTCCATGCAGGAATTCCCCAGTGTGCTATTCCCACATAACCAGTCTGTCTCTTAAGCTGACTTCTTTCTTGCTTAAATGTCCAGAGCTTTCCTTTGGTTTTATGATCTCTGGAAATAAGCTCTATGATGTGTTGGGGGAGGAAAAAAGATTGCAAATGGTAAAGAATTTTGGTGTTTTGCCATGATTTTCAAGTGCAATAAAATAATGTATTTCTGACTGCAGCCCTCAGTGATTTCTGCAAGCAGGTAAAATGTTTCACATCTCTTTAACAGGGAATATCTGGTGAAATGCTGTCTGTAGGTGCCAGAGAAAAAGCTGGGGTGTCTATAAAACGCTTGGTCATGGCCCTGTGTGAAACCTCACATTCTCAAATATGTGACCCTGAAAGTGTTAGACTTTTATTCCTTTTTTTTTTTTTTTTTTTTTTTGATGGCCCAGACCCATCGGCTGTAAAACTGTCAGTGGGGAAAGTGGCACAAACTAATCCCTCTGCTGTCCTTATTTATCCTCATGGATAGCACTGCTCGTAGGAATGAGGTCAGCACAGGGAAGAGCCTGGGGGCACTGGGAGGTCACTGGAGCTCCACTTGCTGTGGTTCAGGCTTGTGTTGCAGCAATAAAAGTTCCTCCAGTTGTGCAGAAATGCTGCAAACCCTCACAGCCGGTTACAGAAAGGGACAGATCCCATCCACACATAAATCAAGGGGGAGGTTTGCTTGGAGCTAAAAGAGAAAAGCTGTAACGGAGGACGTTCTTATAGAATTCTGCAAAGCTTGAAATCTCCATCCCAGAGTAAACCCCAAAGTTTCAGTGTTTAAATTATTAACCTAGTTTAACTGGAAAATTTCTGTTTGAAACTGGAATAGAGTATGGTAATGTTGGTTTTACAATTAAATCCTTCTACTCGGTTAAGCATCCTAGTTAACCATCGTGTCAATGAGATATCTCMGATTTTTATTAGGGATATGATGAAATGCAGGGAAAACCACCCAAGTGACCCTTCACTCTGGAGTGTGGGGGAAAGGGGCCCCACAAGCCCTGATTCTGAAACTCAGCCAATTATTGTGTATGACTGAGGCCTGGGAAAAGAAARGGAGTGTTAACAGCCTACRTGGAGGAGGAATGCTGCATCCTTGAGAAAAGCATATTGGAATGTAGAATTGATAACGCAGGTGGCTGGAAATTATAAACATTACTAATACTGTAGCTTTTGCAAACTCACCAATTATGTTCTGATTACTAATTAAACAGCTGTCTCTTGACCGATGTATGCTTGACACAAATGTATACTCTGGTTGCTAAAGTGGATAAAAGAGATTTGTCCCACAATAAAGTCCTTCTTTCTCTCTGTTTTTTTCACCCACTTTTTGTGTGTTTGTATCTATTCTTTTTTGTCGCTGTTTGGCCAGCAGCGACACTGGAGGACTGCTCCTCTCCTGTGCCCTGGAGAAGGAGCCAGGGCAGGAGTTTGGGCACTGAGCTGCCTTTTCCCTGGCTGTTTGCAGGCGGCTGGACTCCAACTCGCTGTTCTGTGACTGTGACCTGCTGTGGCTGGCGGAGCTGCTGCAGAAATACGCGGAGCAGGGCAGCATCCAGACCGCTGCCACCTGCGAGGCTCCTCGAGAGCTGCACGGCCGCTCCATCGTCACCCTGACTGCCCAGGAGTTCAACTGTGGTGAGCGAGSCCAAACCCCTCCACAGGTCACCCTCATTCCCTGGGGCTGGGCTTTGCTCTGGGAATTGTTCACTCCACCCCTTTCCCTTCCTCTTCCCTCTGCTGGCATGATGATATCTCCCTCCTTCGCTGCAGAAATGGGAAAATCCCAGTGGGGTTGCAGCATTCCCAGAGGTGTTGGAGACAGCTCTATTTTGGCTGGTTGTCTTGGTTTTTGGATAGAGCAGGGCTGGTAAAGAATCTGCTGCAACAGTGGCTAAACCAAGAACCAGAGGAAATATCCCACATTGGACTGAACAGAAAGGGAACACTGGGAGAGCTGGAAACCMCTGGAAACCTGWGGAARARMATTARTAGATATGTAGCTGAATGCTTTGTTTGACTGCGGTGTGACTGATGGCATTTGTTAGGCTGTTGTTCTTTAARTTTAGAATTTTAAATTGGGTTTTATTCTGAAAAGCCCTAAAATTAATTATTTCACACAGAAAAAGGCAAAACTCTGATTTTTTTTAAGTGGAGGTAAGACAAAACTCTGATTTTTAAGTGGAGGTTGGCACAAGTGTTCTTGGGAACTTCACTGCTGGTAGAGTCAGTTTGAGAAATTCCCCCTCACATGGGCTGGCTGTTAGCATCCCTCCTGGAAATGCCAGTCCAGCTGTGCCTGGGCCTGCTGTGAGCCAAATGTGTGAGCTCAGCTGGATTTTCAAGAGCTCTGCATTGAATTCAGCTTGTTTTTGTATAAAAAACATGACCATTTCACAGATTAATTTAGGGCACAGCCATGCAAAGAGTTGAGTTGGCACAAACGGGTCTGTGACCTCGAGGGAGGGGGAATAGGAAGRGCCCAGGGAAAGCAGCTGGGGACACATGGAATAGCTGTGCCACACAACAAGCTGTCCCCAATGCTCTCCCAGTGCCACAGTGCAGCTGTTAGAGCAAATTTGTTCTGGTTTAGGCATGGGCACACAGTGGGATGTCTGTCAAATTAGCCAGAGCACCTGGTGGGAAGATTTTGCTGGTGTTTGGCTCTCACTCTGGTGGCGTGCCAGCTGGGAAGACAAATGACAGAGAGTTCAGTGCAGAGCTGTGCCCGTGCAGGTGGCTGATATCTGAGTCTGTCTGAAAGCTGCTGCTGCCATKAACCCGTGCCTTTGAGCAGCTGTGAACCAGAGGGACAAATCTGCCCTGGGTCCCTGTTTTGTGCTGTGGGGCTGCGCTGGGTTTGGGCTGCGCTGCCTTTGCCTTTGGGCATTTTTTCTGACCTTTTTGTCTAAAGATTGAGGACACCRGCCTTCCACTGGAGGAGGTGAGAGGTCTCAATTTTAGGAATAATCCAGCTGGCTTTACTGGATTTCTGGTGAGCTTGCAGATAGTGAAATGGGCAAGCTTTTCACTGAATCAAGATCAAGCACTCCAGGGCTTGTCCATGATTTCCTCCCTATTTTAGCACATCCTTTCAATGTTTGACTTGTTTAGTGCTTGAGAACATCTCAAAGTGAGGCTCACAGTGAAAGGTTTGGCTGATATGGGTCAGATGATGCGTTAGGGACAGAAGGAATGAAATCCTGTTGGGAGGGAAGTGCTGAGGTTTGCAGGGAGCTGGCTGTGTGTTCAGGTGGAGCTGCAGAAAAAACAGCCAAGTGAGGATGCCACTGACTTCTTTGCTTATTGGGGGTAGACTGGGACCAGCTCTTTAAGGTACCACTGTCCAGTCAGGGCTSTGGGAGCTGATCCACTGCCCAAAATACTGAGAATGGGAACAGCAAYTCCAATTCCCCAGGGCTTTTAGTGAGCTCAGGTGAATGATGCTATTCCTTCAAGACATTTGCAYRTCTTAGTGAGAAGTTTTGGGCTGGYTCTGAGCAGATGCTGYTGTGCCTGGGGCTCTGCTGGTGCCTGTTTGATGGAATATTTCAGGATGGGAGTTACAGRATGGGAATTTTGTGCCCCACCATACCCCAATTTGGCTGCAGGTGGTTTTGTGCTGCTTTGGACTGGGTTGTGTTCAAATGGTGTTTTTCAGAGAGGCCTCGAATAACCTCAGAACCCCACGACGTCGATGTGCTCTTAGGAAACACAGTTTATTTCACCTGCAGGGCAGAAGGAAACCCAAAGCCTGCCATTATTTGGCTGCACAACAAGTAAGTCACATGCAAGGAGCCCTGGGGTGGGAAAGGTTTTCAAGAACTGAGCTCTTCAGTGCCTGCCTGTAATTACAAAGGCTGTTTCACACAATGTTA
>NW_026623291.1:2849813-2864662 GCF_030028575.1 Malurus melanocephalus
AAAAAAAAGGAAAAAGAAATGGTTATTCCATGGGTTATATTTACCTTCCTTTTAACTGCATTCTCTGGTGACCACGTAATCCAAGTGGTGTTTTCATCTGCATTTGAAATATTTCATCTGCATTTGTAATGGATTCCAAGAGCTTATAACTTTCCTATAAACATGCTCTGCAGGCTGAAAGCAGTTGTCTTTTGATCAGGAAAAAAATAAAATCAGTGTTTCATGTTGCTCTCAGCCACCATCCTTTCCATTTGTTAACTGCTGAAATGCATCTTACTAAAAGCTGATCGTGCTAGGTATGAGGCTTTTATTTCAAAAGGGAAAAATCTCTGTGCTCCACTGAAGGACAGAATTTGCAAATTAGTRTATAGGTTTTGTGCTAGATGCCAAAGTGTTCTGGGAAATGCTGCACAATAAAATATTCTGTGCTCAGGCAGTTGCCCACAGTGGAAGTGAAGCTGCTTTGCAGCTTTACGAGCTTCTCTGTCTGGTGAAGCCTGAGCAGGGCTCAGTTATTAATAAAAATGATCAATGTGTGCTTCTTCAGCAAACCCCCCACCAGGCAGAGTTTCAGCCCAGAGCMAAAGTTTATGGCTGAGTTAAGTCCCTTTGGAAGGAAGGTTTTGTTAGGGAAAAGCTGGCAGGCTCCCAAAGACAGCATTGTAAGAAGGGTAATGATAATAAATGCTCCACAAACGAGATAGGACTGCACTGAGGAAACACCAGGGGAATTAAAAAAATGCCCAGCAAGTGGATTAGATTGCAGAGTGGGTTCAGCCTTTGTCCTAAGGGGAGAGAGGTCTTTTCTTCCCTTTCAATCATCTGCAGCCATCCAAGATTCCTTCGTGTAGGGACAAACGGGATGCAGCACCGGGACCTTCAGCCACGGGCTGGGATCCAGGAGTCACAGGTCATTGCAGAGAGAAGGAAGATGTTTCACAGCTCTTGGGCTGGATTGGAGTCCAAGCTGTTTTGGGGTCTCTTGGTGACTTTTCAGAGGTTTTTTGCTCCCCTGAGGCCTTTGAGCCTCGAGTTTGAATAGCAGTGGCTGCACACAATACCAGCATGAATCCATTGGTAAATTTGCATTTTATGAGTAAGGAGAACAGGCTTTCCAGGCMAGGATGCCCTGACAATGGCAGTGATGCTGTGACATGGGAACAGAGTGCTCTCCTGATGGGCTGTAAATGTCCTGTGCAATCAGTGGGGAGAGAAAAAGCAGCTCACCCAGGGAGTAAATCGGAGCTGGAGCTGCAGTTCAGTGCTGTGAATCAAAACTCTGATTTCTGCAAATTTCACACAGTCTCAGAATACCTCCAAGAAACACCAACTTACTGCAATGCAAGCAAAGCCCCCAGACCCCCAGCAGCTCGAGGGGGACCCACCAGCCTTTATTCCTTTCAGATTTTGCCTGTTTGTGGCTGTTTTTCAGCAATAAGATYGACATGAAAGACGACAACCGCCTGAACCTGTTGCAAGATGGGACCTTGATGATCCAGAACACCAAGGAGTCGGACAAAGGCGTCTACCAGTGCATGGCCAAGAACATTGCAGGGGAGGTCAAGACACAGGAAGTCGTGCTGCGCTATTTTGGCACCCCATGTAATTGAGCTTTGTGCACCCCTTGATCAGCCACTTCGGGTTGGGGATGGGAGAGGAGCTAAATCAGAGCCAGTCCCAGCTTTGTGTGTGCCAAAATGTTCTTGGTGTGCTGGGGGAGAGAGTGGCTGACAGCCAAGAGAGGCCTGAATTTCAGGGGTTCCCACTGGAGTGGGGAAAGGGGAGCTCTGAGATTTAATGTAATTTGGGACCAGGGAGGGACTTTGAGGTCTGGGATGAATTCTGCAGCTTGGGGTGAAGGGGACACAGGTGTGGGGGTGCTCCAGCACTGAGTGAGGGGGTGTGAGGAGGTGGCAGGAAGACTCTGGGGGCATTGCTCACAGTGAGGATTTGGATGCCAGGGAAGAACCAGGGGACTGCTGGCTGGGTTGCAGAGGAGTCCAWGCAACTCTGGCAGGCAGCAGAGCTGRTTTCTAAAGCTCTCCTTTCCTTCCAGCCAAGCCCACTTTCGTGATCCAGCCGCAGAACACCGAAGTTCTGATTGGGGAAAGTGTCACCCTGGAGTGTGGGGTCTCTGGGCACCCTCACCCTCGCATCAGCTGGACCCTGGGCACGGGCTCTCCGTTGCCACAGGATTCCCGTTTCACCATCACCAGCTCTGGAGGGCTCTTCATTCAGAACGTCACCTTCTCGGACCAGGGGCAGTACAACTGCAACGCCAGCAACTCTGAGGGATCCATCCAGGCCACAGCAAGGATCATAGTGCAAGGTGAGGGGCCCCAGGCTGATCCTGTGACAATTCTATGACTTTTCTGGGACACAGCATTTGGRTGGTTTTAAGTCTTGTGACTGATTCTGCTCCCTTTAACTCCCTGAGTTTGCTGAGTGTGTTTCCTGCTGCTCAGTCACTGCTTTTCCTTCCAGATTCTCCCAGGTTTCTCGTCATTCCCACTGATCAGACAGTGACAGAGGGACAAAGTGTGGATTTCCCCTGCTCTGCTGAGGGTCACCCTCCCCCAGTGATTACCTGGACAAGGGCAGGTACTGCCTCACTTGGCTCGTGGTTTCTCTCTCCCATTGCAGGGGTGGCACAGGACAAATTGTGAACAGAGCAGAGCCAGTCCCACTGGGAGGTAGGGTACAGATCACCAAGGATGGTGTTAAGCACTGAGGAAGGAGCCTCTGAGGTCTCTGTCACAAGGAAGGAGTGTGCTGGTTTTCATCTACATGAAACCCATGGAAAGCCTCAAACTTCTTCCTGCAGTGGCTTCCCAGCTCCTCTGGAAAGGCGGGGTCTGGACACTCCAGGTCAGTGGATGCCAATCACAGAAATGTTGGAGCTGGAAAAGACCCCTAAGATCATCAATTCCAATCTTYAACCCAACACTGCCATGTTCACCACCACCATGTTCCTAAATGCCAGATCTGCACAATTTTTATAACACTTTTAGGATGATGGTTCCACCACCTCTCTTGGCAGTACCACAATGTGCCATTTGTCATTGTCCTCGATGTGCTGCCCTCAGAGAGCACAGAAGGTCACCATTCACTGACACACCTCAGAGTTTTCTCTTAGCTTAGGAAAAAAGGATTTTGGGACAACAGGTGGTGGTAAACTTTTAAAGTCTCAAATAATTGTTAGCGCTGGCTCCAGTCAGCTGATCTCATCCAACGTTTTCTGGGAGAGAAGCCAATCATGCTTGGCCCAGAGGTCCTCCAACTTTTCCTTATGCTTCACAGGCCGTAATTAATGGTTTAGTGCTGTGGAGAGTTTGTGGGTATTGTGTTCCAGCTTCCACAGCAATGRCCCTGACGCGGAGTTAAGAAGGACCAGCTGAAATTCTGCTCTGCCAGCATGTTCTCCATCTCCTTTAACCTGTTTTCCTCCACTTTCCAGAAAGTATATTTTAGACACTTGGGAAGGAGCACAGTGACAAGAAGAAAGGATTATAGCTGCTTTGCAACCAGGTTTGCACTCAGCAATTCAAAAATCTAAAATCAGCCTGGCTTTACAATGTTTTCACATGCCAAAAGCTAAACAAGAGAAGAGATGGAGCACTGATCATCTCAAAGCCACTTTTGACAGTGTGGGGGGATTTGGGCTGAATAAATAGAGGATGAATAAATGGAGGAAAATGAAGTATATAAAAAAGAAGTTGCTAAACTGTTAAGTTTCGATAATTTTATTTGGATTTTTTATAGCAGTTTAGTTTTCAGCTTTTCTCCTGAAACAGAGAAAATATTGAAACAACAACAAGTTTCCAAAGCAAAGAACATCAGACCAACAAATTCAGAAAGGCAATGCCAAATATTCCCATWTATTTGATGAAATAGCCACCTTGGATAATTGAACAAAGGTCAATAAATCTGCAGGCTACAATAAGAAAATACTGTGGAGGAAAGAAAAAGGGTTCCAGCTCTTTGCAGCTGATCAGATAACTCAGTGTGCTAAAGATGGTGTTTCAGGGCAGTTGATGTTGGGAAGGAAATGAAATGTGCAACTCACAMAGACCCCTCCAGTGATGGTGATGCCTTCAAAATCTAGAAACAAAACAACAYGATTTTGAGACAATATTAATATAGGAAGTAATATAAAAGCAGGTCTTTAATTGAAGGCCTCCAGGGGCAAATATGGCAAAATGCACAGTGGAAATGCATTGAAAATGCACATGTGTCGAAGCACATGTGACACAGGGCAGTACAGTTTTAAAAGTTCAGCAAATTAGCATAACTGACAAGAAACACAGGTAGTGAATTAATTCCCTCTCTTTGTTCAACCCCTCTGCAGCCCCCTCCCTGCTAGTTATGTCTAAATCATGAGAAAGTGTCTTGSGAAGGTGTCGTGTCCTTGATTCCCATAAGAAGAAAGATTAGCAGTGTCCCTCAGGAATTTTTTTGTCCAGTAGGAAAAGTGCTGGAGTTAGGAAACGCTATAACTACACAACAACAGTCTACACAGCCGCGAATAGACGCGAAGGATATACAAAAGCAAAAAATCATTTTGGCATCCATGGGATGAGGAATATCCATGGAATTAAGGAGCCTGTCTCTCTCCCAGGTGGGCCTTTGCCGAGTGACCGGCGGCACAGYGTCCTGTCCACGGGCACCCTGCGGCTGGCGCGGGTGGCCCTGCACGACCACGGGCAGTACGAGTGCCACGCCATCAGCGCCATCGGGGTCAGCACCCGCCCCGTGCAGCTCTCGGTCACCCCGCGAGGTGAGCTGGGCACCACGGGTGTGGAGGTGGGGATGGTAATTCGGTGTTGTGGTGAATAACCGGGCRGGGAGGTGCTCCCTTCACTGTGGGGTGGGGGTTTGCTCTTCCCTGGGAGCAGATATCCAGCCTGGAGAGCTCCATCAGCTGGTGGGAAACGTTGGAGAGCATTCCAGAGCGCCAAGGTTTGTAAATTGGAATAAGCTGCTGCAGTTTGGGAGATGTCCTTGAGAAAATTGTTTTGCTTAACTGATAACTGCACAATTTGCAAAAAAATTGTATTAATTAAATAATTACTATTTTTTTTTCTGTTTTAAAATTTTGTTTTTCCTACAGAATTAATTGTAAAATTCTTTTTTCCAACAAAATTCTCTGCTAAATAAAATGTTTCCTTCTAGCAAACATGTAACTCTGGCTCTAGATGCATTTGTCTTAAACGTTACCTGCCAGGTCATAGGTTCAATCTAAATTTAGGTATTCTAAGATCAAGACGGTAAAACATAAGTCACACAGGGATGCTTTTGCTTAATTAAAGCTTAATTTCTTTTTTTTTCCTTAATTTTTAAAAGCTTTTGCCTAATTTTCTCTTTTTTTTCTTTTTATATAAATATTTTTTCTAAATAAACTTCCCTGCTTGTTCACAAATGGCAGGGTTTTACAAATGGAAGACTGGAGGGAAGGAAACTTCCTAAAAGCATGAAATTAGCGAAGTTTGAAGCACAGAATTCACAGAATATTTTAAGACCAGCAAGATCAATATAATTACTTAATCTGGCCTGAATAACACTTTGAGAGAACCTTATCTGATAATTCCTTGAACAAATCATGATCCCTGTTTCAGCTGGAGCATCTTTTCTAGAAAGCCTTTGAATTAAGGATTTTAAATGATGCAGCACATTCCTGTGTGATTGCCCCAAGTAGAGATGCAGAAGAGCAGAAAATAATGAACATAAATTACATAAATTACATAAATTAATGAACAGAGAGCTTGGTAACGAGACAGAGAGCATGGGCTGAGCTGCTGCCCCTCTGCAGAGCCCTTGCAAGAGCAGCAGCTCTGCTTTGCCCATGCGGAGACGATTTCTTACTCACAGTTTTCTCAATTTTCCTTGATGCATTTTTTACCCCAGTGACCCTTTTCCCCCGTGTYGCACAGTGATCCCGGTGTTCCTGCAGCCCCCCCAGGACCTGGTGGCAGAGACAGGCCAGGACGTTGCCATTTCCTGCGCTGCCCAGGGAGACCCTCGGCCCACCATCACCTGGGTCAAGGTACGTGAGGATTTCACATCACTGGGGAGAGGGTCGGCTCCTCTGGGAGAGAATAAAACCACTCTGTCCTTCAACACCTCTCCCAGCTTCATTAGTCACAGCAGTTTGTGTGGGGTGAACACTGACATTTTTTTGCTGATTTGGGGACATTTAGACTTAATTTTGTGCTGTGAAGTTTCTGTGAGAGCATCAGAGCCCCATCTGTGTGGGGTGTCTGTGCCCTGTGGGGTGTTTTTGGTCTGCACCAGGGGAAGGAGCTGAGCAGGGCCCTCCTCACCCTGGCTCCTGTCAGGAACAGGTGTCCTTGGAGTTCTTTCTGGTTTCTCTGGAAGAGCAATGCTAACATCTGGTGGCCACATTTGTTCATCACATCCCTCCCTGGGTTTGCTGAGCAGGCTGAAGGCTGGGCTGGTGGGGAGCTTTCCATGCTCTGACAGCTCTTCTGTCCTTTGMTGGCGCAACAGGAGGGCATCCAGATCACCGAGAGTGGCAAATTCCACATCAGCCAGGACGGGACCCTCTCCATCCAGGACCTGGGTGTGGCTGACCAGGGCAGATACGAGTGCATAGCACGGAACCCKTTTGGCTTCACCTCSAGCGCCATGCAGCTCACCATCACCGGTACCGTATCCCCGTGCAGCCCCCGAGCCTCCYCTGGCTCCTGTGCTGACAGCTACCCTGTGCCCAGATTAATTATGGAAGAAATGATTTCTTCAGCTTCTTTGCAGACAGGTSCCTTGGATCGGAATCCCTCGGTTGGGAAAGCCCACGCACCTCCCAGCTGCCCCTCGCTGTTTGCTCAGCTGAGCTGAAGGTGTTGTCTTAAACCTCCTCCTGCAAGCCCAGCTGTCAGTGTCCATGTAGTTATTGCCTCTGCTGGGAGGGAGAAACTTATTAAAATGTGCCAACACGCTCACAAATCATCACAAAACCTCATGTGCCGGGGGAGGGAGGAGCAGAGCAACACTGTCTGTGAAAATACGGGGGTTTAAATGTCTGCTCAGACATGGAATCACAGAACCACAGGTTCAAAAAGGTTGGAAAAGGCCTCCAAYATCATCAAGTCCAACCTTAGACCAAATATCACTACTGGGTATGGGAAATAGGTCTCTGGTTTTCGAGCTGCTGATCCTTGTTTTAGGGAAGCTGTAATGAGTGAGGAGGAGCTGCTCTGCTCTGCTGGTCAAACCATAGGTCAGGAGTGGAAATTGTACCTCTTAGAGGGTAAGGAAAGCTGGCAAAGGAAAAAAAAAAATAAAGGCAAGCAAAAAAGTTTAAAATATAAGTAAAGAGCTGTTCCAGCAATAGCCAGAGTGAATAGTGAGTCACTCGTCAGATTAATTTAGTAACGTTTTCCATACAGGAGTTGTAAGCACAGARCTGAAAATGGTCTGAAATGCCTTTGTTGTTTGAAATTATTCCTGAAATAATTTCTGTGGTTTGTTCTTGATTGGTGCCTCATTTACCAGCTGACTGTAGCATACACCAGTGGCCACCTGGGAACTGGTTTGTTCAGCTCTGACAAAGGCCCTGGCTTAAAAAATGCATCCTGTAGTAATTTTAAAGAAGTGATGCCTTTMCTTCTGAAGTTATTCCAACAACAGCTTTGGGGTTTTTCTAATTTAAAATTATGTAACGGAAATGTTAACACTAACTTTTCACTATTTGTTATCATAAATATCTATTAATTATCAATCATTAATAAGTAAAATGTTCCACAAGCAGAAAACTAATGCACGAGCAATACATTTGAATTAATTTCATGGCTTTCAGAAGTACCTTTGTGGGAAGTAGGTATATTATTTTGGATTAACCCCCTGTGATTTTACATTTTCTTCTTGCAGTTTAACCACTAACCAAAACAGGCAAATTTTTGCAAAGATGTGCAGGAGAAAACTCTGAATATGCACCCACAGACATCTGAAAAAGTCACCTTCTTTTTCAGGCAGTTTACATTCTTCAGAATACTTGTGTTAATTAATTTGTGGTGTTGGTATTACAAACGCAAATGCGATTTGTTCTGCAGTGAGGCCGCTCTGGGGCTGGTGCTGGTGCACAGATTTTCTTGAGCTGGGAAGGCTCATCAATAACRAAGTAAATTGAGGGTGTTTTGTCTTTTCTTTCTGCTTTGGGAAGCCACAAACGTGGGGCGGAGCGGGGACACGTTTGTGGCCACGTCGCTGCGCGAGGCCATCAGCAGCGTGGACCACGCCATCAACTCCACACGCACCGAGCTCTTCAGCAAGTAAGTGTGGGAAGTGCCTCGAGCTGGGGCCTGAAGCAGAAAAGTGATAAAAACCCACGAGAAACGAAGCTTTCTCGAAGCTCCTTTTATCACTGACAACCCGCAAATGAAAGCTGCGGGGTTGTTTCGAGWGTTGGAGGTTGAAGCTGCGCCATGTAGGATGTGATAGAGCTTCCCAACAGRCGTTTGGGATTCTGGAAAAATGAGATACGTGAACATCATCTCTTATGTGGCTTCTATCTGCATTTTGTCAGCTGGGGTTGGTTTTGGAGATAGTGGAGAGGAAAGGAAATAATCAGGATAGTCATTTTGTGGATGTGACTGGCGTTGTGGATGGTGAACAGAAATAATAATATAAAAATTCCAACCATTTTCTCAGTATAAAATAAATTCTCAAGTGAATATTACTCCCTTCTCTTCTACCCCAATGTATGTTTTTATTGGAAGGAGGGAACGTTTGTATTAAGCCTGAAACCCTCTGGGTTTCAGCTGTTGAAAAGTGAAAAAATAAATCTCTATCGCAGAAAAAACCCAGAGATACTGAGGGAATWAAATATGTGCATTTTCCTGGGGAAAAATATCCTTTCTTTAATCATCTGCAATGTGCCGGCAAGCCACGTTGGCCCTATGCACTAATTTGGGGGCCAAGCACCAAGCCTGACTCTGGCTGCCTGTASGGTCTCATTGCCCTGAGCAGATTTGATTAATTTTAATGACCCTGATCACTTTTATTTCCTGAAAATAGGCGCCCCAAGACACCCAATGACCTCCTGGCCCTGTTCCGCTACCCAAGGGACCCCTACACCATTGAGACAGCCAGGGCAGGGGAGATCTTTGAAAGAACCCTGCAGCTGATTCAGGAACACGTGCAGCAAGGGCTGATCGTGGACATGAATGTCACAGGTAGGAGAGATTTCATTTCCCTTCCTAATTTTRTGTGGTAGATGAAATGAAAATAATAATGTGTAGACATCCAGGAAGTTTAAAAGTGCAGTGGTCAAAAATCCAGATAAATGTTGGGTATATCAAGGACCATGTTGTCTGGGTTGCAACTCTTTCTGTATCTCATGGTTGTCCTAACAGCTGGAGGGGTGGCCTTGTGTTCACTGAACCAGTTTGATTCTCAGGAAATCGTTTTAGCTCTCTGTTTTGGTAAATGTTTCTCAGATGGCTATAAAAGCCCTAGTCCTTAAAAAATATTAACCGTCTAAATGATAAATGAGCACCTTTGTGGGTCTGAAGTTGAGACCCTCAACAATATGGTCTGAGATGTTTCCTGCCCTCCAAATGGCAACGGGAAAAATGCTGTGAACATTAGGGTTACAAAGGAAGGAGGAATTATCCCTCCTCTGTCTCTACTACTTCTACTACAAACTCAGGTGAGTCCCAGCAGCTCAGGTTCCTTTTACTGAGGCAGGATAGCAAACGAAAAAGCAATGCAATGCCAAAAATACCTGATGAGGTCCCAGCATCCAGCAGCTGGACCCCAAAACTTGCTCACTGATGCACAGCAAACATTCACATTTGCTGCATGCTTCTCCCCATACGTGTGAATCATCATGGAGCAGGTATGTGTGTTTGGGGCCTGTAAATGTTTTTTCCTGCCTGGATATATTCCAGGGTGCAAGGAGTCTCTCTCCAGGCRGCAGGTCTGGTCTGGGCTGGTTGGACTGCCAGCCTCTCCTGCTCATTGCCCTGTCAGCATCCACACAATGCAGCATCATTCAGCGCTTTCACATGGCGCAGCAGCGCCCTGGCAGTCACCCACGGCTTCCTGCTGCTCGTCACGTAGAGCTTGGGTGGGTGACRGAGCTCGTGGTGGCAGCAGTAACCCAGAGAGCCATGAAATAAACCKAGAATAGGGACCCAGACCACCCCCATGCTTGGTTCCGCCAGGCACAACATTTCTGGTTTCCCCCTCTGTGCAGTTTGCACTMAACTCTTTCTCCCTTCTTTTTTCCTTTGTTGACCTGATGCATTCCTGTGCTTCCTGTGCTTCCCATAAATTCCACAGCAATGGCACGCTCAGAGACCCATCCTTCCCATGCCCATCCTGACAGGGATTTTCACCCAGAGCCTGGAGGTGGCAGGGGATGCCTGACCCGCTGCTTTGCCCTTCCCTCTGCAGGCTATCGCTACAATGACCTGGTGTCCCCTCACTACCTGACCATGATCGCCAACCTGTCGGGCTGCTCCGCGCACCGCCGCACGCCCAACTGCTCCGACATCTGCTTCCACCAGAAGTACAGGACCCACGAYGGCTCGTGCAACAACCTCCAGCACCCCATGTGGGGTGCGTCCCTCACAGCCTTCCAGAGGCTCCTCAAACCCGCCTACCAGAAYGGATTTAACCTCCCCCGAGGGTTTTCCTTGGCAGAGGACGGCAGGGATCTGCCCCTTCCTCTACCTCGCCTCGTCTCCACCGCCATGATCGGCACRGAGACCATCACCCCCGACGACCAGTTCACGCACATGCTCATGCAGTGGGGCCAGTTCCTGGACCACGACATGGACCAGACGGTGGCAGCCATCAGCATGTCCCGTTTCTCAGACGGGGCCCCTTGCAGCGAGGTGTGCAGCAACGACCCTCCCTGCTTCTCCATCGCGGTGCCCGCCAACGACCCCCGCGTGCRCAACGGGCGCTGCATGTTCTTCGTGCGCTCCAGCCCCGTGTGCGGCAGYGGGATGACCTCCCTGCTGATGAACTCCGTCTACGCCAGGGAGCAGATCAACCACCTGACGTCCTACATCGACGCCTCCAACGTTTACGGCAGCACGGAGCAGGAATCGCGGGAGCTGCGCGATCTGAGCGGCCGGAAGGGGCTGCTGAAGAGAGGGCGAGTCGTGCCCAGCTCGGGGAAGCATCTCCTTCCCTTCGCCGTGGGGCCACCCACMGAGTGCATGAGGGACGAGAGCGAGAGCCCCGTGCCGTGTTTCCTGGCGGGAGATCACCGTGCCAACGAGCAGCTGGGGCTCACGGCCATGCACACGCTGTGGTTCAGGGAGCACAACCGCGTGGCCACTGAGCTGGGCGCCCTCAACCCGCACTGGGACGGGGATCTGCTGTACCACGAGGCGCGCAAGATCGTGGGTGCTCAAATGCAGCACATCACCTACGCCCATTGGCTGCCCAAGGTGCTCGGGGAGGCGGGGATGAAGATGYTGGGTGAGTACAAAGGCTACAACCCCAACGTCAACGCGGGGATTCTCAACGCCTTCGCCACGGCCGCTTTCCGCTTTGGGCACACCTTGATCAACCCCATCCTGTACCGGCTGAACGAGACCTTCCAGCCCATCCGACAAGGCCACATCCCCCTGCACAAGGCCTTCTTCTCCCCTTTCAGGATCATTCAGGAAGGGGGGATCGACCCCCTCCTCCGTGGGCTGTTTGGGGTTCCTGGAAAAATGCGGGTGCCCTCTGAGCTCCTCAACATGGAGCTGACGGAGAAACTCTTCTCCATGGCACACTCTGTGTCACTGGACTTGGCTGCTATCAACATCCAGAGAGGGCGAGACCACGGMATCCCACCCTACAACGACTTCAGGGTCTTCTGCAACCTCTCCTCTGCCCAGGAGTTCGAGGACCTTCGGAATGAGATAAAGAACTTGGAGATCAGAGAAAAGCTCAGGAGGTACTGTAGGATTTGGAAGCATCAAAATTACYGGAGAGCAGTCAGTGAAAAGTTCCTGTTCCTTCCATGGAATAACCTTCCCTGATATGGCCCCGCACAGATGTTAGGATAGGRTAATAGATGTGGTTTAACAATGGGGTGAGACAAATGAGGTCTCTCCAAGTGATCGGTCTGGTTCTGGGTGGAATGTTGTCAGGCACTGCTGTGGTGCAGTTTGGGAGCAGATTGAGCCTTGGAGCWATTTTCCAGTCAGACTAAACTGCGTCCTATCTGCCCTAGCTGCCTCTTCCAAGGCAGGTCTTTATCCCATTGTCTTTTAGATAAAACCATTATAAATATTGTCCAGTTGAGCTCCTGACATACAAATCTCTATGCTGGTATCAGATTCATATTATCTCCACTCTTTGACAGCCTTTTAACACTTCTTAAAAAAATTCTTGTTATCCTGCAGTTTATATGGAACTACCAAAAATATTGACCTGTTTCCAGCMCTGATGGTGGAGGATCTTGTCCCTGGAACCAGAGTGGGACCAACACTGATGTGCCTGTTAACRACTCAGTTCAGAAGGCTGAGGGATGGAGACAGGTATTACCATTGGAGTCATCCCAAATCCTTTTGTATTCTGTTTGGGAGGTTTTTCTCCTTATAGAGAGAAGCAGAATCTGTAATTTTTTATTATTTATTGCCTTATGATATGAGGAACAGTGTTCTCTGTCCAGTGTATTTGCAAAAGCAYTTGTCACAGTTACTGTCAAGGTGTCCTTTCTTGATTTAAAGTTTCGTATTTCACTGCAGAGCACTGGAAATCATCGAGGATGTCCCCARTATCTCATGAAAGCATTAGCAAATGTCCACAGGAGCTCCTTTCTGATCCCTGTTTGCCACTTGTGTGATAAAAACACATCTTTGCTGGTGTTGTACTAACGAGCACGGCAGGTTGTGGGTTCAGAAAAAGCCATCTGTGTTTGTAGCCATTTGACACCAGAGCAGACGCTCATTTTGAGGGGTGTGGGCGCTGCCACTCAGATGTCAGAGAGCTCTTCTTCCTCTCCCAGCCTCACTCACTCACTCACTCACTCACTCACTCACTCACTCACTCACTCCCTCTCTCACTCACTCTTTCCTCACTCCTGAGTCATGCTGTGATTACACCCCGCTGCAGATTTTGGTATGAGAACCCCGGAGTGTTCACGCCGGCGCAGCTGACTCAGATCAGACAGGCGTCCCTGGCTCGTGTCATCTGTGACAACAGTGACCACATCCAGCAGCTGCAGCGAGATGTGTTCCGGGTGGCATCGTACCTGCAGGGCATGGTCAGCTGTGAGGACATCCCTGCCGTGGACCTCCGCCTGTGGCAGGACTGCTGTGAGGGTGAGGAGGGGATGCTCTGCCACTGACTGATGTGGGGACCACTCTGGGTGGCATTTGTCACACGCCAGCAGCTTTTGTGAAGTTGTAGCTGATTTCATGGCTCACCACGAGAAGCTTGTGTCAGCAAATGGGTGCAAAGGAGCAGAATTTAGGATAGAATAGGAATAGAATAGGAATAGAATAGAAATAGAATAGAATAGAATAGAAATAGAATAGAATAGAAATAGAATAGAATAGAAATAGAATAGAAATAGAATAGAAATAGAATGGAATAGAATAGAAATAGACTGGAATGGAATGGAATGGAATGGAATGGAATAGAATAGAATAGAATAGAATAGAATAGAATAGAATAGAATAGAATAGAATAGAATAGAATAGAATAGAATAGAATAGAATAGAATATTCCAGTTCCAAAGGACCTGCAGCAATCATCCTCTCCAACCGCCTGGCCAATTTGGGGCTGATCAAAACTTAGAGCAAATTATTAATTATGGCTTAATTGTGTCTTAATTATTATTATATCCAAATGCTACTTAAACCCTGAGAGGTTTAAGACATTGGGCAGGTCTCTAGGAAGCCTGTTATCTTCATTTAATCTGTCTGAAAGTCCTCCTCACTGAGATCTCTGGCTGGGGGAGAGACTGGAACAGGACATGATGCTCACCACATGTCACTTCACAGGTTCCTTTGTGAGCCTCAATCTCTGCCATCAAACCACAGATCCTGCCATAGTCCCTTTGTGCTGTATTTCAGGGGCAGATGTCCACCTGAGACATGGGAATCCATGAGTTTTCCACACCCTGTTCCACCCCTTTGTTGYCTCCTTCCCTCTGGCACAAGAGATGTGTCCAGGGTGGATGGTGCAGGAGGGCAGTGCTGCCTTGTGCTGCTGCAATTCACACAGCCCTGCTTTAAACACCAGAGCTCACTGCAGACTTTTCCTTCCTTCCCAAGACTGTCGGACACGGGGACAGTTCAGGGCTCTTTCCCAGCGGTTCCGAAGCAAGAGGTCTCCTGGCTTCAGTTACCCAGAGGAAAACCCTGCCAAGCACAAGCCTGCCCTGCCCAGGTGTAGTATCACCCCTTCTACCTCCATTTTGTGAAACAGTAGTTTTTAATAGCTCAGTCTTCAGGCCTCTGAAACTGGAGCTCTGCAGAGCTCTGGGGTCAAGTGTGGATCAGTAGAGAGATGCTGAGCTTGGCCAGTCCTCCAAACCATCAGTGCAGAGCCCAACTCTCACCTGTTTGATGCTCTCTTGGAGGCTGATGTTGRAGAAGGCAAAATGATTCCCTCACACAGGAAGCTGCTGTTTGCATAATTCCTTTCACTTTTTATTCCTGACCCCAGAAACGAGATGCCTTCCTCAAGCCCTTCCTCCAGAGAGAATCTTGAGTCCCTTGTGGCTGAACTGGAGAAGACAGTCACTTCCCTACGGAAACAGGTAAAACTYGGGCTCCCAAAGTTTGTCTTTCATGGAGTCATGAACCTCAGTGAAGAAAACTTGAGCCAGCATTTTCTTCTTTGGGTCAGGTTAAGGATTCCCTGTGCAGTGA